>NC_090371.1:232583440-232895915 GCF_036365525.1 Heterodontus francisci
TAGAGTGAGGTGGGCAGAGAGAGAGTGAGTGTGAGGGAGAGAGAGAGGAGAGTGAGTGAAGGGGGCAGAGAGAGAGAGAGTGAGTGAAGGGGCAGAGAGAGAGAGAATGAGTGCGAGGGCAGAGAGAGAGAGAGTGAGTGAAGGGGCAGAGAGAGAGAGTGAGTGAGGGGGGGCAGAGAGAGTGGGCGAGAGATTGAGGGGGCAGAGAGAGAGGGAGTGAGGGGGGGCAGAGAGAGCGAGAGTGAGGGGGGCAGAGAGAGCGAGAGTGAGGGGGGCAGAGAGAGAGAGAGAGTGAGGGGGGGCAGAGAGAGAGAGAGAGTGAGGGGGCAGAGAGAGAGAGAGAGTGAGGGGGGCAGAGAGAGAGAGAGAGTGAGGGGGGCAGAGAGAGAGAGAGAGTGAGGGGGTCAGAGAGAGAGAGAGTGAGAGAGGGGGTCAGAGAGAGAGTGAGAGAGGGGGTCAGAGAGAGAGTGAGTGAGGGGGTCAGAGAGAGAGTGAGTGAGGGGGTCAGAGAGAGAGAAAGAGAGATAGATCGAGGGGGGCAGAGAGAGGGAACGAGAGTGAGGGGGGGCAGAGAGAGAGAGAGTGAGGGGGCAGAGAGAGAGAGAGTGAGGGGGCAGGAGAGAGTGAGTGAGGGAGGGGCAGAGAGAGAGAGAGTGAGGGGGCAGAGGAGAGAGTGAGGGGGGCAGAGAGAGAGAGAGAGTGAGGGGGCAGAGAGAGAGAGAGAGAGAGAGTGAGGGGGGCAGAGAGAGAGAGAGAGAGAGAGTGAGGGGGGCAGAGAGTGAGAGTGAGAGTGAGGGGGGCAGAGTGAGAGTGAGAGTGAGGGGGGCAGAGTGAGAGAGAGAGTGAGGGGGGCAGAGAGAGAGAGAGAGTGAGGGGGGCAGAGAGAGAGAGAGAGTGAGGGGGCAGAGAGAGAGAGAGAGTGAGGGGGGGCAGAGAGAGAGAGAGAGTGAGGGGGGCAGAGAGAGAGAGAGAGTGAGGGGGGCAGAGAGAGAGAGAGAGTGAGGGGGGCAGGAGAGAGAGAGAGAGTGAGGTGGGCAGAGAGAGAGAGAGTGAGGTGGGCAGAGAGATAGAGAATGTGAGGAGGCAGAGAGAGAGAGAGAAAGGGGGGCAGAGAGAGAGAGAGTGTGAGGTGGGCAGAGAGAGAGAGAGTGTGAGGGGGCAGAGAGAGAGTGAGTGTGAGGGGGCAGAGAGAGTGAGTGAGTGAGGAGGCAGAGAGAGTGAGGGGGCAGAGAGAGACAGAGCGAGTGAGTGAAGGGGGCAGAGAGTGAGAGGGTGAGTGAGGGTGTGAGGGGGCATAGAAAGAGAGAGAGTGAAGGGAGAGAGAGAGAAAGGGGGGCAGAGAGAGAGAGAGAGAAAGGGGGGCAGAGAGAGAGAGTGAGGGGGCAGAGAGAGAGAGTGAGGGGGCAGAGACAGAGAGAGTGAGGGGAGCAGAGAGACAGAGAGTGAGGGGGCAGAGAGAGAGAGAGTGAGGGGGCAGAGAGAGAGAGAGTGAGGGGGCAGAGAGAGAGAGAGTGAGGGGGGCAGAGAGAGAGAGAGTGAGGGGGGCAGAGAGAGAGAGAGTGAGGGGGGCAGAGAGAGAGAGAGTGAGGGGGCAGAGAGAGAGAGAGTGAGGGGGCAGAGAGAGAGAGAGTGAGGGGGCAGAGAGAGAGTGAGGGGGCAGAGAGAGAGAGAGAGAGAGAGAGTGAGGGGGGGCAGAGAGAGAGAGAGAGAGAGAGTGAGGGGGGGCAGAGAGAGAGAGTGAGAGTGAGGGGGGCAGAGAGAGAGTGAGAGTGAGGGGGGCAGAGTGAGAGTGAGAGTGAGGGGGGCAGAGAGAGAGTGAGAGTGAGGGGGGCAGAGAGAGAGAGAGAGTGAGGGGGGCAGAGAGAGAGAGAGAGTGAGGGGGGCAGAGAGAGAGAGAGAGTGAGGGGGGCAGAGAGAGAGAGTGAGTGAGGTGGGCAGAGAGAGAGAGAGTGAGGTGGGCAGAGAGATAGAGAATGTGAGGAGGCAGAGAAAGAGCGAGAGTGAAGGGAGAGAGAGAGAGAAAGGGGGGCAGAGAGAGAGAGAGAGTGAGGTGGGCAGAGAGAGTGGGCGAGAGCTTGAGGGGGCAGAGAGAGAGGGAGTGAGGGGGGCAGAGAGAGAGAGTGAGTGAAGGGGCAGAGAGAGAGAGAGAGTGAGTGAAGGGGCAGAGAGAGAGAGAATGAGTGCGAGGGCAGAGAGAGAGAGAGTGAGGGGGGCAGAGAGAGAGAGTGAGGGGGGCAGAGAGAGAGAGAGTGAGGGGGGCAGAGAGAGAGAGTGAGGGGGGCAGAGAGAGAGAGTGAGGGGGGCAGGAGAGAGAGAGAGAGAGTGAAGGGGGCAGAGAGAGAGAGAGAGTGAAGGGGGCAGAGAGAGAGTGAGGGGGGCAGAGAGAGAGAGAGAGAGTGAGGGGGTCAGAGAGAGAGAGAGTGAGAGAGGGGGTCAGAGAAAGAGTGAGTGAGGGGGTCAGAGAGAGTGAGTGAGGGGGGCAGAGAGAGAGAAAGAGAGATAGAGCGAGGGGGGCAGAGAGAGAGAAAGAGAGATAGAGCGAGGGGGGCAGAGAGAGAGAAAGAGAGATAGAGCGAGGGGGGCAGAGAGAGAGATAGAGTGAGGGGGCAGAGAGAGAGAGAGAGTGAGGGGGGCAGAGAGAGAGAGAGAGTGAGGGGGCAGAGAGAGAGAGAGAGTGAGGGGGGCAGAGAGAGAGAGAGAGTGAGGGGGGCAGAGAGAGAGAGTGAGGGGGGGAGAGAGAGAGAGAGAGTGAGGTGGGCAGAGAGAGTGAGGTGGGCAGAGAGAGAGAGAGTGTGAGGGGGCAGAGAGATAGAGAGTGTGAGGGGGCAGAGAGATAGAGAGTGTGAGGAGGCAGAGAAAGAGCGAGAGTGAAGGGAGAGAGAGAGAGAAAGGGGGGGCAGAGAGAGAGAGAGAGAGTGAGGTGGGCAGAGAGAGAGTGAGTGTGAGGGGGCAGAGAGAGAGAGAGTGAGTGAAGGGGCAGAGAGAGAGAGAGAGAGAGAGTGAGGGGGGCAGAGAGAGAGAGTGAGAGTGAGGGGGCAGAGAGAGAGTGAGAGTGAGGGGGGCAGAGTGAGAGTGAGAGTGAGGGGGGCAGAGAGAGAGAGAGAGTGAGGGGGGCAGAGAGAGAGAGAGAGTGAGGGGGGCAGAGAGAGAGAGAGAGTGAGGGGGGCAGAGAGAGAGAGAGAGTGAGGGGGGCAGAGAGAGAGAGTGAGTGAGGTGGGCACAGAGAGAGAGAGTGAGGTGGGCAGAGAGATAGAGAATGTGAGGAGGCAGAGAAAGAGCGAGAGTGAAGGGAGAGAGAGAGAGAAAGGGGGGCAGAGAGAGAGAGAGAGTGAGGTGGGCAGAGAGAGTGGGCGAGAGCTTGAGGGGTCAGAGAGAGAGGGAGTGAGGGGGGCAGAGAGAGAGAGAGTGAGTGAAGGGGCAGAGAGAGAGAGAGAGTGAGTGAAGGGGCAGAGAGAGAGAGAATGAGTGCGAGGGCAGAGAGAGAGAGAGTGAGGGGGGCAGAGAGAGAGAGTGAGGGGGGCAGAGAGAGAGAGAGTGAGGGGGGCAGAGAGAGAGAGTGAGGGGGGCAGAGAGAGAGAGTGAGGGGGGCAGAGAGAGAGAGAGAGTGAAGGGGGCAGAGAGAGAGAGAGAGTGAAGGGGGCAGAGAGAGAGTGAGGGGGGCAGAGAGAGAGAGAGAGAGTGAGGGGGTCAGAGAGAGAGAGAGTGAGAGAGGGGGTCAGAGAAAGAGTGAGTGAGGGGGTCAGAGAGAGTGAGTGAGGGGGGCAGAGAGAGAGAAAGAGAGATAGAGCGAGGGGGGCAGAGAGAGAGAAAGAGAGATAGAGCGAGGGGGGCAGAGAGAGAGATAGAGTGAGGGGGGCAGAGAGAGAGATAGAGTGAGGGGGCAGAGAGAGAGAGAGAGTGAGGGGGCAGAGAGAGAGAGAGAGTGAGGGGGGCAGAGAGAGAGAGAGAGTGAGGGGGGCAGAGAGAGAGAGTGAGGGGGGCAGAGAGAGAGAGAGAGTGAGGTGGGCAGAGAGAGTGAGGTGGGCAGAGAGAGAGAGAGTGTGAGGGGGCAGAGAGATAGAGAGTGTGAGGGGGCAGAGAGATAGAGAGTGTGAGGAGGCAGAGAAAGAGCGAGAGTGAAGGGAGAGAGAGAGAGAAAGGGGGGGCAGAGAGAGAGAGAGAGAGTGAGGTGGGCAGAGAGAGAGTGAGTGTGAGGGGGCAGAGAGAGAGAGAGTGAGTGAAGGGGCAGAGAGAGAGAGAGTGAGTGAAGGGGCAGAGAGAGAGAGAGTGAGTGAAGGGGCAGAGAGAGAGAGTGAGTGAGGGGGGCAGAGAGAGATGGCGAGGGAGTGAGGGGGGCAGAGAGAGAGGGCGAGAAATTGAGGGGGCAGAGAGAGAGGGAGTGAGGGGGGCAGAGAGAGCGAGAGTGAGGGGGGCAGAGAGAGAGAGAGTGAGGGGGGCAGAGAGAGAGAGAGAGTGAGGGGGCTGAGAGAGAGAGAGTGAGGGGGGCAGAGAGAGAGAGAGAGAGTGAGGGGGGCAGAGAGAGAGAGAGAGTGAGGTGGGCAGAGAGAGAGTGAGTGTGAGGGGGCAGAGAGAGAGAGAGTGAGTGAAGGGGCAGAGAGAGAGAGAGTGAGTGAAGGGGCAGAGAGAGAGAGAGTGAGTGAGGGGGGCAGACGAGATGGCGAGGGAGTGAGGGGGGCAGAGAGAGAGGGCGAGAAATTGAGGGGGCAGAGAGAGCGGGAGTGAGGGGGGCAGAGAGAGCGAGAGTGAGGGGGGCAGAGAGAGAGAGAGTGAGGGGGGCAGAGAGAGAGAGTGAGGGGGGCAGAGAGAGAGAGTGAGGGGGGCAGAGAGAGAGAGCGAGAGTGAGGGGGGCAGAGAGAGAGAGAGAGAGTGAGGGGGGCAGAGAGAGAGAGAGAGTGAGGGGGGCAGAGAGAGAGAGAGAGTGAGGGGGGCAGAGAGAGAGAGAGTGAGGGGGTCAGAGAGTGAGTGAGGGAGTCAGAGAGAGAGTGAGAGAGGGGGTCAGAGAGAGAGTGAGTGAGGGGGTCAGAGAGAGAGTGAGTGAGGGGGTCAGAGAGAGAGAGAGAGTGAGGGGGGCAGAGAGAGAGAGAGTGAGGGGGTCAGAGAGAGAGAGAGAGTGAGAGAGGGAGTCAGAGAGAGAGTGAGAGAGGGGGTCAGAGAGAGAGTGAGAGAGGGGGTCAGAGAGAGAGTGAGTGAGGGGGTCAGAGAGAGAGTGAGTGAGGGGGGCAGAGAGCGAGAAAGAGAGATAGAGCGAGGGGGGCAGAGAGAGAGAAATAGAGATAGAGCGAGGGGGCAGAGAGAGAAAAAGAGAGATAGAGCGAGGGGGGCAGAGAGAGAGAAAGAGAGAGAGCGAGGGGGGCAGAGAGAGAGAAAGAGAGCGAGAGCGAGGGGGGCAGAGAGAGAGAAAGAGAGAGAGAGCGAGGGGGGCAGAGAGAGAGAAAGAGAGAGAGAGCGAGGGGGGCAGAGAGAGAGAAAGAGAGATAGAGCGAGGGGGGCAGAGAGAGAGAAAGAGAGATAGAGCGAGGGGGGCAGAGAGAGAGAAAGAGAGATAGATCGAGGGGGGCAGAGAGAGGGAAAGAGAGTGAGGGGGGCAGAGAGAGAGAGAGTGAGGGGGGCAGAGAGAGAGAGAGAGTGAGGGGGGCAGAGAGAGAGAGAGAGTGAGGGGGGCAGAGAGAGAGAGAGAGAGTGAGGGGGGCAGAGAGAGAGATAGAGTGAGGGGGGCAGAGAGAGAGAGAGAGTGAGGGGGGCAGAGAGAGAGAGAGAGTGAGGGGGGCAGAGAGGGGGTCAGAGAGAGAGTGAGTGAGGGGGTCAGAGAGAGAGTGAGTGAGGGGGTCAGAGAGAGAGAGAGTGAGGGGGCAGAGAGAGAGAGAGTGAGGGGGCAGAGAGAGAGAGAGTGAGGGGGGCAGAGAGAGAGAGAGTGAGGGGGGCAGAGAGAGAGAGAGTGAGGGGGCAGAGAGAGAGAGAGTGAGGGGGCAGAGAGAGAGAGAGTGAGGGGGGCAGAGAGGGAGAGAGAGAGTGAGGGGGCAGAGAGAGAGTGAGAGTGAGGGGGCAGAGAGAGAGTGAGAGTGAGGGGGCAGAGAGAGAGTGAGAGTGAGGGGGGCAGAGAGAGAGAGAGAGTGAGGGGGCAGAGAGAGAGAGAGTGTGAGGGGGCAGAGAGAGAGAGAGTGTGAGGGGGGCAGAGAGAGAGAGAGATAAATAGTGAGGGGGCAGAAAGAGAGAGAGAGAGTGTGAGGGGCAGAGAGGGAGTAAGAGAGAGTGTGAGGGGGGCAGAGAGAGAGAGAGAGCGTGAGGAGGGCAGAGAGATAGAGAGAGAGTGAGGAGGGCAGAGAGATAGAGAGAGAGTGAGGGGGGCAGAGAGAGTGAGGGGGGCAGAGAGAGTGAGGGGGGCAGAGAGAGAGTGAGGGGGCAGAGAGAGAGAGAGTGAGGTTGGCAGAGAGAGAGAGAGAGAGAGAGTGAGGTTGGTAGAGAGAGAGAGAGAGTGAGGGGAGCAGAGAGAGAGAGAGAGTGAGGGGGGCAGAGAGAGAGAGAGAGATAAAGAGTGAGGGGGCAGAGAGAGAGAGAGATAAAGAGTGAGGGTGCAGAGAGAGAGAGATAAATAGTGAGGGGGCAGAAAGAGAGAGAGAGAGAGAGTGTGAGGGGCAGAGATGGAGAGAGAGAGAGCGTGAGGGGGGCAGAGAGAGAGAGAGAGTGAGGGGAGAGAGAGAGAGAAAGGGGTGGCAGAGAGAGAGATAAAGAATGAGGGGAGCAGAGAGAGAGAGAGTGAGGGGGGCCGAGAGAGAGTGAGGGGGCATAGAGAGAGAGAGAGAGCGTGAGGGGGGCAGAGAGATAGAGAGTAAGGGGGCAGAGAGAGAGAGAGAAAGCGTGAGGGGGGCAGAGAGAGAGAGAGAGTGAGGTCGGCAGAGAGAGAGAGAGTGAGGTGGGCAGAGAGAGAGAGAGGGGGGGGGGTAGAGAGAGAGAGAGTTGGGGGGGGGGGCAGAGAGAGAGAGAGTGAGGGGGGCAGAGAGAGAGAGAGTGAGGGGGGCAGAGAGAGAGAGAGTGAGGGGGGCAGAGAGAGAGAGAGAGTGAGGGGGGCAGAGAGAGAGAGAGAGTGAGGGGGGCAGAGAGAGAGAGAGAGTGAGGGGGGCAGAGAGAGAGAGAGAGTGAGGGGGGCAGAGAGAGAGAGAGAGTGAGGGGGGCAGTGAGAGAGAGAGTGAGGGGGCAGAGAGAGAGAGAGTGAGGGGGGCAGAGAGAGAGAGAGTGAGGGGGCAGAGAAAGAGAGAGTGAGGGAGGCACAGAGAGTGAGAGAGAAAGCGTGAGGGGGGCAGAGAGAGAGAGTGAGTGAGGGGGGCAGAGAGAGAGTGAGTGAGGGGGGCAGAGAGAGAGTGAGTGAGGGGGGCAGAGAGAGAGTGAGTGAAGGGGGCAGAGAGAGAGAGTGAGTGAGGGGGGCAGAGAGTGAGTGTGGGGCGCCGAGAGAGAGTGAGGGGGCATAGAGAGAGAGAGAGTGAGGGGGCAGAGAGAGAGAGAGTGAGAGGGGCAGAGAGAGAGAGAGTGAGGGGGGCAGAGAGAGGGAGAGAGGGTGAGGGGGGCAGAGAGAGGGAGAGAGAGTGAGGGGGGCAGAGAGAGAGAGAGAGAGCGTGAGGGGGGCAGAGAGAGAGAGAGAGAGCGTGAGGGGGGCAGAGAGAACGATAAAGAATGAGGGGTGCAGAGAGAGAGGGTGAGTGGGGCAGAGAGAGAGAGAGAGCGTGAGGGGGGCCGAGAGAGAGAGTGAGGGGGGCAGAGAGAGAGAGAGAGTGAGGGGGGCAGAGAGAGAGAGAGAGAGAGTGAGGGGGGCAGAGAGAGAGAGAGAGAGAGAGAGAGTGAGGTGGGCAGAGAGAGAGAGTGAGGTGCGCAGAGAGAGAGAGTGTGTGAGGGGGGCAGAGAGATAGAGTGTGTGAGGGGGCAGAGAGAGAGAGTGAGTGAGTGAAGGTGGCAGAGAGTGAGAGAGTGTGAGGGGACAGAGAGTGAGAGGGTGAGTGAGGGTGTGAGGGGGCAGAGAAAGAGAGAGAGTGAAGGGAGAGAGAGAGAAAGGGGGGGCAGAGAGAGAGATAAAGAATGAGGGGGGCAGAGAGAGAGAGAGAGTGAGGGGAGCAGAGAGAGAGAGAGTGAGGGGAGCAGAGAGAGTGAGGGGAGCAGAGAGAGAGAGAGTGAGGGGAGCAGAGAGAGAGAGAGTGAGGGGGCAGAGAGAGAGAGAGTGAGGGGGCAGAGAGAGAGAGAGTGAGGGGAGCAGAGAGAGAGTGAGGGGAGCAGAGAGAGTGTGAGGCGAGCAGAGAGAGAGTGAGGGGAGCAGAGAGAGAGTGAGGGCAGCAGAGAGAGAGTGAGGGCAGCAGAGAGAGAGTGAGGGGAGCAGAGAGAGAGAGAGTGAGGGGAGCAGAGAGAGAGAGAGAGTGAGGGGAGCAGAGAGAGAGAGAGAGAGGGGGCAGAGAGAGAGAGAGAGTGAGGGGGCAGAGAGGGAGAGAGAGTGAGGGGGCAGAGAGAGAGAGAGAGTGAGGGCGGCAGAGAGGGTGAGAGTGTGAGGGGGGCAGAGAGAGAAAGAGTGAGGGGGAAGAGAGATAGAGAGTGTGAGGGGGCAGAGAGAAACAGAGCGAATGAGTGAGGGGGCAGAGAGTGAGAGAGAGTGAGGGGGCAGAGCGTGAGAGAGTGAGTGAGGGGGGCAGAGAGAGAGATAAAGAGTGAGGGGGACAGAGAGAGAGAGAGAGCATGAGGGGGGCAGGGAGGGAGAGAGAGTGAGGGGGCAGAGCGAGAGAGTGTGAGGGGGCAGAGAGGGAGAGAGTGTGAGGGGGCAGAGAGAGAAAGAGTGAGGGGGCAGAGAGATAGAGAGTGTGAGGGGGCAGAGAGAGACAGAGCGAATGAGTGAGGGGGCAGAGAGTGAGAGAGAGTGAGGGGGCAGAGAGTGAGAGAGTGAGTGAGGGGGGCAGAGAGAGAGATAAAGAGTGCGGGGGGCAGAGAGAGAGAGAGAGCGTGAGGGGGGCAGAGAGAGAGAGTGAGTGAGGGGGCAGAGAGTGAGTGAGGGGCGCCGAGAGAGAGTGAGGGGGCATAGAGAGAGAGAGAGTGAGGGGGCAGAGAGAGAGAGAGTGAGAGGGGCAGAGAGAGAGAGAGTGAGAGGGGCAGAGAGAGAGAGAGTGAGGGGGGCAGAGAGAGGGAGAGAGGGTGAGGGGGGCAGAGAGAGAGAGAGTGAGGGGGGCAGAGAGAGAGAGAGTGAGGGGGCAGAGAGAGAGAGAGTGAGGGGGCAGAGAGAGAGATAAAGAGTGCGGGGGGCAGAGAGAGAGAGAGAGCGTGAGGGGGGCAGAGAGAGAGAGTGAGTGAGGGGGCAGAGAGTGAGTGAGGGGCGCCGAGAGAGAGTGAGGGGGCATAGAGAGAGAGAGAGTGAGGGGGCAGAGAGAGAGAGAGTGAGAGGGGCAGAGAGAGAGAGAGTGAGAGGGGCAGAGAGAGAGAGAGTGAGGGGGGCAGAGAGAGGGAGAGAGGGTGAGGGGGGCAGAGAGAGAGAGAGTGAGGGGGGCAGAGAGAGAGAGAGTGAGGGGGCAGAGAGAGAGAGAGTGAGGGGGCAGAGAGAGAGAGAGTGAGGGGGGCAGAGAGGGAGAGAGAGAGTGAGGGGGCAGAGAGAGAGTGAGAGTGAGGGGGCAGAGAGAGAGTGAGAGTGAGGGGGCAGAGAGAGAGTGAGAGTGAGGGGGGCAGAGAGAGAGAGAGAGTGAGGGGGCAGAGAGAGAGAGAGTGTGAGGGGGCAGAGAGAGAGAGAGTGTGAGGGGGGCAGAGAGAGAGAGAGATAAATAGTGAGGGGGCAGAAAGAGAGAGAGAGAGTGTGAGGGGCAGAGAGGGAGTAAGAGAGAGCGTGAGGGGGGCAGAGAGAGAGAGAGAGCGTGAGGAGGGCAGAGAGATAGAGAGAGAGTGAGGAGGGCAGAGAGATAGAGAGAGAGTGAGGGGGGCAGAGAGAGTGAGGGGGGCAGAGAGAGTGAGGGGGGCAGAGAGAGAGAGAGTGAGGGGGCAGAGAGAGAGAGAGTGAGGTTGGCAGAGAGAGAGAGAGAGAGAGTGAGGTTGGCAGAGAGAGAGAGAGAGTGAGGGGAGCAGAGAGAGAGAGAGAGTGAGGGGGGCAGAGAGAGAGAGAGAGAGATAAAGAGTGAGGGGGGCAGAGAGAGAGAGAGAGATAAAGAGTGAGGGGGACAGAGAGAGAGAGAGATAAAGAGTGAGGGGGCAGAGAGAGAGAGATAAATAGTGAGGGGGCAGAAAGAGAGAGAGAGAGTGAGGGGAGAGAGAGAGAGAAAGGGGTGGCAGAGAGAGAGATAAAGAGTGAGGGGAGCAGAGAGAGAGAGAGTGAGGGGGGCCGAGAGAGAGTGAGGGGGCATAGAGAGAGAGAGAGCGTGAGGGGGGCAGAGAGATAGAGAGTAAGGGGGCAGAGAGAGAGAGAGAAAGCGTGAGGGGGGCAGAGAGAGAGAGAGAGTGAGGTCGGCAGAGAGAGAGAGAGTGAGGTGGGCAGAGAGAGAGAGAGTGGGGGGGGGTAGAGAGAGAGAGAGTGGGGGGGGCAGAGAGAGAGAGAGTGAGGGGGGCAGAGAGAGAGAGAGTGAGGGGGGCAGAGAGAGAGAGAGAGTGAGGGGGGCAGAGAGAGAGAGAGAGTGAGGGGGGCAGAGAGAGAGAGAGAGTGAGGGGGGCAGAGAGAGAGAGAGTGAGGGGGCAGAGAAAGAGAGAGTGAGGGGGGCAGAGAGAGAGAGAGTGAGGGGGCAGAGAAAGAGAGAGTGAGGGAGGCACAGAGAGTGAGAGAGAAAGCGTGAGGGGGGCAGAGAGAGAGAGTGAGTGAGGGGGGCAGAGAGAGAGTGAGTGAGGGGGGCAGAGAGAGAGTGAGTGAAGGGGGCAGAGAGAGAGTGAGTGAGGGGGGCAGAGAGTGAGTGAGGGGCGCCGAGAGAGAGTGAGGGGGCATAGAGAGAGAGAGATTGAGGGGGCAGAGAGAGAGAGAGTGAGAGGGGCAGAGAGAGAGAGAGTGAGGGGGGCAGAGAGAGGGAGAGAGGGTGAGGGGGGCAGAGAGAGGGAGAGAGAGTGAGGGGGGCAGAGAGAGAGAGAGAGAGCGTGAGGGGGGCAGAGAGAGTGTAAGGGGGGCAGAGAGAACGATAAAGAATGAGGGGTGCAGAGAGAGAGAGGGTGAGTGGGGCAGAGAGAGAGAGAGAGCGTGAGGGGGGCCGAGAGAGAGAGTGAGGGGGGCAGAGAGAGAGAGAGAGAGTGAGGGGGGCAGAGAGAGAGAGAGAGTGAGGGGGGCAGAGAGAGAGAGAGAGAGAGAGAGTGAGGTGGGCAGAGAGAGAGAGTGAGGTGCGCAGAGAGAGAGAGTGTGTGAGGGGGCAGAGAGATAGAGTGTGTGAGGGGGCAGAGAGAGAGAGTGAGTGAGTGAAGGTGGCAGAGAGTGAGAGAGTGTGAGGGGACAGAGAGTGAGAGGGTGAGTGAGGGTGTGAGGGGGCAGAGAAAGAGAGAGAGTGAAGGGAGAGAGAGAGAAAGGGGGGGCAGAGAGAGAGATAAAGAATGAGGGGGGCAGAGAGAGAGAGAGAGTGAGGGGAGCAGAGAGAGAGAGAGTGAGGGGAGCAGAGAGAGAGAGAGTGAGGGGAGCAGAGAGAGAGAGAGTGAGGGGAGCAGAGAGAGAGAGAGTGAGGGGGCAGAGAGAGAGAGAGTGAGGGGGCAGAGAGAGAGAGAGTGAGGGGGCAGAGAGAGAGAGAGAGTGAGGGGAGCAGAGAGAGAGTGAGGGGAGCAGAGAGAGTGTGAGGCGAGCAGAGAGAGAGTGAGGGGAGCAGAGAGAGAGTGAGAGGAGCAGAGAGAGAGTGAGGGCAGCAGAGAGAGAGTGAGGGGAGCAGAGAGAGAGAGAGAGTGAGGGGAGCAGAGAGAGAGAGAGAGTGAGGGGAGCAGAGAGAGAGAGAGAGGGGGCAGAGAGAGAGAGAGAGTGAGGGGGCAGAGAGGGAGAGAGAGTGAGGGGGCAGAGAGAGAGAGAGAGTGAGGGCGGCAGAGAGGGTGAGAGTGTGAGGGGGGCAGAGAGAGAAAGAGTGAGGGGGAAGAGAGATAGAGAGTGTGAGGGGGCAGAGAGAAACAGAGCGAATGAGTGAGGGGGCAGAGAGTGACAGAGAGAGTGAGGGGGGCAGAGAGAGAGATAAAGAGTGAGGGGGACAGAGAGAGAGAGAGAGCATGAGGGGGGCAGGGAGGGAGAGAGAGTGAGGGGGCAGAGAGAGAGAGTGTGAGGGGGCAGAGAGGGAGAGAGTGTGAGGGGGCAGAGAGAGAAAGAGTGAGGGGGCAGAGAGATAGAGAGTGTGAGGGGGCAGAGAGAGACAGAGCGAATGAGTGAGGGGGCAGAGAGTGAGAGAGAGTGAGGGGGCAGAGAGTGAGAGAGTGAGTGAGGGGGGCAGAGAGAGAGATAAAGAGTGCGGGGGGCAGAGAGAGAGAGAGAGCGTGAGGGGGGCAGAGAGAGAGAGTGAGTGAGGGGGCAGAGAGTGAGTGAGGGGCGCCGAGAGAGAGTGAGGGGGCATAGAGAGAGAGAGAGTGAGGGGGCAGAGAGAGAGAGAGTGAGAGGGGCAGAGAGAGAGAGAGTGAGAGGGGCAGAGAGAGAGAGAGTGAGGGGGGCAGAGAGAGGGAGAGAGGGTGAGGGGGGCAGAGAGAGGGAGAGAGAGTGAGGGGGGCAGAGAGAGAGAGAGAGAGCGTGAGGGGGGCAGAGAGAGAGGGAGAGAGAGTGAGGGGGGCAGAGAGAGTGTAAGGGGGGCAGAGAGAACGATAAAGAGTGAGGGGTGCAGAGAGAGAGGGTGAGTGGGGCAGAGAGAGAGAGAGAGCGTGAGGGGGGCCGAGAGAGAGAGTGAGGGGGGCAGAGAGAGAGAGAGTGAGGGGGGCAGAGAGAGAGAGAGAGTGAGGGGGGCAGAGAGAGAGAGAGTGAGGTGGGCAGAGAGAGAGAGTGTCTGAGGGGGCAGAGAGAGAGAGTGAGTGAGTTAAGGTGGCAGAGAGTGAGAGAGTGTCAGGGGACAGAGAGTGAGAGGGTGAGTGAGGGTGTGAGGGGGCAGAGAAAGAGAGAGAGTGAAGGGAGAGAGAGAGTAAGGGGGGGCAGAGAGAGAGATAAAGAATGAGGGGGGCAGAGAGAGAGAGAGAGTGAGGGGAGCAGAGAGAGAGAGAGTGAGGGGGCAGAGAGAGAGAGTGAGGGGGCAGAGAGAGAGAGTGAGGGGAGCAGAGAGAGAGTGAGGGGAGCAGAGAGAGAGTGAGGGGAGCAGAGAGAGTGTGAGGGGAGCAGAGAGAGAGTGAGGGGAGCAGAGAGAGAGTGAGGGGAGCAGAGAGAGAGAGAGAGTGAGGGGAGCAGAGAGAGAGAGAGAGTGAGGGGAGCAGAGAGAGAGAGAGAGGGGGCAGAGAGAGAGAGAGAGGGGGCAGAGAGGGAGAGAGAGTGAGGGGGCAGAGAGGGAGAGAGAGTGAGGGGGCAGAGAGAGAGAGAGAGAGTGAGGGCGGCAGAGAGGGAGAGAGTGTGAGGGGGGCAGAGAGAGAAAGAGTGAGGGGGAAGAGAGATAGAGAGTGTGAGGGGGCAGAGAGAAACAGAGCGAATGAGTGAGGGGGCAGAGAGTGAGAGAGAGTGAGGGGGCAGAGCGTGAGAGAGTGAGTGAGGGGGGCAGAGAGAGAGATAAAGAGTGAGGGGGACAGAGAGAGAGAGAGAGAGCATGAGGGGGGCAGGGAGGGAGAGAGAGTGAGGGGGCAGAGAGAGAGAGAGTGAGGGGGCAGAGAGGGAGAGAGTGTGAGGGGGCAGAGAGAGAAAGAGTGAGGGGGCAGAGAGATAGAGAGTGTGAGGGGGCAGAGAGAGACAGAGCGAATGAGTGAGGGGGCAGAGAGTGAGAGAGAGTGAGGGGGCAGAGAGTGAGAGAGTGAGTGAGGGGGGCAGAGAGAGAGATAAAGAGTGCGGGGGGCAGAGAGAGAGAGAGAGCGTGAGGGGGGCAGAGAGAGAGAGAGCGTGAGGGGGGCAGAGAGAGAGAGAGCGTGAGGGGGGGAGAGAGAGTAAGGGCGGCAGAGAGAGAGAGAGATAAAGAGTGAGGGGGGCAGAGAGAGAGAGAGATAAAGAGTGAGGGGGGCAGAGAGAGAGAGAGATAAAGAGTGAGGGGGCGGAAAGAGAGAGAGAGAGTGAGGGGGGCAGGGAGAGAGAGAGAGCGTGAGGGGCAGAGAGGGAGAGAGAGAGAGCGTGAGGGGGGCGGAGAGAGAGAGAGCGTGAGGGGGGCAGAGAGAGAGAGAGAGCGTGAGGGCAGAGAGATAGAGAGAGAGTGAGGAGGGCAGAGAGATAGAGAGAGAGTGAGGGAGGCAGAGAGAGTGAGGGGGGCAGAGAGAGAGAGAGTGAGGGGGGCAGAGAGAGAGAGAGTGAGGGGGGCAGAGAGAGAGAGAGTGAGGGGGGCAGAGAGAGAGAGAGTGAGGTTGGCAGAGAGAGAGAGAGAGTGAGGGGAGCAGAGAGAGAGAGAGAGAGTGAGGGGGCAGAGAGAGAGAGAGAGAGAGATAAAGAGTGAGGGGGGCAGAGAGAGAGAGAGATAAAGAGTGAGGGGGGCAGAGAGAGACAGAGATAAATAGTGTGGGGGCAGAAAGAGAGAGAGAGAGAGTGTGAGGGGCAGAGATGGAGAGAGAGAGAGCGTGAGGGGGGCAGAGAGAGAGAGAGAGTGAGGGGAGAGAGAGAGAGAAAGGGGTGGCAGAGAGAGAGATAAAGAGTGAGGGGAGCAGAGAGAGAGAGAGTGAGGGGGGCCGAGAGAGAGTGAGGGGGCATAGAGAGAGAGAGAGCGTGAGGGGGGCAGAGAGATAGAGAGTAAGGGGGCAGAGAGAGAGAGAGAAAGCGTGAGGGGGGCAGAGAGAGAGAGAGAGTGAGGTGGGCAGAGAGAGAGAGAGTGAGGTGGGCAGAGAGAGAGAGAGTGAGGTGGGCAGAGAGAGAGAGAGTGAGGTGGGCAGAGAGAGAGAGAGTGAGGTGGGCAGAGAGAGAGTGAGGGGGGCAGAGAGAGAGAGAGTGAGGGGGCAGAGAGAGAGAGAGTGAGGGGGCAGAGAGAGAGAGAGTGAGGGGGGCAGAGAGAGAGTGAGGGGGCAGAGAAAGAGAGAGTGAGGGCGGCACAGCGAGTGAGAGAGAGTGAGTGAGGGGGGCAGAGAGAGAGAGTGAGTGAGGGGGGCAGAGAGAGAGTGAGTGAAGGGGGCAGAGAGAGAGTGAGTGAGGGGGGCAGAGAGAGAGAGTGAGTGAGGGGGGCAGAGAGAGAGAGAGTGAGAGGGGCAGAGAGAGTGAGAGTGAGGGGGGCAGAGAGAGGGAGAGAGGGTGAGGGGGGCAGAGAGAGGGAGAGAGCGTGAGGGGGGCAGAGAGAGTGTAAGGGGGGCAGAGAGAACGATAAAGAGTGAGGGGTGCAGAGAGAGCGTGAGGGGGGCAGAGAGAGAGAGAGAGAGCGTGAGGGGGGCAGAGAGAGAGAGAGAGCGTGAGGGGGGCAGAGAGAGAGAGAGAGAGAGTGAGGGGGCAGAGAGAGAGAGAGAGTGAGGGGGGCAGAGAGAGAGAGAGAGAGTGAGGGGGACAGAGAGAGAGAGAGAGTGAGGGGGGCAGAGAGAGAGAGAGAGAGTGAGGTGGGCAGAGAGAGAGAGAGTGAGGTGGGCAGAGAGAGAGAGAGAGTGAGGTGGGCAGAGAGAGAGAGTGTGTGAGGTGGGCAGAGAGAGAGAGTGTGTGAGGGGGCAGAGAGATAGAGTGTGTGAGGGGGCAGAGAGAGAGAGTGAGTGAGTGAAGGTGGCAGAGAGTGAGAGTGTGAGGGGACAGAGAGTGAGAGTGTGAGTGAGGGTGTGAGCGGGCAGAGAAAGAGAGAGAGTGAAGGGAGAGAGAGAGAAAGGGGGGGCAGAGAGAGAGAGAAAGGGGGGGCAGAGAGAGAGAGAAAGGGGGGGCAGAGAGAGAGATAAAGAATGAGGGGGGCAGAGAGAGAGAGAGAATGAGGGGGGCAGAGAGAGAGAGAGAGTGAGGGGAGCAGAGAGAGAGAGAGTGAGGGGAGCAGAGAGAGAGAGAGAGTGAGGGGAGCAGAGAGAGAGAGAGAGTGAGGGGAGCAGAGAGAGAGAGAGAGTGAGGGGAGCAGAGAGAGAGAGAGAGTGAGGGGAGCAGAGAGAGAGAGTGAGGGGAGCAGAGAGAGAGAGAGAGTGAGGGGGCAGAGAGAGAAAGAGTGAGGGGGCAGAGAGAGAAAGAGTGAGGGGGCAGAGAGAGAAAGAGTGAGGGGGCAGAGAGAGAGAGAGTGAGGGGGCAGAGAGAGAGAGAGTGAGGGGAGCAGAGAGAGAGTGAGGGGAGCAGAGAGAGAGAGAGAGAGTGAGGGGAGCAGAGAGAGAGAGAGAGAGTGAGGGGAGCAGAGAGAGAGAGAGAGAGTGAGGGGAGCAGAGAGAGAGAGAGTGAGGGGAGCAGAGAGAGATAAAGAATGAGGGGGGCAGAGAGAGAGAGAGAGTGAGGGGAGCAGAGAGAGAGAGAGTGAGGGGAGCAGAGAGAGAGAGTGAGGGGAGCAGAGAGAGAGAGAGTGAGGGGAGCAGAGAGAGAGAGAGTGAGGGGAGCAGAGAGAGAGAGAGTGAGGGGAGCAGAGAGAGAGAGAGTGAGGGGAGCAGAGAGAGAGAGAGAGTGAGGGGAGCAGAGAGAGAGAGAGAGTGAGGGGGCAGAGAGAGAGAGAGTGAGGGGGCAGAGAGAGAGAGAGTGAGGGGGCAGAGAGAGAGAGTGAGGGGGCAGAGAGAGAGAGTGAGGGGAGCAGAGAGAGAGAGAGAGAGTGAGGGGAGCAGAGAGAGAGAGTGAGGGGAGCAGAGAGAGAGAGAGAGGGGGCAGAGAGAGAGAGAGTGAGGGGGCAGAGAGAGGGAGAGAGAGTGAGGGGGGCAGAGAGAGAGAGAGAGAGTGAGGGCGGCAGAGAGGGAGAGAGTGTGAGGGGGCAGAGAGAAACAGAGCGAATGAGTGAGGGGGCAGAGAGTGAGAGAGAGTGAGGGGGCAGAGCGTGAGAGAGTGAGTGAGGGGGGCAGAGAGAGAGATAAAGAGTGAGGGGGACAGAGAGAGAGAGAGAGCATGAGGGGGGCAGGGAGGGAGAGAGAGTGAGGGGGCAGAGAGAGAGAGAGTGAGGGGGGCAGAGAGGGAGAGAGTGTGAGGGGGGCAGAGAGAGAAAGAGAGCGTGAGGGGGGCAGAGAGAGAGAGAGCGTGAGGGGGGGAGAGAGAGTAAGGGCGGCAGAGAGAGAGAGAGATAAAGAGTGAGGGGGGCAGAGAGAGAGAGAGATAAAGAGTGAGGGGGGCAGAGAGAGAGAGAGATAAAGAGTGAGGGGCGGAAAGAGAGAGAGAGAGTGAGGGGGGCAGGGAGAGAGAGAGAGTGTGAGGGGCAGAGAGGGAGAGAGAGAGAGCGTGAGGGGGGCGGAGAGATAGAGAGTAAGGGGGCAGAGAGAGAGAGGGCGGCACAGAGAGAGAGAGAGAAAGCGTGAGGGGGGCAGAGAGAGAGAGAGAGTGAGGGGGGCAGAGAGAGAGAATGTGAGGGGGGCAGAGAGAGAGAGAGAGAGTGAGGGGGGCAGAGAGAGAGAGAGAGTGAGGGGGGCAGAGAGAGAGAGAGAGTGAGGGGGGCAGAGAGAGAGAGAGAGTGAGGGGGCAGAGAGAGAGAGAGTGAGGGGGGCAGAGAGAGAGAGAGAGTGAGGGGGGCAGAGAGAGAGAGAGAGTGAGGGGGGCAGAGAGAGAGAGAGAGTGAGGGGGGCAGAGAGAGAGAGAGAGTGAGGGGGGCAGAGAGAGAGAGAGAGTGAGGGGGCAGAGAGAGAGAGAGTGAGGGGGGCAGAGAGAGAGAGAGTGAGGGGGCAGAGAGAGAGAGAGTGAGGGGGGCAGAGAGAGAGAGAGAGAGTGAGGGGGGCAGAGAGAGAGAGAGTGAGGGGGGTAGAGAGAGAGAGAGAGTGAGGGGGCAGAGAGAGAGAGAGTGAGGGGGGCAGAGAGAGAGTGAGGGGGCAGAGAGAGGGAGAGAGTGAGGGGGGCAGAGAGGGAGAGAGTGAGGGGGGCAGAGAGAGAGAGAGAGTGAGGGGGGCAGAGAGAGAGAGAGTGAGGGGGGCAGAGAGAGAGAGAGTGAGGGGGCAGAGAAAGAGAGGGTGAGGGCGGCACAGAGAGAGAGAGAGAGAAAGCGTGAGGGGGCAGAGAGAGAGTGAGTGAAGGGGGCGGAGAGAGAGTGAGTGAGGGGGGCAGAGAGTGAGTGAGGGGGGCCTAGAGAGAGTGAGGGGGCATAGAGAGAGAGAGAGTGAGAGGGGCAGAGAGAGAGAGAGTGAGAGGGGCAGAGAGAGAGAGAGTGAGAGGGGCAGAGAGAGAGAGAGTGAGAGGGGCAGAGAGAGAGAGAGTGAGGGGGGCAGAGAGATAGAGAGAGAGTGAGGGGGGCAGAGAGATAGAGAGAGAGTGAGGGGGCAGAGAGAGGGAGAGAGGGTGAGGGGGGCAGAGAGAGGGAGAGAGAGTGAGGGGGGCAGAGAGAGAGAGAGAGGGTGAGGGGGGCAGAGAGAGTGTAAGGGGGGCAGGGAGAGAGGGTGAGGGGTGCAGAGAGAGAGGGTGAGAGGTGCAGAGAGAGAGGGTGAGGGGTGCAGAGAGAGAGAGAGAGTGAGGGGGGCAGAGAGAGAGAGAGAGACTGAGGGGGGCAGAGAGAGAGAGAGACTGAGGGGGGCAGAGAGAGAGAGAGAGAGTGAGGGGGGCAGAGAGAGAGAGAGTGAGGGGGGCAGAGAGAGAGAGAGTGTGAGGGGGCAGAGAGAGAGAGAGTGTGAGGGGGCAGAGAGATAGAGAGTGTGAGGGGGCAGAGAGATAGACAGTGTGAGGGGGCAGAGAAAGAGAGTGAGTGAGGGGGGCAGAGAGAGAGGGAGTGAGGAGGCAGAGAGAGACCGAGTGAGTGAGGGGGTCGGTGAGTGAGGGTGTGAGGAGGCAGAGAAAGAGAGAGAGTGAAGGGAGAGAGAGAGAGAAAGAGGGGGCAGAGAGAGAGAGAGAGATAAAGAGTGAGGGCGGCAGAGAGAGAGAGAGATAAAGAATGAGGGGGGCAGAGAGAGAGAGAGAGATAAAGAGTGAGGGGAGCAGAGAGAGAGAGAGAGATAAAGAGTGTGGGAGGCAGAGAGAGAGAGAGATAAAGAGTGAGGGGGCAGAAAGAGAGAGAGAGAGTGAGGGGGGCAGGGAGTGACAGAGAGTGTGAGGGGCAGAGAGGGAGAGAGAGAGAGAGTGAGGGGGGCAGAGAGAGAGAGAGTGTGAGGGGGGCAGAGAGAGAGAGTGTGAGGGGGGCAGAGAGAGAGAGAGTGTGAGGGGGGCAGAGAGAGAGAGTGTGAGGGGGGCAGAGAGAGAGAGTGTGAGGGGGGCAGAGAGAGAGAAATTGAGGGGGGCAGAGAGATAGAGAGTGAGGGGGTAGAGAGAGAGAGAGTGAGCTGGGCAGAGAGAGAGAGAGTGAGGGGGCAGAGAGAGAGAGAGAGTGAGGGGGCAGAGAGAGAGAGAGTGAGGGGGGCAGAGAGAGAGAGAGAGAGAGTGAGGGGGGCAGAGAGAGAGAAAGTGAGGGGGGCAGAGAGAGAGAAAGTGAGGGGGGCAGAGAGTGAGAGAGTGAGGGGGGCAGAGAGAGAGAGAGAGTGAGGGGGCAGAGAGAGAGAGCGATGAAGAGTGAGGGGGCAGAGAGAGAGAGAGATAATTAGTGAGGGGGCAGAAAGAGAGAGAGAGAGTGAGGGGGGCAGAGAGATAGAGAGTAAGGGGGCAGAGAGAGAGAGGGCGGCACAGAGAGAGAGAGAGAAAGCGTGAGGGGGGCAGAGAGAGAGAGAGAGTGAGGGGGGCAGAGAGAGAGAGTGTGAGGGGGCAGAGAGGGAGAGAGTGTGAGGGGGGCAGAGAGAGAGAGAGTGTGAGGGGGGCAGAGAGAGAGAGATAAAGAGTGAGGGGGCAGAAAGAGAGAGAGAGAGTGAGGGGGGCAGGGAGAGAGAGAGAGAGCGTGAGGGGGGCAGAGAGAGAGAGAGCGTGAGGGGGGCAGAGAGAGAGAGAGCGTGAGGGGGGCAGAGAGAGAGAGAGCGTGAGGGGGGCAGAGAGAGAGAGAGAGCGTGAGGGGGGCAGAGAGAGAGAGTGAGTGTGAGGGGGGCAGAGAGAGAGAGTGAGTGTGAGGGGGGCAGAGAGAGAGAGTGAGTGTGAGGGGGGCAGAGAGAGAGCGAGTGAGGGGGGCAGAGAGAGAGAGCGAGTGATGGGGGCAGAGAGAGAGAGTGAGGGGGGCAGAGAGAGAGAGTGAGGGGGCAGAGAGAGAGAGAGTGAGGGGGCAGAGAGAGAGAGAGTGAGGGGGCAGAGAGAGAGAGAGTGAGGGGGCAGAGAGAGAGAGAGTGAGGGGGGCAGAGAGAGAGAGAGAGAGTGAGGGGGGCAGAGAGAGAGAAAGTGAGGGGGGCAGAGAGAGAGAAAGTGAGGGGGGCAGAGAGATAGAGAGTGAGGGGGGTAGAGAGAGAGAGAGTGAGCTGGGTAGAGAGAGAGAGTGAGGAGGCAGAGAGAGAGAGAGTGAGGGGGCAGAGAGAGAGAGAGTGAGGGGGCAGAGAGAGAGAGAGAGAGTGAGGGGGGCAGAGAGAGAGAGAGAGAGTGAGGGGGGCAGAGAGAGAGAGAGTGAGGGGGGCAGAGAGAGAGAGAGAGAGAGAGAGAGTGAGGGGGGCAGAGAGAGAGAGAGTGAGGGGGGCAGAGAGAGAGAGAGAGAGAGAGAGTGAGGGGGGCAGAGAGAGAGAGAGAGAGAGAGAGTGAGGGGGGCAGAGAGAGAGAGAGTGAGGGGGCAGAGAGAGAGAGTGATGAAGAGTGAGGGGGCAGAGAGAGAGAGAGATAATTAGTGAGGGGGCAGAAAGAGAGAGAGAGAGTGAGGGGGGCAGAGAGATAGAGAGTAAGGGGGCAGAGAGAGAGAGGGCGGCACAGAGAGAGAGAGAGAAAGCGTGAGGGGGGCAGAGAGAGAGAGAGAGTGAGGGGGGCAGAGAGAGAGAGTGTGAGGGGGCAGAGAGGGAGAGAGTGTGAGGGGGGCAGAGAGAGAGAGAGTGTGAGGGGGGCAGAGAGAGAGAGAGTGTGAGGGGGGCAGAGAGAGAGAGATAAAGAGTGAGGGGGCAGAAAGAGAGAGAGAGAGTGAGGGGGGCAGGGAGAGAGAGAGAGAGAGCGTGAGGGGGGCAGAGAGAGAGAGAGCGTGAGGGGGGCAGAGAGAGAGAGAGCGTGAGGGGGGCAGAGAGAGAGAGAGAGCGTGAGGGGGGCAGAGAGAGAGAGTGAGTGTGAGGGGGGCAGAGAGAGAGAGTGAGTGTGAGGGGGGCAGAGAGAGAGAGTGAGTGTGAGGGGGGCAGAGAGAGAGCGAGTGAGGGGGGCAGAGAGAGAGAGCGAGTGATGGGGGCAGAGAGAGAGAGTGAGGGGGGCAGAGAGAGAGAGTGAGGGGGCAGAGAGAGAGAGAGTGAGGGGGCAGAGAGAGAGAGAGTGAGGGGGCAGAGAGAGAGAGAGTGAGGGGGCAGAGAGAGAGAGAGTGAGGGGGCAGAGAGAGAGAGAGTGAGGGGGGCAGAGAGAGAGAGAGAGAGTGAGGGGGGCAGAGAGAGAGAAAGTGAGGGGGGCAGAGAGAGAGAAAGTGAGGGGGGCAGAGAGATAGAGAGTGAGGGGGGTAGAGAGAGAGAGAGTGAGCTGGGTAGAGAGAGAGAGTGAGGAGGCAGAGAGAGAGAGAGTGAGGGGGCAGAGAGAGAGAGAGTGAGGGGGCAGAGAGAGAGAGAGAGAGTGAGGGGGGCAGAGAGAGAGAGAGAGAGTGAGGGGGGCAGAGAGAGAGAGAGTGAGGGGGGCAGAGAGAGAGAGAGAGAGAGTGAGGGGGGCAGAGAGAGAGAGAGAGAGAGAGAGTGAGGGGGGCAGAGAGAGAGAGAGTGAGGGGGCAGAGAGAGAGAGAGCGATAAAGAGTGAGGGGGCAGAGAGAGAGAGAGATAATTAGTGAGGGGGCAGAAAGAGAGAGAGAGAGTGAGGGGGGCAGAGAGATAGAGAGTAAGGGGGCAGAGAGAGAGAGGGCGGCACAGAGAGAGAGATAGAAAGCGTGAGGGGGGCAGAGAGAGAGAGAGAGTGAGGGGGGCAGAGAGAGAGAGAGTGTGAGGGGGCAGAGAGGGAGAGAGTGTGAGGGGGGCTGAGAGAGAGAGAGTGTGAGGGGGGCAGAGAGAGAGAGAGTGTGAGGGGGGCAGAGAGAGAGAGAGATAAAGAGTGAGGGAGGCAGAGAGAGAGAGAGATAAATAGTGAGGGGGCAGAAAGAGAGAGAGAGAGTGAGGGGGGCAGGGAGAGAGAGAGCGTGAGGGGGGCAGAGAGAGAGAGAGCGTGAGGGGGGCAGAGAGAGAGAGTGAGTGTGAGGGGGGCAGAGAGAGAGAGTGAGTGTGAGGGGGGCAGAGAGAGAGCGAGTGAGGGGGGCAGAGAGAGAGAGCGAGTGATGGGGGCAGAGAGAGAGAGAGTGAGGGGGGCAGAGAGAGAGAGTGAGGGGGCAGAGAGAGAGAGTGAGGGGGCAGTGAGAGAGAGAGCGAGTGAGGGGGGCAGAGAGAGAGAGCGAGTGAGGGGGGCAGAGAGAGAGAGCGAGTGAGGGGGGCAGAGAGAGAGAGCGAGTGAGGGGGGCAGAGAGAGAGAGAGTGAGGGGGGCAGAGAGAGAGAGAGAGTGAGGGGGGCAGAGAGAGAGGGAGTGAGGGGGCAGAGAAAGAGAGAGTGAGGGGGCAGAGAAAGAGAGAGTGAGGGGGCAGAGAAAGAGAGAGTGAGGGGGGCAGAGAGAGAGAGTGAGGGGGGCAGAGAGAGAGAGAGAGTGAGGGGGGCAGAGAGAGACAGAGCGAATGAGTGAGGGGACAGAGAGTGAGAGAGAGTGAGGGGGCAGAGAGAGTGAGTGAGGGTGTGAGGGGGCAGAGAAAGGGAGAGAGAGAGAGAAAGGGGGGGGGCAGAGAGAGAGATAAAGAGTGAGAGGGGCAGAGAGAGAGAGAGATAAAGAGTGAGGGGGCAGAAAGAGAGAGAGAGAGTGAGGGGGCAGGGAGAGACAGAGAGTGTGAGGGGGGCAGAGAGGCAGAGAGAGAGAGAAAGGGGGTCAGAGAGAGAGATAGAGTG
This sequence comes from Heterodontus francisci, assembly GCF_036365525.1. Lineage (NCBI taxonomy): Eukaryota > Metazoa > Chordata > Chondrichthyes > Heterodontiformes > Heterodontidae > Heterodontus > Heterodontus francisci. The sequence goes on from NC_090371.1 coordinate 232,606,446, forward strand.
AGAGGGGCAGAGAGAGACAGAGTGAGGGGGGCCGAGAGAGAGTGAGGGGGGCCGAGAGGGAGAGAGAGTGAGGGGGGCAGAGAGAGGGAGAGAGAGTGAGGGGGGCAGAGAGAGAGAGAGCGTGAGGGGGCAGAGAGAGTGTAAGGGGGGCAGAGAGAGAGAGAGAGTGAGGGGGGTAGAGAGAGAGAGAGAGTGAGGGGGGTAGAGAGAGTGAGGGGGGCAGAGAGAGAGAGAGAGAGTGAGGGGGGCAGAGAGAGAGAGAGAGTGAGGGGGGCAGAGAGAGAGAGAGAGTGAGGGGGGCAGAGAGAGAGAGAGAGTGAGGGGGGCAGAGAGAGAGAGAGAGTGAGGGGGGCAGAGAGAGAGAGTGAGGGGGGCAGAGAGAGAGAGTGATGGGGGCAGAGAGAGAGAGAGATAAAGAGTGAGGGGGGCAGAGAGAGAGAGATAAAGAGTGAGGGGGGCAGAGAGAGAGAGAGAGTGAGGGGGGCAGAGAGAGAGAGAGATAAAGAGTGAGGGGGGCAGAGAGAGATAAAGAGTGAGGGGGGCAGAGAGAGAGAGAGAGTGAGGGGGGCAGAGAGAGAGAGAGAGTGAGGGGGGCAGAGAGAGAGAGAGAGTGATGGGGGCAGAGAGAGAGAGAGATAAAGAGTGAGGGGGCAGAGAGAGAGAGAGCGATAAAGAGTGAGGGGGCAGAGAGAGAGAGAGATAATTAGTGAGGGGGCAGAAAGAGAGAGAGAGAGTGAGGGGGGCAGAGAGATAGAGAGTAAGGGGGCAGAGAGAGAGAGGGCGGCACAGAGAGAGAGATAGAAAGCGTGAGGGGGGCAGAGAGAGAGAGAGAGTGAGGGGGGCAGAGAGAGAGAGAGTGTGAGGGGGCAGAGAGGGAGAGAGTGTGAGGGGGGCAGAGAGAGAGAGAGTGTGAGGGGGGCAGAGAGAGAGAGAGTGTGAGGGGGGCAGAGAGAGAGAGAGATAAAGAGTGAGGGAGGCAGAGAGAGAGAGAGATAAATAGTGAGGGGGCAGAAAGAGAGAGAGAGAGTGAGGGGGGCAGGGAGAGAGAGAGAGAGAGCGTGAGGGGGGCAGAGAGAGAGAGAGCGTGAGGGGGGCAGAGAGAGAGAGTGAGTGTGAGGGGGGCAGAGAGAGAGAGTGAGTGTGAGGGGGGCAGAGAGAGAGCGAGTGAGGGGGGCAGAGAGAGAGAGAGTGAGGGGGGCAGAGAGAGAGAGTGAGGGGGCAGAGAGAGAGAGTGAGGGGGCAGTGAGAGAGAGAGCGAGTGAGGGGGGCAGAGAGAGAGAGCGAGTGAGGGGGGCAGAGAGAGAGAGCGAGTGAGGGGGGCAGAGAGAGAGAGCGAGTGAGGGGGGCAGAGAGAGAGAGAGTGAGGGGGGCAGAGAGAGAGAGAGAGTGAGTGTGGCAGAGAGAGAGGGAGTGAGGGGGCAGAGAAAGAGAGAGTGAGGGGGCAGAGAAAGAGAGAGTGAGGGGGCAGAGAAAGAGAGAGTGAGGGGGGCAGAGAGAGAGAGTGAGGGGGGCAGAGAGAGAGAGAGAGTGAGGGGGGCAGAGAGAGACAGAGCGAATGAGTGAGGGGACAGAGAGTGAGAGAGAGTGAGGGGGCAGAGAGAGTGAGTGAGGGTGTGAGGGGGCAGAGAAAGGGAGAGAGAGAGAGAAAGGGGGGGGCAGAGAGAGAGATAAAGAGTGAGAGGGGCAGAGAGAGAGAGAGATAAAGAGTGAGGGGGCAGAAAGAGAGAGAGAGAGTGAGGGGGCAGGGAGAGACAGAGAGTGTGAGGGGGGCAGAGAGGAAGAGAGAGAGAGAAAGGGGGTCAGAGAGAGAGATAGAGTGAGAGGGGCAGAGAGAGACAGAGTGAGGGGTGCCGAGAGAGAGTGAGGGGGGCCGAGAGGGAGAGAGAGTGAGGGGGGCAGAGAGAGGGAGAGAGAGTGAGGGGGGCAGAGAGAGAGAGAGCGTGAGGGGGCAGAGAGAGTGTAAGGGGGGCAGAGAGAGAGAGAGAGTGAGGGGGGTAGAGAGAGAGAGAGAGTGAGGGGGGTAGAGAGAGTGAGGGGGGCAGAGAGAGAGAGAGAGAGTGAGGGGGGCAGAGAGAGAGAGAGAGTGAGGGGGGCAGAGAGAGAGAGAGAGTGAGGGGGGCAGAGAGAGAGAGTGATGGGGGCAGAGAGAGAGAGATAAAGAGTGAGGGGGGCAGAGAGAGAGAGATAAAGAGTGAGGGGGGCAGAGAGAGAGAGAGAGTGAGGGGGGCAGAGAGAGAGAGAGATAAAGAGTGAGGGGGGCAGAGAGAGATAAAGAGTGAGGGGGGCAGAGAGAGAGTGAGGGGGGCAGAGAGAGAGAGAGAGTGAGTGGGGCAGAGAGAGAGAGAGAGTGATGGGGGCAGAGAGAGAGAGAGATAAAGAGTGAGGGGGCAGAGAGAGAGAGAGATAAAGAGTGAGGGGGGCAGAGAGAGAGAGAGATAAATAGTGAGGGGGCAGAAAGAGAGAGAGAGAGTGAGGGGGGCAGGGAGAGAGAGAGAGTGTGAGGGGCAGAGAGGGAGAGAGAGAGAGCGTGAGGGGGGCAGAGAGAGAGAGAGAGCGTGAGGAGGGCAGAGAGATAGAGAGTAAGGGGGCAGAGAGAGAGAGGGCGGCAGAGAGAGAGAGAGAGAAAGCGTGAGGGGGGCAGAGAGAGAGAGAGAGTCAGGGGGGCAGAGAGAGAGGGAGTGAGGGGGCAGAGAAAGAGAGTGTGAGGGGGGCAGAGAGAGAGTGTGTGAGGGGGGCAGAGAGAGAGTGTGTGAGGGGGGCAGAGAGAGAGAGTGAGGGGGGCAGAGAGAGAGAGAGAGAGTGAGTGGGGCAGAGAGACAGAGGGAATGAGTGAGGGGACAGAGAGTGAGAGAGAGTGAGGGGGCAGAGAGAGTGAGTGAGGGTGTGAGGCGGCAGAGAAAGGGAGAGAGAGAGAGAAAGGGGGGGGGGCAGAGAGAGAGATAAAGAGTGAGGGGAGCAGAGAGAGACAGAGTGAGGGGGGCCGAAAGAGAGTGAGGGGGGCCGAAAGAGAGTGAGGGGGGCCGAAAGAGAGTGAGGGGGCAAGAGAGAGGGAGAGAGGGTGAGGGGGGCAGCGAGAGGGAGAGAGTGAGGGGGCAGAGAGAGAGAGAGAATGAGGGGGCAGAGAGAGAGAGAGTGAGGGGGGCAGAGAGAGAGAGAGAGAGAGTGAGGGGGGCAGAGAGAGAGAGAGAGAGAGTGAGGGGGCAGTGAGAGAGAGAGAGTGAGGGGGCAGTGAGAGAGAGAGAGTGAGGGGGGCAGAGAGATAGAGAGAGTGAGGGGGCAAGAGAGAGGGAGAGAGGGTGAGGGGGGCAGCGAGAGGGAGAGAGAGTGAGGGGGGCAGAGAGAGAGAGAGAGCGTGAGGGGGGCAGAGAGATAGAGAGTGTGAGGGGGCAGAGAGGGAGAGAAAGAGAGAAAGGGGGGGCAGAGAGAGAGATAAAGAGTGAGAGGGGCAGAGAGAGACAGAGTGAGGGGGGCCGAGAGAGAGTGAGGGGGGCCGAGAGGGAGAGAGAGTGAGGGGGGCAGAGAGAGGGAGAGAGAGTGAGGGGGGCAGAGAGAGTGTAAGGGGGGCAGAGAGAGAGAGAGAGTGAGGGGGGCAGAGAGAGAGAGAGTGAGGGGGGCAGAGAGAGAGAGAGTGAGGGTGGCAGAGAGAGAGAGTGAGGGGGGCAGAGAGAGAGCGTGAGTGGGGCAGAGAGAGACAGAGCGAATGAGTGAGGGGACAGAGAGTGAGAGAGAGTGAGGGGGCAGAGAGAGTCAGTGAGGGTGTGAGTGGGCAGAGAAAGGGAGAGAGAGAGAGAAAGGGGGGGGGGGCAGAGAGAGAGATAAAGAGTGAGAGGGGCAGAGAGAGAGAGAGAGAACGGGGGGGCAGAGAGAGAGATAAAGAGTGAGGGGAGCAGAGATGGACAGAGTGAGGGGAGCAGAGATGGACAGAGTGAGGGGGGCCGAGAGAGAGTGAGGGGGGCCGAGAGAGAGAGAGAGTGAGGGGGCAGAGAGAGAGAGAGAATGAGGGGGCAGAGAGAGAGAGAGTGAGGGGGGCAGAGAGAGAGAGAGAGAGTGAGGGGGAAGTGAGAGAGAGAGAATGAGGGGGCAGAGAGAGAGAATGAGGGGGCAGAGAGAGAGAGAGTGAGGGGGCAGAGAGAGAGAGAGAGAGAGTGAGGGGGGCAGAGAGAGAGAGAGAGTGAGGGGGCAAGAGAGAGGGAGAGAGGGTGAGGGGGGCAGAGAGAGGGAGAGAGAGTGAGGGGGGCAGAGAGAGAGAGAGAGCGTGAGGGGGGCAGAGAGACTGTAAGGGGGCAGAGAGCGAGATAAAGATTGAGTGGGGCAGAGAGAGAGAGAGAGAGTGATGGGGGCAGAGAGAGAGAGAGATAAAGAGTGAGGGGGGCAGAGAGAGAGAGATAAAGAGTGAGGGGGGCAGAGAGAGAGAGAGAGTGAGGGGGGCAGAGAGAGAGAGAGATAAAGAGTGAGGGGGGCAGAGAGAGATAAAGAGTGAGGGGGGCAGAGAGAGAGAGAGAGTGGGGGGGGCAGAGAGAGAGAGAGAGTGAGGGGGGCAGAGAGAGAGAGAGAGTGATGGGGGCAGAGAGAGAGAGAGATAAAGAGTGAGGGGGCAGAGAGAGAGAGAGATAATGAGTGAGGGGGGCAGAGAGAGAGAGAGATAAATAGTGAGGGGGCAGAAAGAGAGAGAGAGAGTGAGGGGGGCAGGGAGAGAGAGAGAGTGTGAGGGGCAGAGAGGGAGAGAGAGAGAGCGTGAGGGGGGCAGAGAGAGAGAGAGAGCGTGAGGAGGGCAGAGAGATAGAGAGTAAGGGGGCAGAGAGAGAGAGGGCGGCAGAGAGAGAGAGAGAGAAAGCGTGAGGGGGGCAGAGAGAGAGAGAGAGTCAGGGGGGCAGAGAGAGAGGGAGTGAGGGGGCAGAGAAAGAGAGTGTGAGGGGGGCAGAGAGAGAGTGTGTGAGGGGGGCAGAGAGAGAGTGTGTGAGGGGGGCAGAGAGAGAGAGTGAGGGGGGCAGAGAGAGAGAGAGAGAGAGTGAGGGGGGCAGAGAGAGAGTGAGGGGGGCAGAGAGAGAGAGAGCGTGAGTGGGGCAGAGAGACAGAGCGAATGAGTGAGGGGACAGAGAGTGAGAGAGAGTGAGGGGGCAGAGAGAGTGAGTGAGGGTGTGAGGCGGCAGAGAAAGGGAGAGAGAGAGAGAAAGGGGGGGGGGCAGAGAGAGAGATAAAGAGTGAGGGGAGCAGAGAGAGACAGAGTGAGGGGGGCCGAAAGAGAGTGAGGGGGGCCGAGAGAGAGTGAGGGGGGCCGAGAGAGAGAGAGAGTGAGGGGGCAGAGAGAGAGAGAGAGTGAGGGGGCAGAGAGAGAGAGAGTGAGGGGGGCAGAGAGAGAGAGAGAGAGAGTGAGGGGGCAGTGAGAGAGAGAGAGTGAGGGGGCAGTGAGAGAGAGAGAGTGAGCGGGGCAGAGAGATAGAGAGAGTGAGGGGGCAAGAGAGAGGGAGAGAGGGTGAGGGGGGCAGCGAGAGGGAGAGAGTGAGGGGGCAGAGAGAGAGAGAGAATGAGGGGGCAGAGAGAGAGAGAGTGAGGGGGGCAGAGAGAGAGAGAGAGAGAGTGAGGGGGGCAGAGAGAGAGAGGGAGAGAGTGAGGGGGCAGTGAGAGAGAGAGAGTGAGGGGGCAGTGAGAGAGAGAGAGTGAGGGGGGCAGAGAGATAGAGAGAGTGAGGGGGCAAGAGAGAGGGAGAGAGGGTGAGGGGGGCAGCGAGAGGGAGAGAGAGTGAGGGGGGCAGAGAGAGAGAGAGAGCGTGAGGGGGGCAGAGAGATAGAGAGTGTGAGGGGAGAGAGAGAGAGAAAGAGTGAGGGGGCAGAAAGAGAGAGAGAGAGTGTGGGGGGCAGGGAGAGACAGAGAGTGTGAGGTGGGCAGAGAGGGAGAGAAAGAGAGAAAGGGGGGGCAGAGAGAGAGATAAAGAGTGAGAGGGGCAGAGAGAGACAGAGTGAGGGGGGCCGAGAGAGAGTGAGGGGGGCCGAGAGGGAGAGAGAGTGAGGGGGGCAGAGAGAGGGAGAGAGAGTGAGGGGGGCAGAGAGAGAGAGAGAGCGTGAGGGGGCAGAGAGAGTGTAAGGGGGGCAGAGAGAGAGAGAGAGTGAGGGGGGTAGAGAGAGAGAGAGTGAGGGGGGCAGAGAGAGAGAGAGTGAGGGGGGCAGAGAGAGAGAGAGTGAGGGGGGCAGAGAGAGAGAGCGTGAGTGGGGCAGAGAGAGACAGAGCGAATGAGTGAGGGGACAGAGAGTGAGAGAGAGTGAGGGGGCAGAGAGAGTCAGTGAGGGTGTGAGTGGGCAGAGAAAGGGAGAGAGAGAGAGAAAGGGGGGGTGCAGAGAGAGAGATAAAGAGTGAGAGGGGCAGAGAGAGAGAGAGAGAACGGGGGGGGCAGAGAGAGAGATAAAGAGTGAGGGGAGCAGAGATGGACAGAGTGAGGGAGCAGAGATGGACAGAGTGAGGGGGCCGAGAGGGAGTGAGGGGGCAGAGAGAGAGAGAGAATGAGGGGGCAGAGAGAGAGAGAGTGAGGGGGGCAGAGAGAGAGAGAGAGAGTGAGGGGGCAGTGAGAGAGAGAGAATGAGGGGGCAGAGAGAGAGAGAGTGAGGGGGCAGAGAGAGAGAGAGAGAGAGAGAGAGAGTGAGGGGGCAAGAGAGAGGGAGAGAGGTGAGGGGGGCAGAGAGAGGGAGAGAGAGTGAGGGGGGCAGAGAGAGAGAGAGAGCGTGAGGGGGGCAGAGAGACTGTAAGGGGGCAGAGAGCGAGATAAAGATTGAGTGGGGCAGAGAGAGAGAGAGAGCGTGAGGGGAGGCAGAGAGAGAGAGCGTTGAGGGGGGCAGAGAGATGGAGAGTAAGGGGGGCAGAGAGAGAGAGGGCAGCACGAGAGAAGAGAGAGAGTGAGGGGGGCAGAGAGCAAGAGAGAGAGTGAGGGGGGCAGAGAGAGAGAGAGTGAGGGGGCAGAGAGAGAGGAGAGAGAGAGAGAGAGTGAGGGGGGCAGAGAGAGAGAGAGTGAGGGGGGCAGAGAGAGAGAGAGTGAGGGGGGCAGAGAGAGAGAGAGATAGAGTGAGGGGGGCAGGGAGAGAGAGAGTGATGGGGGCAGAGAGAGAGAGAGTGAGGGGGCAGAGAGAGGGGGGGGAGAGAGAGTGAGGGGGCAGAGAGAGAGAGAGTGAGGGGGGCAGAGAGAGAGAGTGAGGGGGGCAGAGAGAGAGAGAGCGTGAGTGGGGCAGAGAGAGACAGAGCGAATGAGTGAGGGGACAGAGAGTGAGAGAGAGTGAGGGGGGCAGAGAGAGTCAGTGAGGGTGTGAGTGGCAGAGAAAGGGAGAGAGAGAGAAAGGGGGGGGCAGAGAGAGAGATAAAGAGTGAGAGGGGCAGAGAGAGAGAGAGAGAACGGGGGAGCAGAGAGAGAGATAAAGAGTGAGGGGAGCAGAGATGGACAGAGTGAGGGGAGCAGAGATGGACAGAGTGAGGGGGGCCGAGAGAGAGTGAGGGGGGCCGAGAGAGAGAGAGAGTGAGGGGGCAGAGAGAGAGAGAGAATGAGGGGGCAGAGAGAGAGAGAGTGAGGGGGGCAGAGAGAGAGAGAGAGAGTGAGGGGGCAGTGAGAGAGAGAGAATGAGTGGGCAGAGAGAGAGAGAGTGAGGGGGCAGAGAGAGAGAGAGAGAGAGTGAGGGGGGCAGAGAGAGAGAGAGAGTGAGGGGGCAAGAGAGAGGAGAGAGGGTGAGGGGGGCAGAGAGAGGGAGAGAGAGTGAGGGGTGGAGAGAGAGAGAGAGCGTGAGGGGGGCAGAGAGACTGTAAGGGGGCAGAGAGCGAGATAAAGATTGAGTGGGGCAGAGAGAGAGGGTGAGGGGTGCAGAGAGAGAGAGTGAGGGGGGCAGAGAGAGAGAGAGCGTGAGGGGGAGGCAGAGAGAGAGAGAGCGTGAGGGGGGCAGAGAGATGGAGAGTAAGGGGGGCAGAGAGAGAGAGGGCAGCACAGAGAGAGAGAGAGTGAGGGGGGCAGAGAGCGAGAGAGAGAGTGAGGGGGGCAGAGAGAGAGAGAGTGAGGGGGGCAGAGAGAGAGAGAGAGAGAGTGAGGGGGGCAGAGAGAGAGAGAGAGAGAGTGAGGGGGGCAGAGAGAGAGAGAGAGAGAGAGTGAGGGGGGCAGAGAGAGAGAGAGAGAGTGAGGGGGGCAGAGAGAGAGAGAGAGAGTGAGGGGGCAGAGAGAGAGAGATAGAGTGAGGGGGGCAGGGAGAGAGAGAGATAGAGTGAGGGGGGCAGAGAGAGAGAGAGATAGAGTGAGGGGGGCAGAGAGAGAGAGAGATAGAGTGAGGGGGGCAGAGAGAGAGAGAGATAAATAGTGATGGGGGCAGAGAGAGAGAGAGATAATAGTGAGGGGGCAGAAAGAGAGAGAGAGAGTGAGGGGGGCAGGGAGAGAGAGAGAGCGTGAGGGGGGCAGAGCGATAGAGAGTAAAGGGGCAGAGAGAGAGAGGGCGGCACAGTGAGAGAGAGAGAAAGCGTGAGGGGGGCAGAGAGAGAGAGAGAGTGAGGGGGGCAGAGAGAGAGAGAGAGTGTGTGGGGGGCAGAGAGAGAGAAAGTGAGGGGGGCAGAGAGAGATAGAGTGAGGGGGCAGAGAGAGAGAGAGATAGAGTGAGGGGGGCAGAGAGAGAGAGAGATAGAGTGAGGGGGGCAGAGAGAGAGAGAGATAAATAGTGAGGGGGGCAGAGAGAGAGAGAGATAAATAGTGAGGGGGCAGAAAGAGAGAGAGAGAGTGAGGGGGGCAGGGAGAGAGAGAGAGCGTGAGGGGGCAGAGCGATAGAGAGTAAAGGGGCAGAGAGAGAGAGGGCGGCACAGAGAGAGAGAGAGAAAGCGTGAGGGGGGCAGAGAGAGAGAGAGAGTGAGGGGGGCAGAGAGAGAGAGAGAGTGTGAGGGGGGCAGAGAGAGAGAAAGTGAGGGGGCAGAGAGAGAGAGTGAGTGAGGGGGGCAGAGGGAGAGAGAGTGTGAGGGGGGCAGAGGGAGAGAGAGTGAGAGGGGCAGAGAGAGAGAGAGAGTGAGAGGGGCAGAGAGAGAGAGAGAGTGAGAGGGGCAGAGAGAGAGAGAGAGTGAGAGGGGCAGAGAGAGAGAGAGAGAGAGGGGGCAGAGAAAGAGAGTGAGGGGGGCAGAGAGAGAGAGTGAGGGGGGCAGAGAGAGAGAGAGAGAGAGAGAGTGAGGGTGTCAGAGAGAGAGAGCGTGAGGGGGGAGAGAGAGTGAGTGAGGGTGTGAGGGGGCAGAGAAAGGGAGAGAGAGAGAGAAAGGGGGGGGCAGAGAGAGGGAGAGAGAAATGGTGAGGGGGCAGAGAGAGAGAGAGTGAGGGGGGCAGAGAGAGAGAGTGAGGGGGCAGAGAGGGAGAGAGAGTGAGGGGGCAGAGAGGGAGAGTGAGGGGGGTGGTGAGTGAGGGGGGCAGAGTGAGGGGGAGAGTGAGGGGGGGGCAGGGAGAGTGAGGGGGGCAGAGAGAGATGGAGAGTGAGGGGGCAGAGAGAGAGATAGAGGGAGAGTGAGGGGACAGAGAGTGAGAGAGAGTGAGGGGGCAGAGAGAGTGAGTGAGGGTGTGAGGGGGCAGAGAAAGGGAGAGAGAGAGAGAAAGGGGGGGGACAGAGAGAGGGGAGAGAGAAATGGTGAGGGGGCAGAGAGGGAGAGAGAGTGAGGGGGCAGAGAGGGAGAGAGAGTGAGGGGGCAGAGAGGGAGAGAGAGTGAGGGGGCAGAGAGGGAGAGTGAGGGGGGTGGTGAGTGAGGGGGGCAGAGTGAGGGGGAAGAGTGAGGGAGCAGAGAGAGATGGAGAGTGAGGGGGCAGAGAGAGAGATAGAGGGAGAGTGAGGGGGGCAGAGAGAGAGATAGAGGGAGAGTGAGGGGGGCCGAGAGAGGGATAGAGGGAGGGTGAGGGGCGGCAGAGAGAGAGGGGAGAGTGAGGGGGGCAGAGAGAGAGGGAGAGTGAGGGGGGCAGAGAGAGAGGGAGAGTGAGGGGGGCAGAGAGAGAGGGAGAGTGAGGGAGGCAGAGAGAGAGGGAGAGTGAGGGGGGCAGAGAGAGAGGGGAGAGTGAGGGGGCAGAGAGAGAGGGAGAGTGAGGGGGCAGAGAGAGGGAGTGAGGGGGCAGAGAGAGAGTGAGTGAGGGGGACAAAAAGAGAGAGGAGAGTGAGGGGGGCAGAGAGAGAGGGAGAGTGAGGGGTGCAGAGAGAGTGAGTGAGGGGGGCAGAGAGAGGGGGAGAGTGAGGGGGGGCAGAGAGAGGGGGAGAGTGAGGGGGGGCAGAGAGAAGGAGTGAGGGGGCAGATAGAGAGTGAGTGAGGGGGACAAAAAGAGAGAGGGAGAGTGAGGGGGGCAGAGAGCGGGAGTGAGGGGGGCAGAGAGAGAGTGAGGGGGCAGAGAGAGGGGGAGAGTGAGGGGGCAGGGAGAGTGAGGGGGGCAGAGTGAGATAGAGGGAGAGTGAGGGGGCAGAGAGAGAGAGAGAGGGAGAGTGAGGGGGCAGAGAGAGAGAGGGCGGCACAGAGAGAGAGAGAGAAAGCATGAGGGTGGCAGAGAGAGAGAGAGAGTGAGGGGGACAGAGAGAGAGAAAGTGAGGGGGGCAGAGAGAGAGCGAGTGAGGTGGGCAGAGGGAGAGAGAGCGAGTGAGGTGGGCAGAGGGAGAGAGAGAGAGTGAGGAGGGCAGAGGGAGAGAGAGAGTGAGGGGGGGGAAAGAGAGAGAGAGGGAGTGAGGGGGGCAGAGAGAGAGAGAGTGAGGGGGGCAGAGAGAGAGAGAGAGTGAGGGGGGGCAGAGAGAGAGAGAGTGAGGGGGGCAGAGAGAGAGAGAGTGAGGGGGGCAGAGAGAGAGAGAGTGAGGGGGGCAGAGAGAGAGAGAGTGAGGGGGGCAGAGAGAGAGAGAGTGAGGGGGCAGAGAATGAGAGTGTGAGGGGGGCAGAGAGAGAGAGAGCGTGAGGGGGGAGAGAGAGACAGAGCGAATGAGTGAGGGGACAGAGAGTGAGAGAGAGTGAGGGGGCAGAGTGAGTGAGTGAGGGTGTGAGGGGGCAGAGAAAGGGAGAGAGAGAGAGAAAGGGGGGGACAGAGAGAGGGAGAGAGAAATGGTGAGGGGGCAGAGAGAGAGAGAGAGTGAGGGGGGCAGAGAGTGAGAGAGAGTGAGGGGGCAGAGAGTGAGAGAGAGTGAGGGGGCAGAGAGGGAGAGTGAGGGGGGCGGTGAGTGAGGGGGAGAGTGAGGGGGGGCAGGGAGAGTGAGGGGGGCAGAGAGAGATGGAGAGTGAGGGGTCAGAGAGAGAGATAGAGGGAGAGTGAGGGGGGCGGAGAGAGAGATAGAGGGAGGGGGGCAGAGAGAGAGGGAGAGTGAGGGGGGCAGAGAGAGAGGGAGAGTGAGGGGGTCAGAGAGAGAGGGAGAGTGAGGGGGTCAGAGAGAGAGGGAGAGTGAGGGGGTCAGAGAGAGAGGGAGAGTGAGGGGGGCAGAGAGAGAGGGAGAGTGAGGGGGGCAGAGAGAGAGGGAGAGTGAGGGGGGCAGAGAGAGAGGGAGAGTGAGGGGGTCAGAGAGAGAGGGAGAGTGAGGGGGTCAGAGAGAGAGGGAGAGTGAGGGGGTCAGAGAGAGAGGGAGAGTGAGGGGGTCAGAGAGAGAGGGAGAGTGAGGGGGGCAGAGAGAGAGGGAGAGTGAGGGGGGCAGAGAGAGAGGGAGAGTGAGGGGGGCAGAGAGAGAGGGAGAGTGAAGGGGGCAGAGGGAGAGTGAGGGGGGCAGAGAGAGGGAGTGAGGGGGCAGAGAGAGGGAGAGTGAGGGGGACAAAAAGAGAGAGGGAGAGTGAGGGGGGCAGAGAGAGAGGGAGAGTGAGGGGTGCAGAGAGAGGGAGTGAGGGGGGCAGAGAGAGAGTGAGGGGGGCAGAGAGAGGGGGAGAGTGAGGGGGGCAGAGAGAGGGAGTGAGGGGGCAGATAGAGAGTGAGTGAGGGGGACAAAAAGCGAGAGCGGGAGTGAGGGGGGCAGAGAGCGTGAGTGAGGGGGGCAGAGAGAGAGAGTGAGGGGGGCAGAGAGAGGGGGAGAGTGAGGGGGGCAGGGAGAGTGAGGGGGCAGAGTGAGATAGAGGGAGAGTGAGGGGGCAGAGAGAGGGAGAGTGAGGGGGCAGAGAGAGAGAGGGCGGCACAGAGAGAGAGAGAGAAAGCATGAGGGTGGCAGAGAGAGAGAGAGAGTGAGGGGGACAGAGAGAGAGAGAGTGTGAGGGGGGCAGAGAGAGAAAGTGAGGGGGGCAGAGAGAGAGCGAGTGAGGGGGGCAGAGAGAGAGAGCGAGTGAGGTGGGCAGAGGGAGAGAGAGAGAGTGAGGAGGGCAGAGGGAGAGAGAGTGAGGGGGGAAAGAGGGAGAGAGGGAGTGAGGGGGGCAGAGAGAGAGAGAGTGAGGGGGGCAGAGAGAGAGAGTGAGGGGGGCTGAGAGAGAGAGAGAGTGAGGGGGGCAGAGAGAGAGAGAGAGTGAGGGGGGCAGAGAGAGAGAGAGTGAGGGGGGCAGAGAGAGAGAGAGTGAGGGGGCAGAGAAAGAGAGTGTGAGGGGGGCAGAGAGAGAGAGAGCGTGAGTGGGGAGAGAGAGACAGAGCGAATGAGTGAGGGGACAGAGAGTGAGAGAGAGTGAGGGGGGCAGAGAGAGAGAGAGAGTGAGGGGGGCAGAGAGAGAGAGAGAGTGAGGGGGGCAGAGAGAGAGAGAGAGTGAGGGGGGCAGAGAGAGAGAGAGAGTGAGGGGGGCAGAGTGAGAGAGAGAGTGAGGGGGGCAGAGAGAGAGAGAGAGTGAGGGGGGCAGAGAGAGAGAGAGAGTGAGGGGGGCAGAGAGAGAGAGTGAGGGGGGCAGAGAGAGAGAGAGAGTGATGGGGGCAGAGAGAGAGAGAGATAAAGAGTGAGGGGGGCAGAGAGAGAGAGATAAAGAGTGAGGGGGGCAGAGAGAGAGAGAGAGTGAGGGGGGCAGAGAGAGAGAGTGAGGGGGGCAGAGAGAGAGAGAGATAAAGAGTGAGGGGGCAGAGAGAGATAAAGAGTGAGGGGGGCAGAGAGAGAGAGAGAGTGAGGGGGGCAGAGAGAGAGAGAGTGAGGGGGGCAGAGAGAGAGAGAGAGTGATGGGGGCAGAGAGAGAGAGAGATAAAGAGTGAGGGGGCAGAGAGAGAGAGAGATAAAGAGTGAGGGGGGCAGAGAGAGAGAGAGATAAATAGTGAGGGGGCAGAAAGAGAGAGAGAGAGAGTGAGGGGGGCAGGGAGAGAGAGAGAGTGTGAGGGGCAGAGAGGGAGAGAGAGAGAGCGTGAGGGGGGCAGAGAGAGAGAGAGAGCGTGAGGAGGGCAGAGAGATAGAGAGTAAGGGGGCAGAGAGAGAGAGGGCGGCAGAGAGAGAGAGAGAGAAAGCGTGAGGGGGGCAGAGAGAGAGAGAGAGTCAGGGGGGCAGAGAGAGAGGGAGTGAGGGGGCAGAGAAAGAGAGTGTGAGGGGGGCAGAGAGAGAGTGTGTGAGGGGGGCAGAGAGAGAGTGTGTGAGGGGGGCAGAGAGAGAGAGTGAGGGGGGCAGAGAGAGAGAGAGAGAGTGAGTGGGGCAGAGAGACAGAGCGAATGAGTGAGGGGACAGAGAGTGAGAGAGAGTGAGGGGGCAGAGAGAGTGAGTGAGGGTGTGAGGCGGCAGAGAAAGGGAGAGAGAGAGAGAAAGGGGGGGGCAGAGAGAGAGATAAAGAGTGAGAGGGGCAGAGAGAGAGAGAGAACGGGGGGGGGCAGAGAGAGAGATAAAGAGTGAGGGGAGCAGAGAGAGACAGAGTGAGGGGGGCCGAAAGAGAGTGAGGGGGGCCGAAAGAGAGTGAGGGGGGCCGAGAGAGAGTGAGGGGGGCAGAGAGAGAGAGAGTGTGAGGGGAGAGAGAGAGAGAGAGAGAGAAAGAGTGAGGGGGCAGAAAGAGAGAGAGAGAGTGAGGGGGGCAGGGAGAGACAGAGAGTGTGAGGTGGGCAGAGAGGGAGAGAAAGAGAGAAAGGGGGGGCAGAGAGAGAGATAAAGAGTGAGAGGGGCAGAGAGAGACAGAGTGAGGGGGGCCGAGAGAGAGTGAGGGGGGCCGAGAGGGAGAGAGAGTGAGGGGGGCAGAGAGAGGGAGAGAGAGTGAGGGGGGCAGAGAGAGTGTAAGGGGGGCAGAGAGAGAGAGAGAGTGAGGGGGGCAGAGAGAGAGAGAGTGAGGGGGGCAGAGAGAGAGTGAGTGAGGGGGGCAGAGAGAGAAAGTGAGGGGGGCAGAGAGAGAGAGCGTGAGTGGGGCAGAGAGAGACAGAGCGAATGAGTGAGGGGACAGAGAGTGAGAGAGAGTGAGGGGGCAGAGAGAGTCAGTGAGGGTGTGAGTGGGCAGAGAAAGGGAGAGAGAGAGAGAAAGGGGGGGGCAGAGAGAGAGATAAAGAGTGAGAGGGGCAGAGAGAGAGAGAGAGAACGGGGGGGCAGAGAGAGAGATAAAGAGTGAGGGGAGCAGAGATGGACAGAGTGAGGGGAGCAGAGATGGACAGAGTGAGGGGGGCCGAGAGAGAGTGAGGGGGGCCGAGAGAGAGAGAGAGTGAGGGGGCAGAGAGAGAGAGAGAGTGAGGGGGCAGAGAGAGAGAGAGTGAGGGGGGCAGAGAGAGAGAGAGAGAGTGAGGGGGCAGTGAGAGAGAGAGAATGAGGGGGCAGAGAGAGAGAGAGTGAGGGGGCAGAGAGAGAGAGAGAGAGAGTGAGGGGGGCAGAGAGAGAGAGAGAGTGAGGGGGCAAGAGAGAGGGAGAGAGGGTGAGGGGGGCAGAGAGAGGGAGAGAGAGTGAGGGGGGCAGAGAGAGAGAGAGAGCGTGAGGGGGGCAGAGAGACTGTAAGGGGGCAGAGAGCGAGATAAAGATTGAGTGGGGCAGAGAGAGAGAGAGAGTGATGGGGGCAGAGAGAGAGAGAGATAAAGAGTGAGGGGGGCAGAGAGAGAGAGATAAAGAGTGAGGGGGGCAGAGAGAGAGAGAGAGTGAGGGGGCAGAGAGAGAGAGAGATAAAGAGTGAGGGGGGCAGAGAGAGATAAAGAGTGAGGGGGGCAGAGAGAGAGAGAGAGTGGGGGGGGCAGAGAGAGAGAGAGAGTGAGGGGGGCAGAGAGAGAGAGAGAGTGATGGGGGCAGAGAGAGAGAGAGATAAAGAGTGAGGGGGCAGAGAGAGAGAGAGAGATAATGAGTGAGGGGGGCAGAGAGAGAGAGAGATAAATAGTGAGGGGGCAGAAAGAGAGAGAGAGAGTGAGGGGGGCAGGGAGAGAGAGAGAGTGTGAGGGGCAGAGAGGGAGAGAGAGAGAGCGTGAGGGGGGCAGAGAGAGAGAGAGAGCGTGAGGAGGGCAGAGAGATAGAGAGTAAGGGGGCAGAGAGAGAGAGGGCGGCAGAGAGAGAGAGAGAGAAAGCGTGAGGGGGGCAGAGAGAGAGAGAGAGTCAGGGGGCAGAGAGAGAGGAGTGAGGGGGCAGAGAAAGAGAGTGTGAGGTGGGCAGAGAGAGAGTGTGTGAGGGGGGCAGAGAGAGAGTGTGTGAGGGGGGCAGAGAGAGAGAGTGAGGGGGGCAGAGAGAGAGAGAGAGAGTGAGGGGGGCAGAGAGAGAGAGAGCGTGAGTGGGGCAGAGAGACAGAGCGAATGAGTGAGGGGACAGAGAGTGAGAGAGAGTGAGGGGGCAGAGAGAGTGAGTGAGGGTGTGAGGCGGCAGAGAAAGGGAGAGAGAGAGAGAAAGGGGGGGGGCAGAGAGAGAGATAAAGAGTGAGGGGAGCAGAGAGAGACAGAGTGAGGGGGGCCGAAAGAGAGTGAGGGGGGCCGAGAGAGAGTGAGGGGGGCCGAGAGAGAGAGAGTGTGAGGGGCAGTGAGAGAGAGGAGAGTGAGGGGGGCAGAGAGATAGAGAGAGTGAGGGGGCAAGAGAGAGGGAGAGAGGGTGAGGGGGGCAGCGAGAGGGAGAGAATGTGAGGGGGGCAGAGAGAGAGTGAGCGTGAGGGGGCAGAGAGATAGAGAGTGTGAGGGGGCAGAGAGATAGAGAGTGTGAGGGGAGAGAGAGAGAGAGAGAGAGAGAAAGAGTGAGGGGGCAGAAAGAGAGAGAGAGAGTGAGGGGGGCAGGGAGAGACAGAGAGTGTGAGGTGGGCAGAGAGGGAGAGAAAGAGAGAAAGGGGGGGCAGAGAGAGAGATAAAGAGTGAGAGGGGCAGAGAGAGACAGAGTGAGGGGGGCCGAGAGAGAGTGAGGGGGCCGAGAGGGAGAGAGAGTGAGGGGGCAGAGAGAGGGAGAGAGAGTGAGGGGGGCAGAGAGAGAGAGAGCGTGAGGGGGCAGAGAGAGTGTAAGGGGGGCAGAGAGAGAGAGAGAGTGAGGGGGGTAGAGAGAGAGAGAGTGAGGGGGGCAGAGAGAGAGAGAGTGAGGGGGGCAGAGAGAGAGAGTGAGGGGGGCAGAGAGAGAGAGCGTGAGTGGGGCAGAGAGAGACAGAGCGAATGAGTGAGGGGACAGAGAGTGAGAGAGAGTGAGGGGGCAGAGAGAGTCAGTGAAGGTGTGAGTGGGCAGAGAAGGGAGAGAGAGAGAGAAAGGGGGGGGGCAGAGAGAGAGATAAAGAGTGAGAGGGGCAGAGAGAGAGAGAGAGAACGGGGGGGCAGAGAGAGAGATAAAGAGTGAGGGGAGCAGAGATGGACAGAGTGAGGGGAGCAGAGATGGACAGAGTGAGGGGGGCCGAGAGGGAGTGAGGGGGCAGAGAGAGAGAGAGAATGAGGGGGCAGAGAGAGAGAGAGTGAGGGGGGCAGAGAGAGAGAGAGAGAGTGAGGGGGCAGTGAGAGAGAGAGAATGAGGGGGCAGAGAGAGAGAGAGTGAGGGGGCAGAGAGAGAGAGAGAGAGAGAGAGAGAGTGAGGGGGCAAGAGAGAGGGAGAGAGGGGTGAGGGGGCAGAGAGAGGGAGAGAGAGTGAGGGGGCAGAGAGAGAGAGAGAGCGTGAGGGGGGCAGAGAGACTGTAAGGGGGCAGAGAGCGAGATAAAGATTGAGTGGGGCAGAGAGAGAGAGTGAGGGGGGCAGAGAGAGAGAGAGCGTGAGGGGAGGCAGAGAGAGAGAGCGTGAGGGGGGCAGAGAGATGGAGAGTAAGGGGGGCAGAGAGAGAGAGGGCAGCACAGAGAGAGAGAGAGTGAGGGGGGCAGAGAGAGAGAGAGAGAGAGTGAGGGGGGCAGAGAGAGAGAGAGTGAGGGGGGCAGAGAGAGAGAGAGAGAGAGAGAGTGAGGGGGGCAGAGAGAGAGAGAGTGAGGGGGGCAGAGAGAGAGAGAGTGAGGGGGGCAGAGAGAGAGAGAGTGAGGGGGGCAGAGAGAGAGAGAGATAGAGTGAGGGGGGCAGGGAGAGAGAGAGTGATGGGGGCAGAGAGAGAGAGTGAGGGGGGCAGAGAGAGAGAGAGTGAGGGGGGCAGAGAGAGAGAGTGAGAGGGGGCAGAGAGAGAGAGAGCGTGAGTGGGGCAGAGAGAGACAGAGCGAATGAGTGAGGGGACAGAGAGTGAGAGAGAGTGAGGGGGCAGAGAGAGGTCAGTGAGGGTGTGAGTGGGCAGAGAAAGGAGAGAGAGAGAGAAAGGGCTGGGCAGAGAGAGAGATAAAGAGTGAGAGGGCAGAGAGAGAGAGAGGGAACGGGGGGGCAGAGAGAGAGATAAAGAGTGAGGGGAGCAGAGATGGACAGAGTGAGGGGAGCAGAGATGGACAGAGTGAGGGGGGCCGAGAGAGAGTGAGGGGGGCCGAGAGAGAGAGAGAGTGAGGGGGCAGAGAGAGAGAGAGAATGAGGGGGCAGAGAGAGAGAGAGTGAGGGGGGCAGAGAGAGAGAGAGAGAGTGAGGGGGCAGTGAGAGAGAGAGAATGAGTGGGCAAGAGAGAGAGAGAGTGAGGGGGCAGAGAGAGAGAGAGAGAGAGTGAGGGGGGCAGAGAGAGAGAGAGAGTGAGGGGGCAAGAGAGAGGGAGAGAGGGTGAGGGGGGCAGAGAGAGGGAGAGAGAGTGAGGGGGGCAGAGAGAGAGAGAGAGCGTGAGGGGGGCAGAGAGACTGTAAGGGGGCAGAGAGCGAGATAAAGATTGAGTGGGGCAGAGAGAGAGGGTGAGGGGTGCAGAGAGAGAGAGTGAGGGGGGCAGAGAGAGAGAGAGCGTGAGGGGAGGCAGAGAGAGAGAGAGCGTGAGGGGGGCAGAGAGATGGAGAGTAAGGGGGGCAGAGAGAGAGAGGGCAGCACAGAGAGAGAGAGAGTGAGGGGGGCAGAGAGCGAGAGAGAGAGTGAGGGGGGCAGAGAGAGAGAGAGTGAGGGGGGCAGAGAGAGAGAGAGAGAGAGTGAGGGGGGCAGAGAGAGAGAGAGAGAGAGAGAGAGAGTGAGGGGGGCAGAGAGAGAGAGAGAGAGAGAGAGTGAGGGGGGCAGAGAGAGAGAGAGAGAGTGAGGGGGGCAGAGAGAGAGAGAGAGAGTGAGGGGGGCAGAGAGAGAGAGAGAGAGTGAGGGGGGCAGGGAGAGAGAGAGATAGAGTGAGGGGGGCAGAGAGAGAGAGAGATAGAGTGAGGGGGGCAGAGAGAGAGAGAGATAGAGTGAGGGGGGCAGAGAGAGAGAGAGATAAATAGTGAGGGGGGCAGAGAGAGAGAGAGATAAATAGTGAGGGGGCAGAAAGAGAGAGAGAGATATATAGTGAGGGGGCAGAAAGAGAGAGAGAGAGCGTGAGGGGGGCAGAGCGATAGAGAGTAAAGGGGCAGAGAGAGAGAGGGCGGCACAGAGAGAGAGAGAGAAAGCGTGAGGGGGGCAGAGAGAGAGAGAGAGTGAGGGGGGCAGAGAGAGAGAGAGAGTGTGAGGGGGGCAGAGAGAGAGAAAGTGAGGGGGGGCAGAGAGAGATAGAGTGAGGGGGCAGAGAGAGAGAGAGATAGAGTGAGGGGGGCAGAGAGAGAGAGAGATAGAGTGAGGGGGGCAGAGAGAGAGAGAGATAAATAGTGAGGGGGGCAGAGAGAGAGAGAGATAAATAGTGAGGGGGCAGAAAGAGAGAGAGAGAGTGAGGGGGGCAGGGAGAGAGAGAGAGCGTGAGGGGGGCAGAGCGATAGAGAGTAAAGGGGCAGAGAGAGAGAGGGCGGCACAGAGAGAGAGAGAGAAATCGTGAGGGGGGCAGAGAGAGAGAGAGAGTGAGGGGGGCAGAGAGAGAGAGAGAGTGTGAGGGGGGCAGAGAGAGAGAAAGTGAGGGGGGCAGAGGGAGAGAGCGAGTGAGGGGGGCAGAGGGAGAGAGAGTGTGAGGGGGGCAGAGGGAGAGAGAGTGAGGGGGGCAGAGAGAGAGAGAGTGAGAGGGGCAGAGAGAGAGAGTGAGTGAGAGGGGCAGAGAGAGAGGGTGAGGGGTGCAGAGAGAGAGAGTGAGGGGGGCAGAGAGAGAGAGAGCGTGAGGGGAGGCAGAGAGAGAGAGAGCGTGAGGGGGGCAGAGAGATGGAGAGTAAGGGGGGCAGAGAGAGAGAGGGCAGCACAGAGAGAGAGAGTGAGGGGGGGCAGAGAGCGAGAGAGAGAGTGAGGGGGGCAGAGAGAGAGAGAGTGAGGGGGGCAGAGAGAGAGAGAGAGAGAGTGAGGGGGGCAGAGAGAGAGAGAGAGAGAGAGTGAGGGGGGCAGAGAGAGAGAGAGAGAGAGAGAGTGAGGGGGGCAGAGAGAGAGAGAGAGAGTGAGGGGGGCAGAGAGAGAGAGAGAGAGTGAGGGGGGCAGAGAGAGAGAGAGAGAGTGAGGGGGGCAGGGAGAGAGAGAGATAGAGTGAGGGGGGCAGAGAGAGAGAGATAGAGTGAGGGGGGCAGAGAGAGAGAGAGATAGAGTGAGGGGGGCAGAGAGAGAGAGAGATAAATAGTGAGGGGGGCAGAGAGAGAGAGAGATAAATAGTGAGGGGGCAGAAAGAGAGAGAGAGATATATAGTGAGGGGGCAGAAAGAGAGAGAGAGAGCGTGAGGGGGGCAGAGCGATAGAGAGTAAAGGGGCAGAGAGAGAGAGGGCGGCACAGAGAGAGAGAGAGAAAGCGTGAGGGGGGCAGAGAGAGAGAGAGAGTGAGGGGGGCAGAGAGAGAGAGAGAGTGTGAGGGGGGCAGAGAGAGAGAAAGTGAGGGGGGCAGAGAGAGATAGAGTGAGGGGGCAGAGAGAGAGAGAGATAGAGTGAGGGGGGCAGAGAGAGAGAGAGATAGAGTGAGGGGGGCAGAGAGAGAGAGAGATAAATAGTGAGGGGGGGCAGAGAGAGAGAGAGATAAATAGTGAGGGGGCAGAAAGAGAGAGAGAGAGTGAGGGGGGCAGGGAGAGAGAGAGAGCGTGAGGGGGGCAGAGCGATAGAGAGTAAAGGGGCAGAGAGAGAGAGGGCGGCACAGAGAGAGAGAGAGAAATCGTGAGGGGGGCAGAGAGAGAGAGAGAGTGAGGGGGGCAGAGAGAGAGAGAGAGTGTGAGGGGGGCAGAGAGAGAGAAAGTGAGGGGGGCAGAGGGAGAGAGCGAGTGAGGGGGGCAGAGGGAGAGAGAGTGTGAGGGGGGCAGAGGGAGAGAGAGTGAGGGGGGCAGAGAGAGAGAGAGTGAGAGGGGCAGAGAGAGAGAGTGAGTGAGAGGGGCAGAGAGAGAGAGAGAGTGAGAGGGGCAGAGAGAGAGAGAGAGAGAGGGGGCAGAGAGAGAGAGGGTGAGGGGGCAGAGAAAGAGAGTGAGGGGGGCAGAGAGAGAGAGTGAGGGGGGCAGAGAGAGAGAGAGAGAGTGAGGGTGTCAGAGAGAGAGAGAGCGTGAGGGGGGAGAGAGAGTGAGTGAGGGTGTGAGGGGGCAGAGAAAGGGAGAGAGAGAGAGAAAGGGGGGGGACAGAGAGAGGGAGAGAGAAATGGTGAGGGGGCAGAGAGAGAGAGAGTGAGGGGGGCAGAGAGAGAGAGTGAGGGGGCAGAGAGGGAGAGAGAGTGAGGGGGCAGAGAGGGAGAGTGAGGGGGGTGGTGAGTGAGGGGGGCAGAGTGAGGGGGAGAGTGAGGGGGGGCAGGGAGAGTGAGGGGGGCAGAGAGAGATGGAGAGTGAGGGGGCAGAGAGAGAGATAGAGGGAGAGTGAGGGGACAGAGAGTGAGAGAGAGTGAGGGGGCAGAGAGAGTGAGTGAGGGTGTGAGGGGGCAGAGAAAGGGAGAGAGAGAGAGAAAGAGGGGGGACAGAGAGAGGGAGAGAGAAATGGTGAGGGGGCAGAGAGGGAGAGAGAGTGAGGGGGGCAGAGAGGGAGAGAGAGTGAGGGGGGCAGAGAGGGAGAGAGAGTGAGGGGGCAGAGAGGGAGAGTGAGGGGGGTGGTGAGTGAGGGGGGCAGAGTGAGGGGGAGAGTGAGGGGGGCAGAGAGAGATGGAGAGTGAGGGGGCAGAGAGAGAGATAGAGGGAGAGTGAGGGGGGCAGAGAGAGAGATAGAGGGAGAGTGAGGGGGGCCGAGAGAGGGATAGAGGGAGGGTGAGGGCGGCAGAGAGAGAGGGAGAGTGAGGGGGGCAGAGAGAGAGGGAGAGTGAGGGGGGCAGAGAGAGAGGGAGAGTGAGGGGGGCAGAGAGAGAGGGAGAGTGAGGGAGGCAGAGAGAGAGGGAGAGTGAGGGGGGCAGAGAGAGAGGGAGAGTGAGGGGGGCAGAGAGAGAGGGAGAGTGAGGGGGCAGAGAGAGGGAGTGAGGGGGCAGAGAGAGGGAGAGTGAGGGGGACAAAAAGAGAGAGGGAGAGTGAGGGGGGCAGAGAGAGAGGGAGAGTGAGGGGTGCAGAGAGAGTGAGTGAGGGGGGCAGAGAGAGGGGGAGAGTGAGGGGGGCAGAGAGAGGGGGAGTGTGGGGGCAGAGAGAGGGAGTGAGGGGGCAGATAGAGAGTGAGTGAGGGGGACAAAAAGAGAGAGGGAGAGTGAGGGGGCAGAGAGCGGGAGTGAGGGGGGCAGAGAGAGAGTGAGGGGGGCAGAGAGAGGGGGAGAGTGAGGGGGCAGGGAGAGTGAGGGGGGCAGAGTGAGATAGAGGGAGAGTG
Source organism: Heterodontus francisci (assembly GCF_036365525.1). Taxonomy (NCBI): domain Eukaryota; kingdom Metazoa; phylum Chordata; class Chondrichthyes; order Heterodontiformes; family Heterodontidae; genus Heterodontus; species Heterodontus francisci. The sequence goes on from NC_090371.1 coordinate 232,628,305, forward strand.
AGGGGGGCAGAGAGAGAGGGAGAGTGAGGGGGCAGAGAGAGAGGGAGAGTGAGGGGGCAGAGAGAGAGAGGGCGGCACAGAGAGAGAGAGAGAAAGCATGAGGGTGGCAGAGAGAGAGAGAGAGTGAGGGGGACAGAGAGAGAGAAAGTGAGGGGGGCAGAGAGAGAGCGAGTGAGGGGGGCAGAGAGAGAGAGCGAGTGAGGTGGGCAGAGGAGAGAGAGAGAGTGAGGAGGGCAGAGGGAGAGAGAGAGTGAGGGGGGAAAGAGAGAGAGAGGGAGTGAGGGGGGCAGAGAGAGAGAGAGTGAGGGGGGCAGAGAGAGAGAGAGAGTGAGGGGGGCAGAGAGAGAGAGAGAGTGAGGGGGGCAGAGAGAGAGAGAGTGAGGGGGGCAGAGAGAGAGAGAGTGAGGGGGGCAGAGAGAGAGAGAGTGAGGGGGCAGAGAATGAGAGTGTGAGGGGGGCAGAGAGAGAGAGAGCGTGAGGGGGGAGAGAGAGACAGAGCGAATGAGTGAGGGGACAGAGAGTGAGAGAGAGTGAGGGGGCAGAGAGAGTGAGTGAGGGTGTGAGGGGGCAGAGAAAGGGAGAGAGAGAGAGAAAGGGGGGGACAGAGAGAGGGAGAGAGAAATGGTGAGGGGGCAGAGAGAGAGAGAGAGTGAGGGGGGCAGAGAGTGAGAGAGAGTGAGGGGGCAGAGAGTGAGAGAGAGTGAGGGGGCAGAGAGGGAGAGTGAGGGGGGAGAGTGAGGGGGGGCAGGGAGAGTGAGGGGGGCAGAGAGAGATGGAGAGTGAGGGGGCAGAGAGAGAGATAGAGGGAGAGTGAGGGGGGCGGAGAGAGAGATAGAGGGAGAGTGAGGGGGGCAGAGAGAGAGGGAGAGTGAGGGGGGCAGAGAGAGAGGGAGAGTGAGGGGGGCAGAGAGAGAGGAGAGTGAGGGGGGGCAGAGAGAGAGGGAGAGTGAGGGGGTCAGAGAGAGAGGGAGAGTGAGGGGGTCAGAGAGAGAGGGAGAGTGAGGGGGTCAGAGAGAGAGGGAGAGTGAGGGGGGCAGAGAGAGAGGGAGAGTGAGGGGGGCAGAGAGAGAGGGAGAGTGAGGGGGGCAGAGAGAGAGGGAGAGTGAAGGGGGCAGAGGGAGAGTGAGGGGGGCAGAGAGAGGGAGTGAGGGGGCAGAGAGAGGGAGAGTGAGGGGGACAAAAAGAGAGAGGGAGAGTGAGGGGGGCAGAGAGAGAGGGAGAGTGAGGGGTGCATAGAGAGGGAGTGAGGGGGGCAGAGAGAGAGTGAGGGGGGGCAGAGAGAGGGGGAGAGTGAGGGGGCAGATAGAGAGTGAGTGAGGGGGACAAAAAGAGAGAGCGGGAGTGAGGGGGGCAGAGAGCGGGAGTGAGGGGGGCAGAGAGAGAGAGTGAGGGGGGCAGAGAGAGGGGGAGAGTGAGGGGGGCAGAGAGAGAGAGAGAGCGTGAGGGGGGCAGAGAGACTGTAAGGGGGCAGAGAGCGAGATAAAGATTGAGTGGGGCAGAGAGAGAGAGTGAGGGGGGCAGAGAGAGAGAGAGCGTGAGGGGAGGCAGAGAGAGAGAGCGTGAGGGGGGCAGAGAGATGGAGAGTAAGGGGGCAGAGAGAGAGAGGGCAGCACAGAGAGAGAGAGAGTGAGGGGGGCAGAGAGAGAGAGAGAGAGAGTGAGGGGGGCAGAGAGAGAGAGAGTGAGGGGGGCAGAGAGAGAGAGAGAGAGAGAGAGTGAGGGGGGCAGAGAGAGAGAGAGTGAGGGGGGCAGAGAGAGAGAGAGTGAGGGGGGCAGAGAGAGAGAGAGTGAGGGGGGCAGAGAGAGAGAGAGTGAGGGGGGCAGAGAGAGAGAGAGATAGAGTGAGGGGGGCAGGGAGAGAGAGAGTGATGGGGGCAGAGAGAGAGAGTGAGGGGGGCAGAGAGAGAGAGAGTGAGGGGGGCAGAGAGAGAGAGTGAGAGGGGGCAGAGAGAGAGAGAGCGTGAGTGGGGCAGAGAGAGACAGAGCGAATGAGTGAGGGGACAGAGAGTGAGAGAGAGTGAGGGGCAGAGAGAGTCAGTGAGGGTGTGAGTGGGCAGAGAAAGGGAGAGAGAGAGAGAAAGGGGGGGGCAGAGAGAGAGATAAAGAGTGAGAGGGGCAGAGAGAGAGAGAGAGAACGGGGGGGGCAGAGAGAGAGATAAAGAGTGAGGGGAGCAGAGATGGACAGAGTGAGGGGAGCAGAGATGGACAGAGTGAGGGGGGCCGAGAGAGAGTGAGGGGGGCCGAGAGAGAGAGAGAGTGAGGGGGCAGAGAGAGAGAGAGAATGAGGGGGCAGAGAGAGAGAGAGTGAGGGGGGCAGAGAGAGAGAGAGAGAGTGAGGGGGCAGTGAGAGAGAGAGAATGAGTGGGCAGAGAGAGAGAGAGTGAGGGGGCAGAGAGAGAGAGAGAGAGAGTGAGGGGGGCAGAGAGAGAGAGAGAGTGAGGGGGCAAGAGAGAGGGAGAGAGGGTGAGGGGGGCAGAGAGAGGGAGAGAGAGTGAGGGGGGCAGAGAGAGAGAGAGAGCGTGAGGGGGGCAGAGAGACTGTAAGGGGGCAGAGAGCGAGATAAAGATTGAGTGAGGCAGAGAGAGAGGGTGAGGGGTGCAGAGAGAGAGAGTGAGGGGGGCAGAGAGAGAGAGAGCGTGAGGGGAGGCAGAGAGAGAGAGAGCGTGAGGGGGGCAGAGAGATGGAGAGTAAGGGGGGCAGAGAGAGAGAGGGCAGCACAGAGAGAGAGAGAGTGAGGGGGGCAGAGAGCGAGAGAGAGAGTGAGGGGGGCAGAGAGAGAGAGAGTGAGGGGGGCAGAGAGAGAGAGAGAGAGAGTGAGGGGGGCAGAGAGAGAGAGAGAGAGAGAGAGTGAGGGGGGCAGAGAGAGAGAGAGAGAGAGAGAGTGAGGGGGGCAGAGAGAGAGAGAGAGAGTGAGGGGGGCAGAGAGAGAGAGAGAGAGTGAGGGGGGCAGAGAGAGAGAGATAGAGTGAGGGGGGCAGGGAGAGAGAGAGATAGAGTGAGGGGGGCAGAGAGAGAGAGAGATAGAGTGAGGGGGGCAGAGAGAGAGAGAGAGATAGAGTGAGGGGGGCAGAGAGAGAGAGAGATAGAGTGAGGGGGGCAGAGAGAGAGAGAGATAAATAGTGAGGGGGGCAGAGAGAGAGAGCGATAAATAGTGAGGGGGCAGAAAGAGAGAGAGAGAGTGAGGGGGGCAGGGAGAGAGAGAGAGCGTGAGGGGGGCAGAGCGATAGAGAGTAAAGGGGCAGAGAGAGAGAGGGCGGCACAGAGAGAGAGAGAGAAAGCGTGAGGGGGGCAGAGAGAGAGAGAGAGTGAGGGGGGCAGAGAGAGAGAGAGAGTGTGAGGGGGGCAGAGAGAGAGAAAGTGAGGGGGGCAGAGAGAGATAGAGTGAGGGGGCAGAGAGAGAGAGAGATAGAGTGAGGGGGCAGAGAGAGAGAGAGATAGAGTGAGGGGGGCAGAGAGAGAGAGAGATAAATAGTGAGGGGGCAGAGAGAGAGAGAGATAAATAGTGAGGGGGCAGAAAGAGAGAGAGAGAGTGAGGGGGGCAGGGAGAGAGAGAGAGCGTGAGGGGGGCAGAGCGATAGAGAGTAAAGGGGCAGAGAGAGAGAGGGCGGCACAGAGAGAGAGAGAGAAAGCGTGAGGGGGGCAGAGAGAGAGAGAGAGTGAGGGGGGCAGAGAGAGAGAGAGAGTGTGAGGGGGGCAGAGAGAGAGAAAGTGAGGGGGGCAGAGGGATGAGAGCGAGTGGGGGGGCAGAGGGAGAGAGAGTGTGAGGGGGGCAGAGGGAGAGAGAGTGAGGGGGGCAGAGAGAGAGAGAGTGAGAGGGGCAGAGAGAGAGAGAGAGTGAGAGGGGCAGAGAGAGAGAGAGAGTGAGAGGGGCAGAGAGAGAGAGAGAGAGAGGGGGCAGAGAGAGAGAGGGTGAGGGGGCAGAGAAAGAGAGTGAGGGGGGCAGAGAGAGAGAGTGAGGGGGGCAGAGAGAGAGAGAGAGAGTGAGGGTGTCAGAGAGAGAGAGAGCGTGAGGGGGGAGAGAGAGTGAGTGAGGGTGTGAGGGAGCAGAGAAAGGGAGAGAGAGAGAGAAAGGGGGGGACAGAGAGAGGGAGAGAGAAATGGTGAGGGGGCAGAGAGAGAGAGAGTGAGGGGGGCAGAGAGAGAGAGTGAGGGGGCAGAGGGAGAGAGAGTGAGGGGGCAGAGAGGGAGAGTGAGGGGGGTGGTGAGTGAGGGGGGCAGAGTGAGGGGGAGAGTGAGGGGGGGCAGGGAGAGTGAGGGGGGCAGAGAGAGATGGAGAGTGAGGGGGCAGAGAGAGAGATAGAGGGAGAGTGAGGGGACAGAGAGTGAGAGAGAGTGAGGGGGCAGAGAGAGTGAGTGAGGGTGTGAGGGGGCAGAGAAAGGGAGAGAGAGAGAGAAAGAGGGGGGACAGAGAGAGGGAGAGAGAAATGGTGAGGGGGCAGAGAGGGAGAGAGAGTGAGGGGGGCAGAGAGGGAGAGAGAGTGAGGGGGCAGAGAGGGAGAGAGAGTGAGGGGGCAGAGAGGGAGAGTGAGGGGGGTGGTGAGTGAGGGGGGCAGAGTGAGGGGGAGAGTGAGGGGGGCAGAGAGAGAGATAGAGGGAGAGTGAGGGGGGCAGAGAGAGAGATAGAGGGAGAGTGAGGGGGGCCGAGAGAGGGATAGAGGGAGGGTGAGGGCGGCAGAGAGAGAGGGAGAGTGAGGGGGGCAGAGAGAGAGGGAGAGTGAGGGGGGCAGAGAGAGAGGGAGAGTGAGGGGGGCAGAGAGAGAGGGAGAGTGAGGGAGGCAGAGAGAGAGGGAGAGTGAGGGGGGCAGAGAGAGAGGGAGAGTGAGGGGGGCAGAGAGAGAGGGAGAGTGAGGGGGCAGAGAGAGGGAGTGAGGGGGCAGAGAGAGGGAGAGTGAGGGGGACAAAAAGAGAGAGGGAGAGTGAGGGGGGCAGAGAGAGAGGGAGAGTGAGGGGTGCAGAGAGAGTGAGTGAGGGGGGCAGAGAGAGGGGGAGAGTGAGGGGGGCAGAGAGAGGGGGAGAGTGAGGGGGGCAGAGAGAGGGAGTGAGGGGGCAGATAGAGAGTGAGTGAGGGGGACAAAAAGAGAGAGGGAGAGTGAGGGGGCAGAGAGCGGGAGTGAGGGGGGCAGAGAGAGAGTGAGGGGGGCAGAGAGAGGGGGAGAGTGAGGGGGCAGGGAGAGTGAGGGGGGCAGAGTGAGATAGAGGGAGAGTGAGGGGGGCAGAGAGAGAGGGAGAGTGAGGGGGCAGAGAGAGAGGGAGAGTGAGGGGGCAGAGAGAGAGAGGGCGGCACAGAGAGAGAGAGAGAAAGCATGAGGGTGGCAGAGAGAGAGAGAGAGTGAGGGGGACAGAGAGAGAGAAAGTGAGGGGGGCAGAGAGAGAGCGAGTGAGGGGGGCAGAGAGAGAGAGCGAGTGAGGTGGGCAGAGGGAGAGAGAGAGAGTGAGGAGGGCAGAGGGAGAGAGAGAGTGAGGGGGGAAAGAGAGAGAGAGGGAGTGAGGGGGGCAGAGAGAGAGAGAGTGAGGGGGGCAGAGAGAGAGAGAGAGTGAGGGGGGCAGAGAGAGAGAGAGAGTGAGGGGGGCAGAGAGAGAGAGAGAGTGAGGGGGGCAGAGAGAGAGAGAGAGTGAGGGGGGCAGAGAGAGAGAGAGAGTGAGGGGGGCAGAGAGAGAGAGAGTGAGGGGGGCAGAGAGAGAGAGAGTGAGGGGGGCAGAGAGAGAGAGAGTGAGGGGGCAGAGAATGAGAGTGTGAGGGGGGCAGAGAGAGAGAGAGCGTGAGGGGGGAGAGAGAGACAGAGCGAATGAGTGAGGGGACAGAGAGTGAGAGAGAGTGAGGGGGCAGAGAGAGTGAGTGAGGGTGTGAGGGGGCAGAGAAAGGGAGAGAGAGAGAGAAAGGGGGGGACAGAGAGAGGGAGAGAGAAATGGTGAGGGGGCAGAGAGAGAGAGAGAGTGAGGGGGGCAGAGAGTGAGAGAGAGTGAGGGGGCAGAGAGTGAGAGAGAGTGAGGGGGCAGGGAGAGTGAGGGGGGCAGAGAGAGATGGAGAGTGAGGGGGCAGAGAGAGAGATAGAGGGAGAGTGAGGGGGGCGGAGAGAGAGATAGAGGGAGAGTGAGGGGGGCAGAGAGAGAGGGAGAGTGAGGGGGGCAGAGAGAGAGGGAGAGTGAGGGGGGCAGAGAGAGAGGGAGAGTGAGGGGGTCAGAGAGAGAGGGAGAGTGAGGGGGTCAGAGAGAGAGGGAGAGTGAGGGGGTCAGAGAGAGAGGGAGAGTGAGGGGGTCAGAGAGAGAGGGAGAGTGAGGGGGGCAGAGAGAGAGGGAGAGTGAGGGGGGCAGAGAGAGAGGGAGAGTGAAGGGGGCAGAGGGAGAGTGAGGGGGGCAGAGAGAGGGAGTGAGGGGGCAGAGAGAGGGAGAGTGAGGGGGACAAAAAGAGAGAGGGAGAGTGAGGGGGGCAGAGAGAGAGGGAGAGTGAGGGGTGCATAGAGAGGGAGTGAGGGGGGCAGAGAGAGAGTGAGGGGGGCAGAGAGAGGGGGAGAGTGAGGGGGCAGATAGAGAGTGAGTGAGGGGGACAAAAAGAGAGAGCGGGAGTGAGGGGGGCAGAGAGCGGGAGTGAGGGGGGCAGAGAGAGAGAGTGAGGGGGGCAGAGAGAGGGGGAGAGTGAGGGGGGCAGAGAGAGAGAGAGAGCGTGAGGGGGGCAGAGAGACTGTAAGGGGGCAGAGAGCGAGATAAAGATTGAGTGGGGCAGAGAGAGAGAGTGAGGGGGGCAGAGAGAGAGAGAGCGTGAGGGGAGGCAGAGAGAGAGAGCGTGAGGGGGGCAGAGAGATGGAGAGTAAGGGGGGCAGAGAGAGAGAGGGCAGCACAGAGAGAGAGAGAGTGAGGGGGGCAGAGAGAGAGAGAGAGAGAGTGAGGGGGGCAGAGAGAGAGAGAGTGAGGGGGGCAGAGAGAGAGAGAGAGAGAGAGAGTGAGGGGGGCAGAGAGAGAGAGAGTGAGGGGGGCAGAGAGAGAGAGAGTGAGGGGGGCAGAGAGAGAGAGAGTGAGGGGGGCAGAGAGAGAGAGAGATAGAGTGAGGGGGGCAGGGAGAGAGAGAGTGATGGGGGCAGAGAGAGAGAGTGAGGGGGGCAGAGAGAGAGAGAGTGAGGGGGGCAGAGAGAGAGAGTGAGAGGGGGCAGAGAGAGAGAGAGCGTGAGTGGGGCAGAGAGAGACAGAGCGAATGAGTGAGGGGACAGAGAGTGAGAGAGAGTGAGGGGGCAGAGAGAGTCAGTGAGGGTGTGAGTGGGCAGAGAAAGGGAGAGAGAGAGAGAAAGGGGGGGGCAGAGAGAGAGATAAAGAGTGAGAGGGGCAGAGAGAGAGAGAGAGAACGGGGGGGCAGAGAGAGAGATAAAGAGTGAGGGGAGCAGAGATGGACAGAGTGAGGGGAGCAGAGATGGACAGAGTGAGGGGGGCCGAGAGAGAGTGAGGGGGGCCGAGAGAGAGAGAGAGTGAGGGGGCAGAGAGAGAGAGAGAATGAGGGGGCAGAGAGAGAGAGAGTGAGGGGGGCAGAGAGAGAGAGAGAGAGTGAGGGGGCAGTGAGAGAGAGAGAATGAGTGGGCAGAGAGAGAGAGAGTGAGGGGGCAGAGAGAGAGAGAGAGAGAGTGAGGGGGGCAGAGAGAGAGAGAGAGTGAGGGGGCAAGAGAGAGGGAGAGAGGGTGAGGGGGGCAGAGAGAGGGAGAGAGAGTGAGGGGGGCAGAGAGAGAGAGAGAGCGTGAGGGGGGCAGAGAGACTGTAAGGGGGCAGAGAGCGAGATAAAGATTGAGTGAGGCAGAGAGAGAGGGTGAGGGGTGCAGAGAGAGAGAGTGAGGGGGGCAGAGAGAGAGAGAGCGTGAGGGGAGGCAGAGAGAGAGAGAGCGTGAGGGGGGCAGAGAGATGGAGAGTAAGGGGGGCAGAGAGAGAGAGGGCAGCACAGAGAGAGAGAGAGTGAGGGGGGCAGAGAGCGAGAGAGAGAGTGAGGGGGGCAGAGAGAGAGAGAGTGAGGGGGGCAGAGAGAGAGAGAGAGAGAGTGAGGGGGGCAGAGAGAGAGAGAGAGAGAGAGAGTGAGGGGGGCAGAGAGAGAGAGAGAGAGAGAGAGTGAGGGGGGCAGAGAGAGAGAGAGAGAGTGAGGGGGGCAGAGAGAGAGAGAGAGAGTGAGGGGGGCAGAGAGAGAGAGATAGAGTGAGGGGGGCAGGGAGAGAGAGAGATAGAGTGAGGGGGGCAGAGAGAGAGAGAGATAGAGTGAGGGGGGCAGAGAGAGAGAGAGATAGAGTGAGGGGGGCAGAGAGAGAGAGAGATAGAGTGAGGGGGGCAGAGAGAGAGAGAGATAAATAGTGAGGGGGGCAGAGAGAGAGAGCGATAAATAGTGAGGGGGCAGAAAGAGAGAGAGAGAGTGAGGGGGGCAGGGAGAGAGAGAGAGCGTGAGGGGGGCAGAGCGATAGAGAGTAAAGGGGCAGAGAGAGAGAGGGCGGCACAGAGAGAGAGAGAGAAAGCGTGAGGGGGGCAGAGAGAGAGAGAGAGTGAGGGGGGCAGAGAGAGAGAGAGAGTGTGAGGGGGGCAGAGAGAGAGAAAGTGAGGGGGGCAGAGAGAGATAGAGTGAGGGGGCAGAGAGAGAGAGAGATAGAGTGAGGGGGGCAGAGAGAGAGAGAGATAGAGTGAGGGGGGCAGAGAGAGAGAGAGATAAATAGTGAGGGGGGCAGAGAGAGAGAGAGATAAATAGTGAGGGGGCAGAAAGAGAGAGAGAGAGTGAGGGGGGCAGGGAGAGAGAGAGAGCGTGAGGGGGGCAGAGCGATAGAGAGTAAAGGGGCAGAGAGAGAGAGGGCGGCACAGAGAGAGAGAGAGAAAGCGTGAGGGGGGCAGAGAGAGAGAGAGAGTGAGGGGGGCAGAGAGAGAGAGAGAGTGTGAGGGGGGCAGAGAGAGAGAAAGTGAGGGGGGCAGAGGGAGAGAGCGAGTGAGGGGGGCAGAGGGAGAGAGAGTGTGAGGGGGGCAGAGGGAGAGAGAGTGAGGGGGGCAGAGAGAGAGAGAGTGAGAGGGGCAGAGAGAGAGAGAGAGTGAGAGGGGCAGAGAGAGAGAGAGAGTGAGAGGGGCAGAGAGAGAGAGAGAGAGAGGGGGCAGAGAGAGAGAGGGTGAGGGGGCAGAGAAAGAGAGTGAGGGGGGCAGAGAGAGAGAGTGAGGGGGGCAGAGAGAGAGAGAGAGAGAGAGTGAGGGTGTCAGAGAGAGAGAGCGTGAGGGGGGAGAGAGAGTGAGTGAGGGTGTGAGGGGGCAGAGAAAGGGAGAGAGAGAGAGAAAGGGGGGGGACAGAGAGAGGGAGAGAGAAATGGTGAGGGGGCAGAGAGAGAGAGAGTGAGGGGGGCAGAGAGAGAGAGTGAGGGGGCAGAGAGGGAGAGAGAGTGAGGGGGCAGAGAGGGAGAGTGAGGGGGGTGGTGAGTGAGGGGGGCAGAGTGAGGGGGAGAGTGAGGGGGGGCAGGGAGAGTGAGGGGGGCAGAGAGAGATGGAGAGTGAGGGGGCAGAGAGAGAGATAGAGGGAGAGTGAGGGGACAGAGAGTGAGAGAGAGTGAGGGGGCAGAGAGAGTGAGTGAGGGTGTGAGGGGGCAGAGAAAGGGAGAGAGAGAGAGAAAGGGGGGGGACAGAGAGAGGGAGAGAGAAATGGTGAGGGGGCAGAGAGGGAGAGAGAGTGAGGGGGGCAGAGAGGGAGAGAGAGTGAGGGGGGCAGAGTGAGGGGGAGAGTGAGGGGGGCAGAGAGAGATGGAGAGTGAGGGGGCAGAGAGAGAGATAGAGGGAGAGTGAGGGGGGCAGAGAGAGAGATAGAGGGAGAGTGAGGGGGGCCGAGAGAGGGATAGAGGGAGGGTGAGGGCGGCAGAGAGAGAGGGAGAGTGAGGGGGGCAGAGAGAGAGGGAGAGTGAGGGGGGCAGAGAGAGAGGGAGAGTGAGGGGGGCAGAGAGAGAGGGAGAGTGAGGGAGGCAGAGAGAGAGGGAGAGTGAGGGGGGCAGAGAGAGAGGGAGAGTGAGGGGGGCAGAGAGAGAGGGAGAGTGAGGGGGCAGAGAGAGGGAGTGAGGGGGCAGAGAGAGGGAGAGTGAGGGGGACAAAAAGAGAGAGGGAGAGTGAGGGGGGCAGAGAGAGAGGGAGAGTGAGGGGTGCAGAGAGAGTGAGTGAGGGGGGCAGAGAGAGGGGGAGAGTGAGGGGGGCAGAGAGAGGGGGAGAGTGAGGGGGGCAGAGAGAGGGAGTGAGGGGGCAGATAGAGAGTGAGTGAGGGGGACAAAAAGAGAGAGGGAGAGTGAGGGGGCAGAGAGCGGGAGTGAGGGGGGCAGAGAGAGAGTGAGGGGGGCAGAGAGAGGGGGAGAGTGAGGGGGCAGGGAGAGTGAGGGGGGCAGAGTGAGATAGAGGGAGAGTGAGGGGGGCAGAGAGAGAGGGAGAGTGAGGGGGCAGAGAGAGAGGGAGAGTGAGGGGGCAGAGAGAGAGAGGGCGGCACCGAGAGAGAGAGAGAAAGCATGAGGGTGGCAGAGAGAGAGAGAGAGTGAGGGGGACAGAGAGAGAGAAAGTGAGGGGGGCAGAGAGAGAGCGAGTGAGGGGGGCAGAGAGAGAGAGCGAGTGAGGTGGGCAGAGGGAGAGAGAGAGAGTGAGGAGGGCAGAGGGAGAGAGAGAGTGAGGGGGGAAAGAGAGAGAGAGGGAGTGAGGGGGGCAGAGAGAGAGAGAGTGAGGGGGGCAGAGAGAGAGAGAGAGTGAGGGGGGCAGAGAGAGAGAGAGTGAGGGGGGCAGAGAGAGAGAGAGTGAGGGGGGCAGAGAGAGAGAGAGTGAGGGGGGCAGAGAGAGAGAGAGTGAGGGGGCAGAGAATGAGAGTGTGAAGGGGGCAGAGAGAGAGAGAGCGTGAGGGGGGAGAGAGAGACAGAGCGAATGAGTGAGGGGACAGAGAGTGAGAGAGAGTGAGGGGGCAGAGAGAGTGAGTGAGGGTGTGAGGGGGCAGAGAAAGGGAGAGAGAGAGAGAAAGGGGGGGACAGAGAGAGGGAGAGAGAAATGGTGAGGGGGCAGAGAGAGAGAGAGAGTGAGGGGGGCAGAGAGTGAGAGAGAGTGAGGGGGCAGAGAGTGAGAGAGAGTGAGGGGGCAGAGAGGGAGAGTGAGGGGGGAGAGTGAGGGGGGGCAGGGAGAGTGAGGGGGGCAGAGAGAGATGGAGAGTGAGGGGGCAGAGAGAGAGATAGAGGGAGAGTGAGGGGGGCGGAGAGAGAGATAGAGGGAGAGTGAGGGGGGCAGAGAGAGAGGGAGAGTGAGGGGGGCAGAGAGAGAGGGAGAGTGAGGGGGGCAGAGAGAGAGGGAGAGTGAGGGGGTCAGAGAGAGAGGGAGAGTGAGGGGGTCAGAGAGAGAGGGAGAGTGAGGGGGTCAGAGAGAGAGGGAGAGTGAGGGGGTCAGAGAGAGAGGGAGAGTGAGGGGGTCAGAGAGAGAGGGAGAGTGAGGGGGGCAGAGAGAGAGGGAGAGTGAGGGGGGCAGAGAGAGAGGGAGAGTGAGGGGGGCAGAGAGAGAGGGAGAGTGAGGGGGGCGGAGAGAGAGGGAGAGTGAAGGGGGCAGAGGGAGAGTGAGGGGGGCAGAGAGAGGGAGTGAGGGGGCAGAGAGAGGGAGAGTGAGGGGGACAAAAAGAGAGAGGGAGAGTGAGGGGGGCAGAGAGAGAGGGAGAGTGAGGGGTGCAGAGAGAGGGAGTGAGGGGGGCAGAGAGAGAGTGAGGGGGGCAGAGAGAGGGGGAGAGTGAGGGGGCAGATAGAGAGTGAGTGAGGGGGACAAAAAGAGAGAGCGGGAGTGAGGGGAGCAGAGAGCGGGAGTGAGGGGGGCAGAGAGAGAGAGTGAGGGGGGCAGAGAGAGGGAGAGAGTGAGGGGGGCAGGGAGAGTGAGGGGGCAGAGAGAGAGGGAGAGTGAGGGGGCAGAGAGAGAGAGAGAGTGTGAGGGGGCAGAGAGAGAGAGAGGGAGTGAGGGGGCAGAGAAAGAGAGTGAGGGGGCAGAGAAAGAGAGTGAGGGGGCAGAGAAAGAGAGTGAGGGGGCAGAGAAAGAGAGTGAGGGGGGCAGAGAGAGAGAGAGGGAGAGTGAGGGGGGCAGAGAGAGGGAGAGTGAGGGGGCAGGGAGAGTGAGGGGGGCAGAGTGAGATAGAGGGAGAGTGAGGGGGGCAGAGAGAGAGGGAGAGTGAGGGGGGCAGAGAGAGAGGGAGAGTGAGGGGGGCAGAGAGAGAGGGAGAGTGAGGGGGCAGAGAGAGAGAGAGTGTGAGGGGGGCAGAGAGAGAGAGAGTGTGTGAGGGGGGCAGAGAGAGAGAGAGAGTGTGAGGGGGCAGAGAGAGAGAGAGGGAGTGAGGGGGGCAGAGAGAGAGGGAGTGAGGGGGCAGAGAAAGAGAGTGAGGGGGCAGAGAAAGAGAGTGAGGGGGCAGAGAAAGAGAGTGAGGGGGCAGAGAAAGAGAGTGAGGGGGACAGAGAGAGAGAGAGTGATGGAGGCAGAGAGAGAGAGAGTGATGGAGGCAGAGAGAGAGAGAGTGATGGGGGCAGAGAGAGAGAGAGTGATGGGGGCAGAGAGAGAGAGAGTGAGGGGGGCAGAGAGAGAGAGATAGTGAGGGGGCAGAGAGAGAGAGAGAGTGAGGGGGGCAGAGAGAGAGAGAGAGAGTGAGGGGGCAGAGAGAGAGAGAGATAAAGAGTGAGGGGGGGCAGAGAGAGAGAGATAAATAGTGAGGGGGCAGAAAGAGAGAGAGAGAGTGAGGGGGGCAGGGAGAGAGAGAGAGTGTGAGGGGCAGAGAGGGAGAGAGAGAGAGAGAGTGAGGGGGGCAGAGAGGGAGAGAGAGAGAGAGAGTGAGGGGGGCAGAGAGAGAGAGAGAGAGTGAGGGGGGCAGAGAGAGAGAGAGAGAGAGAGTGAGGGGGGCAGAGAGAGAGAGAGAGAGTGAGGGGGGCAGAGAGAGAGAGAGAGTGAGGGGGGCAGAGAGAGAGAGATAGAGTGAGGGGGGCAGAGAGAGAGAGAGATAGAGTGAGGGGGCAGAGAGAGAGAGAGATAGAGTGAGGGGGGCAGAGAGAGAGAGAGATAGAGTGAGGGGGGCAGAGAGAGAGAGAGATAGAGTGAGGGGGGCAGAGAGAGAGAGAGATAGAGTGAGGGGGGCAGAGAGAGAGAGAGATAGAGTGAGGGGGGCAGAGAGAGAGAGAGATAGAGTGAGGGGGGCAGAGAGAGAGAGAGATAGAGTGAGGGGGGCAGAGAGAGAGAGAGTTAGAGTGAGGGGGGCAGAGAGAGAGAGAGTTAGAGTGAGGGGGCAGAGAGAGAGAGAGAGAGAGTGAGGGGGGCAGAGAGAGAGAGAGAGAGTGAGGGGGGCAGAGAGAGAGAGAGAGAGTGAGGGGGGCAGAGAGAGAGAGAGTGTGTGAGGGGGGCAGAGAGAGAGAGAAAGTGAGGGGGGCAGAGAGAGAGAGAGAGAGAGAGTGATGGGGGCAGAGGGAGAGAGAGAGTGAGGGGGGCAGAGGGAGAGAGAGAGTGAGGGGGGCAGAGGGAGAGAGAGTGAGGGGGGCAGAGAGAGAGAGAGTGAGAGGGGCAGAGAGAGAGAGAGAGTGAGAGGGGCAGAGAGAGAGAGAGAGTGAGAGGGGCAGAAGGAGAGAGAGAGTGAGGGGGGCAGAGAGAGAGAGTGAGGGGGGCAGAGAGAGAGAGAGAGTGAGGGGGGCAGAGAGAGAGAGTGAGGGGGGCAGAGAGAGAGCGTGAGGAGGGCAGAGAGATAGAGAGTAAGGGGGCAGAGAGAGAGAGGGCGGCAGAGAGAGAGAGAGAGGGGGAGAGTGAGGGGGGCAGAGAGAGAGAGAGAGTGAGGGGGCAGAGAGAGAGGGAGTGAGGGGGCAGAGAAAGAGAGTGAGGGGGGCAGAGAGAGAGAGAGAGAGAGTGAGGGGGGCAGAGAGAGAGAGAGAGAGTGAGGGGGGCAGAGAGAGAGAGAGAGAGAGTGAGGGGGGCAGAGAGAGAGAGAGTGAGGGGGCAGAGAAAGAGAGTGTGAGGGGGGCAGAGAGAGAGAGAACGTGAGGGGGGAGAGAGAGTGAGTGAGGGTGTGAGGGGGCAGAGAAAGGGAGAGAGAGAGAGAAAGGAGGGGGGGACAGAGAGAGGGAGAGATAAATGGTGAGGGGGCAGAGAGAGAGAGAGTGAGGGGGGCAGAGAGGGAGAGAGAGTGAGGGGGCAGAGAGGGAGAGTGAGGGGGGTGGTGAGTGAGGGGGGGCAGGGAGAGTGAGGGGGGCAGAGAGAGATGGAGAGTGAGGGGGCAGAGAGAGTTAGAGGGAGAGTGAGGGGACAGAGAGTGAGAGAGAGTGAGGGGGCAGACAGAGTGAGTGAGGGTGTGAGGGGGCAGAGAAAGGGAGAGAGAGAGAGAAAGGGGGGGACAGAGAGAGGGAGAGAGAAATGGTGAGGGGGCAGAGAGAGAGAGAGAGTGAGGGGGGCAGAGAGGGAGAGAGAGTGAGGGGGCAGAGAGGGAGAGTGAGGGGGGTGGTGAGTGAGGGGGGGCAGGGAGAGTGAGGGGGCAGAGAGAGATGGAGAGTGAGGGGGCAGAGAGAGATAGAGGGAGAGTGAGGGGACAGAGAGTGAGAGAGAGTGAGGGGGCAGAGAGAGTGAGTGAGGGTGTGAGGGGGCAGAGAAAGGGAGAGAGAGAGAGAAAGGGGGGGGGACAGAGAGAGGGAGAGAGAAATGGTGAGGGGGCAGAGAGAGAGAGTGAGAGGGGCAGAGAGAGAGAGAGAGTGAGGGGGCAGAGAGGGAGAGAGAGTGAGGGGGCAGAGAGGGAGAGTGAGGGGGGTGGTGAGTGAGGGGGGCAGAGTGAGGGGGGCAGAGAGAGATGGAGAGTGAGGGGGCAGAGAGAGAGATAGAGGGAGAGTGAGGGGGGCAGAGAGAGAGATAGAGGGAGAGTGAGGGGGGCCGAGAGAGGGATAGAGGGAGAGTGAGGGCGGCAGAGAGAGAGGGAGAGTGAGGGGGGGCAGAGAGAGAGGGAGAGTGAGGGGGCAGAGAGAGAGGGAGAGTGAGGGGGGCAGAGAGAGAGGGAGAGTGAGGGGTGCAGAGAAAGGGAGAGTGAGGGGTGCAGAGAGAGAGAGTGAGGGGGGCAGAGAGAGGGAGTGAGGGGGCAGAGAGAGAGTGAGTGAGGGGGACAAAAAGAGAGAGGGAGAGTGAGGGGGGCAGAGAGAGAGGGAGAGTGAGGGGTGCAGAGAGAGGGAGTGAGGGGGGCAGAGAGAGAGAGTGAGGGGGGCAGAGAGAGGGGGAGAGTGAGGGGGGCAGAGAGAGGGAGTGAGGGGGCAGATAGAGAGTGAGTGAGGGGGACAAAAAGAGAGAGGGAGAGGGAGGGGGGCAGAGAGCGGGAGTGAGGGGGGCAGAGAGAGAGAGTGAGGGGGGCAGAGAGAGGGGGAGAGTGAGGGGGGCAGGGAGAGTGAGGGGGGCAGAGTGAGATAGAGGGAGAGTGAGGGGGGCAGAGAGAGAGGGAGAGTGAGGGGGCAGAGAGAGAGGGAGTGAGGGGGCAGAGAGAGAGAGGGCGGCACAGAGAGAGAGAGAGAAAGCATGAGGGTGGCGGAGAGAGAGAGAGAGTGAGGGGGACAGAGAGAGTGTGAGGGGGGCAGAGAGAGAGAAAGTGAGGGGGGCAGAGAGAGAGCGAGTGAGGGGGGCAGAGAGAGAGATAGAGGGAGAGTGAGGGGGGCAAGGAGAGAGGGAGAGTGAGGGGGGCGGAGAGTGAGGGGGAAGAGAGAGAGGGAGAGTGAGGGGGGCGGAGAGATATAGAGGGAGAGTGAGGGCGGCAGAGAGAGAGGGAGAGTGAGGGGGGCAGAGAGAGAGGGAGAGTGAGGGGGGCAGAGAGAGAGGGAGAGTGAGGGGGGCAGAGAGAGAGGGAGAGTGAGGGGGGCAGAGAGAGAGGAAGAGTGAGGGGGGCAGAGAGAGAGGGAGAGTGAGGGGGTCAGAGAGAGAGGGAGAGTGAGGGGGTCAGAGAGAGAGGGAGAGTGAGGGGGGCAGAGTGAGAGGGAGAGTGAGGGGGGCAGAGAGAGAGGGAGAGTGAAGGGGGCAGAGGGAGAGTGAGGGGGCAGAGAGAGGGAGTGAGGGGGCAGTGAGAGAGTGAGTGAGGGGGAAAAAAAGAGAGAGGGAGAGTGAGGGGGGCAGAGGGAGAGTGAGGGGTGCAGAGAAAGGGAGAGTGAGGGGTGCAGAGAGAGAGAGTGAGGGGTGCAGAGAGAGAGAGTGAGGGGTGCAGAGAGAGAGAGTGAGGGGTGCAGAGAGAGAGAGTGAGGGGGCAGAGAGAGGGAGTGAGGGGGCAGAGAGAGAGTGAGTGAGGGGGACAAAAAGAGAGAGGGAGAGTGAGGGGGGCAGAATGAGAGGGAGAGTGAGGGGGGCAGAGAGAGGGAGAGTGAGGGGGGCAGGGAGAGTGAGGGGGGCAGAGTGAGATAGAGGGAGAGTGAGGGGGGCAGAGAGAGAGGGAGAGTGAGGGGGGCAGAGAGAGAGGGAGAGTGAGGGGGCAGAGAGAGAGGGAGAGTGAGGGGGGCAGAGAGAGAGAGGGAGTGAGGGGGGCACAGAGAGAGAGGGAGTGAGGGGGGCAGAGAGAGAGGGAGTGAGGGGGGCAGAGAGAGAGGGAGTGAGGGGGCAGAGAGAGAGGGAGTGAGGGGGGCAGAGAGAGAGAGAGAGAGAGGGAGAGTGAGGGGGTCAGAGAGAGAGGGAGAGTGAGGGGGTCAGAGAGAGAGGGAGATTGAGGGGGTCAGAGAGAGAGGGAGAGTGAGGGGGGCAGAGAGAGAGGGAGAGTGAAGGGGGCAGAGGGAGAGTGAGGGGGGCAGAGAGAGGGAGTGAGGGGGCAGAGAGAGAGTGAGTGAGGGGGACAAAAAGAGAGAGGGAGAGTGAGGGGGGCAGAGAGAGAGGGAGAGTGAGGGGCGCAGAGAAAGGGAGAGTGAGGGGTGCAGAGAGAGAGAGTGAGGGGGGCAGAGAGAGGGAGTGAGGGGGCAGAGAGAGAGTGAGTGAGGGGGACAAAAAGAGAGAGGGAGAGTGAGGGGGGCAGAGAGAGAGGGAGAGTGAGGGGGGCAGAGAGAGAGGGAGAGTGAGGGGGGCAGAGAGAGGGAGTGAGGGGGCAGAGAGAGAGTGAGTGAGGGGGACAAACAGAGAGAGGGAGAGTGAGGGGGGCAGAGAGAGAGGGAGTGAGGTGGGCAGAGAGAGAGAGTGAGGGGGGCAGAGAGAGGGGGAGAGTGAGGGGGCAGAGAGAGGGAGTGAGGGGGACAGAGAGGGAGAGTGAGGGGGGCAGAGAGAGGGAGAGTGAGGGGGGCAGGGAGAGTGAGGGGGGCAGAGTGAGATAGAGGGAGTGTGAGGGGGGCAGAGAGGGAGAGTGAGGGGGGCAGAGAGAGAGAGGGAGTAAGGGGGGCAGAGAGAGAGAGGGAGTGAGGGGGCAGAGAGAGAGGGAGTGAGGGGGGCAGAGAGAGAGGGAGTGAGGGGGGCAGAGAGAGAGGGAGTGAGGGGGGCAGAGAGAGAGAGAGTGAGGGGGGCAGAGAGAGAGAGAGAGTGAGGGTGGCAGAGAGAGAGAGAGAGAGTGAGGGGGGCAGAGAGAGAGTGAGGGGGGCAGAGAGAGAGAGAGAGAGTGAGGGGGGCAGAGAGAGAGAGAGTGAGGGGGCAGAGAGAGAGAGAGATAAAGAGTGAGGGGGCAGAGAGAGAGAGAGATAAAGAGTGAGGGGGCAGAGAGAGAGAGAGATAAATAGTGAGGGGGCAGAAAGAGAGAGAGAGAGTGAGGGGGGCAGGGAGAGAGAGAGAGTGTGAGTGGCAGAGAGGGAGAGAGAGAGAGCGTGAGGGGGGCAGAGAGAGAGAGAGAGCGTGAGG
Source organism: Heterodontus francisci (assembly GCF_036365525.1). Taxonomy (NCBI): domain Eukaryota; kingdom Metazoa; phylum Chordata; class Chondrichthyes; order Heterodontiformes; family Heterodontidae; genus Heterodontus; species Heterodontus francisci. Next base: position 232,646,067 of record NC_090371.1, read on the forward strand.
AGGGCAGAGAGATAGAGAGTAAGGGGGCAGAGACAGAGAGGGCGGCAGAGAGAGAGAGAGAGAAAGCGTGAGGGGGGCAGAGAGAGAGAGAGAGTGAGGGGGGCAGAGAGAGAGGGAGTGAGGGGGCAGAGAAAGAGAGCGTGAGGGGGGCAGAGAGAGAGAGTGAGGGGGGCAGAGAGAGAGAGTGAGGGGGGCAGAGAGAGAGAGAGAGAGTGAGGGGGGCAGAGAGAGAGAGAGAGTGAGGGGGCAGAGAGAGAGAGAGTGAGGGGGGCAGAGAGAGAGAGAGTGAGGGGGGCAGAGAGAGAGAGAGTGAGGGGGGCAGAGAGAGAGAGAGTGAGGGGGGCAGAGAGAGAGAGAGCGTGAGTGGGGCAGAGAGATAGAGAGTGTGAGTGGGGCAGAGAGAGAGAGAGATAAAGTGAGGGGGGCAGAGACAGAGAGAGATAAATAGTGAGGGGGCAGAAAGAGAGAGAGAGAGTGAGGGGGGCAGGGAGAGAGAGAGAGCGTGAGGGGGGCAGAGAGATAGAGAGTAAGGGTGCAGAGAGAGAGAGAGCGTGAGGGGAGGCAGAGAGAGAGAGAGCGTGAGGGGGGCAGAGAGAGAGGGAGAGTGAGGGGGCAGAGAGAGAGAGAGAGAGTGAGGCGGGCAGAGAGAGAGAGAGAGAGTGAGGGGGGCAGAGAGAGAGAGAGAGAGTGAGGGGGCAGAGAGAGAGAGAGATAGTGTGAGGGGGGCAGAGAGAGAGAGAGATAGAGTGAGGGGGGCAGAGAGAGAGAGAGATAGAGTGAGGGGGGCAGAGAGAGAGAGAGATAGAGTGAGGGGGGCAGAGAGAGGGAGAGATAGAGTAAGGGGGGCAGAGAGAGAGAGGGCAGCACAGAGAGAGAGTGAGGGGGGCAGAGAGAGAGAGTGAGGGGGGCAGAGAGAGAGAGAGAGAGTGAGGGGGTCAGAGAGAGAGAGAGAGTGTGAGGGGGGCAGAGAGAGAGAGAGAGTGTGAGGGGGGCAGAGAGAGAGAGAGAGTGTGAGGGGGCAGAGAGAGAGAGAGGGAGTGAGGGGGCAGAGAAAGAGAGTGAGGGGGCAGAGAAAGAGAGTGAGGGGGCAGAGAAAGAGAGTGATGGGGGCAGAGAGAGAGAGAGTGATGGGGGCAGAGAGAGAGAGAGTGATGGGGGCAGAGAGAGAGAGAGTGAAGGGGGCAGAGAGAGAGAGAGAGTGAGGGGGGCAGAGAGAGAGAGAGAGAGTGAGGGGGGCAGAGAGAGAGAGAGAGAGTGAGGGGGCAGAGAGAGAGAGAGAGATAAAGAGTGAGGGGGGCAGAGAGAGAGAGATAAATAGTGAGGGGGCAGAAAGAGAGAGAGAGAGTGAGGGGGGCAGGGAGAGAGAGAGAGTGTGAGGGGCAGAGAGGGAGAGAGAGAGAGAGTGAGGGGGGCAGAGAGAGAGAGAGAGAGAGTGAGGGGGGCAGAGAGAGAGAGAGAGAGTGAGGGGGGCAGAGAGAGAGAGAGAGTGAGGGGGGCAGAGAGAGAGAGAGAGAGTGAGGGGGGCAGAGAGAGAGAGATAGAGTGAGGGGGGCAGAGAGAGAGAGAGATAGAGTGAGGGGGGCAGAGAGAGAGAGAGATAGAGTGAGGGGGGCAGAGAGAGAGAGAGATAGAGTGAGGGGGGCAGAGAGAGAGAGAGATAGAGTGAGGGGGGCAGAGAGAGAGAGAGATAAATAGTGAGGGGGCAGAAAGAGAGAGAGAGAGTGAGGGGGGCAGGGAGAGGGGCAGAGTGAAGGGGCAGAGAGAGGGAGTGAGGGGGACAGAGAGGGAGAGTGAGGGGGGCAGAGAGAGGGAGAGTGAGGGGGGCAGAGAGAGGGAGAGTGAGGGGGCAGGGAGAGTGAGGGGGGCAGAGTGAGATAGAGGGAGAGTGAGGGGGGCAGAGAGAGAGGGAGAGTGAGGGGGGCAGAGAGAGAGGGAGAGTGAGGGGGGCAGAGAGAGAGGGAGAGTGAGGGGGCAGAGAGAGAGAGAGTGTGAGGGGGGCAGAGAGAGAGAGAGTGTGTGAGGGGGGCAGAGAGAGAGAGAGAGTGTGAGGGGGCAGAGAGAGAGAGAGGGAGTGAGGGGGGCAGAGAGAGAGGGAGTGAGGGGGCAGAGAAAGAGAGTGAGGGGGCAGAGAAAGAGAGTGAGGGGGCAGAGAAAGAGAGTGAGGGGGGCAGAGAGAGAGTATTGGAGGCAGAGAGAGAGAGAGTGATGGGGGCAGAGAGAGAGAGAGTGAGGGGGGCAGAGAGAGAGAGATAGTGAGGGGGCAGAGAGAGAGAGAGAGTGAGGGGGGCAGAGAGAGAGAGATAAATAGTGAGGGGGCAGAAAGAGAGAGAGAGAGTGAGGGGGGCAGGGAGAGAGAGAGAGTGTGAGGGGCAGAGAGGGAGAGAGAGAGAGAGAGTGAGGGGGGCAGAGAGGGAGAGAGAGAGAGAGAGTGAGGGGGGCAGAGAGAGAGAGAGAGAGAGTGAGGGGGGCAGAGAGAGAGAGAGAGAGTGAGGGGGGCAGAGAGAGAGAGAGAGAGTGAGGGGGGCAGAGAGAGAGAGAGAGTGAGGGGGGCAGAGAGAGAGAGATAGAGTGAGGGGGGCAGAGAGAGAGAGAGATAGAGTGAGGGGGGCACAGAGAGAGAGAGATAGAGTGAGGGGGGCAGAGAGAGAGAGAGATAGAGTGAGGGGGGCAGAGAGAGAGAGAGATAGAGTGAGGGGGGCAGAGAGAGAGAGAGATAGAGTGAGGGGGGCAGAGAGAGAGAGAGATAGAGTGAGGGGGGCAGAGAGAGAGAGAGATAGAGTGAGGGGGGCAGAGAGAGAGAGAGTTAGAGTGAGGGGGGCAGAGAGAGAGAGAGATAGAGTGAGGGGGACAGAGAGAGAGAGAGATAGAGTGAGGGGGGCAGAAAGAGAGAGAGAGAGTGAGGGGGGCAGGGAGATAGAGAGAGCGTGAGGGGGGCAGAGAGATAGAGAGTAAGGGGGCAGAGAGAGAGAGGGCGGCACAGAGAGAGAGAGAGTGAGGGGGGCAGAGAGAGAGAGAGAGAGTGAGGGGGGCAGAGAGAGAGAGAGAGAGTGAGGGGGGCAGAGAGAGAGAGAGTGTGTGAGGGGGGCAGAGAGAGAGAGAGAGAGAGTGATGGGGGCAGAGGGAGAGAGAGAGTGAGGGGGGCAGAGGGAGAGAGAGAGTGAGGGGGGCAGAGAGAGAGAGAGTGAGGGGGGCAGAGAGAGAGAGAGCGTGAGGGGGGCAGAGAGAGAGGGAGAGTGAGGGGGCAGAGAGAGAGAGAGTGAGGCGGGCAGAGAGAGAGAGAGAGAGAGTGAGGGGGGCAGAGAGAGAGAGAGAGAGAGTGAGGGGGCAGAGAGAGAGAGAGATAGTGTGAGGGGGGCAGAGAGAGAGAGAGATAGAGTGAGGGGGGCAGAGAGAGAGAGAGATAGAGTGAGGGGGGCAGAGAGAGAGAGAGATAGAGTGAGGGGGGCAGAGAGAGGGAGAGATAGAGTAAGGGGGGCAGAGAGAGAGAGGGCAGCACAGAGAGAGAGTGAGGGGGGCAGAGAGAGAGAGTGAGGGGGGCAGAGAGAGAGAGAGAGAGTGAGGGGGTCAGAGAGAGAGAGAGAGTGTGAGGGGGGCAGAGAGAGAGAGAGAGTGTGAGGGGGGCAGAGAGAGAGAGAGAGTGTGAGGGGGCAGAGAGAGAGAGAGGGAGTGAGGGGGCAGAGAAAGAGAGTGAGGGGGCAGAGAAAGAGAGTGAGGGGGCAGAGAAAGAGAGTGAGGGGGGCAGAGAGAGAGAGAGTGATGGGGGCAGAGAGAGAGAGAGTGAAGGGGGCAGAGAGAGAGAGAGAGTGAGGGGGGCAGAGAGAGAGAGAGAGAGTGAGGGGGGCAGAGAGAGAGAGAGAGTGAGGGGGGCAGAGAGAGAGAGAGAGAGTGAGGGGGCAGAGAGAGTGAGAGATAAAGAGTGAGGGGGGCAGAGAGAGAGAGATAAATAGTGAGGGGGCAGAAAGAGAGAGAGAGAGTGAGGGGGGCAGGGAGAGAGAGAGAGTGTGAGGGGCAGAGAGGGAGAGAGAGAGAGAGTGAGGGGGGCAGAGAGAGAGAGAGAGAGAGAGTGAGGGGGGCAGAGAGAGAGAGAGAGAGAGAGTGAGGGGGCAGAGAGAGAGAGAGAGAGAGAGTGAGGGGGGCAGAGAGAGAGAGAGAGAGTGAGGGGGGCAGAGAGAGAGAGATAGAGTGAGGGGGGCAGAGAGAGAGAGAGATAGAGTGAGGGGGGCAGAGAGAGAGAGAGATAGAGTGAGGGGGGCAGAGAGAGAGAGAGATAGAGTGAGGGGGGCAGAGAGAGAGAGAGATAAATAGTGAGGGGGCAGAAAGAGAGAGAGAGAGTGAGGGGGGCAGGGAGAGGGGCAGAGTGAAGGGGCAGAGAGAGGGAGTGAGGGGGACAGAGAGGGAGAGTGAGGGGGGCAGAGAGAGGGAGAGTGAGGGGGGCAGAGAGAGGGAGAGTGAGGGGGCAGGGAGAGTGAGGGGGGCAGAGTTAGATAGAGGGAGAGTGAGGGGGGCAGAGAGAGAGAGAGAGTGAGGGGGGCAGAGAGAGAGGGAGAGTGAGGGGGGCAGAGAGAGAGGGAGAGTGAGGGGGCAGAGAGAGAGAGAGTGTGAGGGGGGCAGAGAGAGAGAGAGTGTGTGAGGGGGGCAGAGAGAGAGAGAGAGTGTGAGGGGGCAGAGAGAGAGAGAGGGAGTGAGGGGGCAGAGAAAGAGAGTGAGGGGGCAGAGAAAGAGAGTGAGGGGGCAGAGAAAGAGAGTGAGGGGGGCAGAGAGAGAGAGAGTGATGGAGGCAGAGAGAGAGAGAGTGATGGGGGCAGAGAGAGAGAGAGTGAGGGGGGCAGAGAGAGAGAGATAGTGAGGGGGCAGAGAGAGAGAGAGAGTGAGGGGGGCAGAGAGAGAGAGAGAGAGTGAGGGGGCAGAGAGAGAGAGAGATAAAGAGTGAGGGGGGCAGAGAGAGAGAGATAAATAGTGAGGGGGCAGAAAGAGAGAGAGAGAGTGAGGGGGGCAGGGAGAGAGAGAGAGTGTGTGGGGCAGAGAGGGAGAGAGAGAGAGAGAGTGAGGGGGGCAGAGAGGGAGAGAGAGAGAGAGAGTGAGGGGGGCAGAGAGAGAGAGAGAGAGTGAGGGGGGCAGAGAGAGAGAGAGAGAGTGAGGGGGGCAGAGAGAGAGAGTGAGGGGGGCAGAGAGAGAGAGATAGAGTGAGGGGGGCAGAGAGAGAGAGATAGAGTGAGGGGGCAGAGAGAGAGAGAGATAGAGTGAGGGGGGCAGAGAGAGAGAGAGATAGAGTGAGGGGGGCAGAGAGAGAGAGAGATAGAGTGAGGGGGGCAGAGAGAGAGAGAGATAGAGTGAGGGGGGCAGAGAGAGAGAGAGATAGAGTGAGGGGGGCAGAGAGAGAGAGAGATAGAGTGAGGGGGGCAGAGAGAGAGAGAGATAGAGTGAGGGGGGCAGAGAGAGAGAGAGATAGAGTGAGGGGGGCAGAGAGAGAGAGAGTTAGAGTGAGGGGGGCAGAGAGAGAGAGAGATAGAGTGAGGGGGACAGAGAGAGAGAGAGATAGAGTGAGGGGGGCAGAGAGAGAGAGAGATAAATAGTGATGGGGCAGAAAGAGAGAGAGAGAGTGAGGGGGGCAGGGAGAGAGAGAGAGCGTGAGGGGGGCAGAGAGATAGAGAGTAAGGGGGCAGAGAGAGAGAGGGCGGCACAGAGAGAGAGAGAGAGAGAGTGAGGGGGGCAGAGAGAGAGAGAGAGAGTGAGGGGGGCAGAGAGAGAGAGAGAGAGTGAGGGGGGCAGAGAGAGAGAGAGTGTGTGAGGGGGGCAGAGAGAGAGAGAAAGTGAGGGGGGCAGAGAGAGAGAGAGAGAGAGAGTGATGGGGGCAGAGGGAGAGAGAGAGTGAGGGGGGCAGAGGGAGAGAGAGAGTGAGGGGGGCAGAGGGAGAGAGAGTGAGGGGGGCAGAGAGAGAGAGAGTGAGAGGGGCAGAGAGAGAGAGAGTGAGAGGGGCAGAGAGAGAGAGAGAGTGAGAGGGGCAGAAGGAGAGAGAGAGTGAGGGGGGCAGAGAGAGAGAGTGAGGGGGGCAGAGAGAGAGAGAGAGTGAGGGGGGCAGAGAGAGAGAGTGAGGGGGGCAGAGAGAGAGAGCGTGAGGAGGGCAGAGAGATAGAGAGTAAGGGGGCAGAGAGAGAGAGGGCGGCAGAGAGAGAGAGAGAGGGGGAGAGTGAGGGGGGCAGAGAGAGAGAGAGAGTGAGGGGGCAGAGAGAGAGGGAGTGAGGGGGCAGAGAAAGAGAGTGAGGGGGGCAGAGAGAGAGAGAGAGAGAGTGAGGGGGGCAGAGAGAGAGAGAGAGAGAGTGAGGGGGGCAGAGAGAGAGAGAGAGTGAGGGGGGCAGAGAGAGAGAGAGTGAGGGGGCAGAGAAAGAGAGTGTGAGGGGGGCAGAGAGAGAGAGAACGTGAGGGGGGAGAGAGAGTGAGTGAGGGTGTGAGGGGGCAGAGAAAGGGAGAGAGAGAGAGAAAGGAGGGGGGGACAGAGAGAGGGAGAGATAAATGGTGAGGGGGCAGAGAGAGAGAGAGTGAGGGGGGCAGAGAGGGAGAGAGAGTGAGGGGGCAGAGAGGGAGAGTGAGGGGGGTGGTGAGTGAGGGGGGGCAGGGAGAGTGAGGGGGGCAGAGAGAGATGCAGAGAGAGTTAGAGGGAGAGTGAGGGGACAGAGAGTGAGAGAGAGTGAGGGGGCAGAGAGAGTGAGTGAGGGTGTGAGGGGGCAGAGAAAGGGAGAGAGAGAGAGAAAGGGGGGGACAGAGAGAGGGAGAGAGAAATGGTGAGGGGGCAGAGAGAGAGAGAGAGTGAGGGGGGCAGAGAGGGAGAGAGAGTGAGGGGGCAGAGAGGGAGAGTGAGGGGGGTGGTGAGTGAGGGGGGGCAGGGAGAGTGAGGGGGGCAGAGAGAGATGGAGAGTGAGGGGGCAGAGAGAGATAGAGGGAGAGTGAGGGGACAGAGAGTGAGAGAGTGAGGGGGCAGAGAGAGTGAGTGAGGGTGTGAGGGGGCAGAGAAAGGGAGAGAGAGAGAGAAAGGGGGGGGGGACAGAGAGAGGGAGAGAGAAATGGTGAGGGGGCAGAGAGAGAGAGAGTGAGGGGGGCAGAGAGAGAGAGAGAGTGAGGGGGCAGAGAGGGAGAGAGAGTGAGGGGCAGAGAGGGAGAGTGAGGGGGGTGGTGAGTGAGGGGGCAGAGTGAGGGGGGCAGAGAGAGATGGAGAGTGAGGGGGCAGAGAGAGAGATAGAGGGAGAGTGAGGGGGGCAGAGAGAGAGATAGAGGGAGAGTGAGGGGGGCCGAGAGAGGGATAGAGGGAGAGTGAGGGCGGCAGAGAGAGAGGGAGAGTGAGGGGGGCAGAGAGAGAGGGAGAGTGAGGGGGGCAGAGAGAGAGGGAGAGTGAGGGGGGCAGAGAGAGAGGGAGAGTGAGGGGGGCAGAGAGAGAGGGAGAGTGAGGGGTGCAGAGAAAGGGAGAGTGAGGGGTGCAGAGAGAGAGAGTGAGGGGGGCAGAGAGAGGGAGTGAGGGGGCAGAGAGAGAGTGAGTGAGGGGGACAAAAAGAGAGAGGGAGAGTGAGGGGGGCAGAGAGAGAGGGAGAGTGAGGGGTGCAGAGAGAGGGAGTGAGGGGGGCAGAGAGAGAGAGTGAGGGGGGCAGAGAGAGGGGGAGAGTGAGGGGGGCAGAGAGAGGGAGTGAGGGGGCAGATAGAGAGTGAGTGAGGGGGACAAAAAGAGAGAGGGAGAGGGAGGGGGGCAGAGAGCGGGAGTGAGGGGGGCAGAGAGAGAGAGTGAGGGGGGCAGAGAGAGGGGGAGAGTGAGGGGGGCAGGGAGAGTGAGGGGGGCAGAGTGAGATAGAGGGAGAGTGAGGGGGCAGAGAGAGAGGGAGAGTGAGGGGGCAGAGAGAGAGGGAGTGAGGGGGCAGAGAGAGAGAGGGCGGCACAGAGAGAGAGAGAGAAAGCATGAGGGTGGCGGAGAGAGAGAGAGAGTGAGGGGGACAGAGAGAGAGAGAGTGTGAGGGGGGCAGAGAGAGAGAAAGTGAGGGGGGCAGAGAGAGAGCGAGTGAGGGGGGCAGAGAGAGAGATAGAGGGAGAGTGAGGGGGGCAGGGAGAGAGGGAGAGTGAGGGGGGCGGAGAGTGAGGGGGAAGAGAGAGAGGGAGAGTGAGGGGGGCGGAGAGATATAGAGGGAGAGTGAGGGCGGCAGAGAGAGAGGGAGAGTGAGGGGGGCAGAGAGAGAGGGAGAGTGAGGGGGGCAGAGAGAGAGGGAGAGTGAGGGGGGCAGAGAGAGAGGGAGAGTGAGGGGGGCAGAGAGAGAGGAAGAGTGAGGGGGTCAGAGAGAGAGGGAGAGTGAGGGGGTCAGAGAGAGAGGGAGAGTGAGGGGGTCAGAGAGAGAGGGAGAGTGAGGGGGGCAGAGTGAGAGGGAGAGTGAGGGGGGCAGAGGGAGAGTGAGGGGGGCAGAGAGAGGGAGTGAGGGGGCAGAGAGAGAGTGAGTGAGGGGGAAAAAAAGAGAGAGGGAGAGTGAGGGGGGCAGAGGGAGAGTGAGGGGTGCAGAGAGAGAGAGAGTGAGGGGTGCAGAGAGAGAGAGTGAGGGGTGCAGAGAGAGAGAGTGAGGGGGGCAGAGAGAGGGAGTGAGGGGGCAGAGAGAGAGTGAGTGAGGGGGACAAAAAGAGAGAGGGAGAGTGAGGGGGGCAGAGAGAGAGGGAGAGTGAGGGGGGCAGAGAGAGAGGGAGAGTGAGGGGGCAGAGAGAGGGAGTGAGGGGGGAAGAGAGAGAGAGTGAGGGGGGCAGAGAGAGGGGGAGAGTGAGGGGGCAGAGAGAGGGAGTGAGGGGGACAGAGAGGGAGAGTGAGGGGGGCAGAGAGAGGGAGAGTGAGGGGGGCAGGGAGAGTGAGGGGGGCAGAGTGAGATAGAGGGAGAGTGAGGGGGCAGAGAGAGAGGGAGAGTGAGGGGGCAGAGAGAGAGGGAGAGTGAGGGGGGCAGAGAGAGAGGGAGAGTGAGGGGGGCAGAGAGAGAGAGGGAGTGAGGGGGGCACAGAGAGAGAGGGAGTGAGGGGGGCAGAGAGAGAGGGAGTGAGGGGGGCAGAGAGAGAGGGAGTGAGGGGGGCAGAGAGAGAGAGAGAGAGAGGGAGAGTGAGGGGGTCAGAGAGAGAGGGAGAGTGAGGGGGTCAGAGAGAGAGGGAGATTGAGGGGGTCAGAGAGAGAGGGAGAGTGAGGGGGGCAGAGAGAGAGGGAGAGTGAAGGGGGCAGAGGGAGTGAGGGGGGCAGAGAGAGGGAGTGAGGGGGCAGAGAGAGAGTGAGTGTGGGGGACAAAAAGAGAGAGGGAGAGTGAGGGGGCAGAGAGAGAGGGAGAGTGAGGGGCGCAGAGAAAGGGAGAGTGAGGGGTGCAGAGAGAGAGAGTGAGGGGGGCAGAGAGAGGGAGTGAGGGGGCAGAGAGAGAGTGAGTGAGGGGGACAAAAAGAGAGAGGGAGAGTGAGGGGGGCAGAGAGAGAGGGAGAGTGAGGGGGGCAGAGAGAGAGGGAGAGTGAGGGGGGCAGAGAGAGAGGGAGAGTGAGGGGGGCAGAGAGAGGGAGTGAGGGGGCAGAGAGAGAGTGAGTGAGGGGGACAAACAGAGAGAGGGAGAGTGAGGGGGGCAGAGAGAGAGGGAGTGAGGTGGGCAGAGAGAGAGAGTGAGGGGGGCAGAGAGAGGGGGAGAGTGAGGGGGCAGAGAGAGGGAGTGAGGGGGACAGAGAGGGAGAGTGAGGGGGGCAGAGAGAGGGAGAGTGAGGGGGGCAGGGAGAGTGAGGGGGGCAGAGTGAGATAGAGGGAGTGTGAGGGGGCAGAGAGAGAGGGAGAGTGAGGGGGGCAGAGAGAGAGGGAGAGTGAGGGGGGCAGAGAGAGAGAGGGAGTAAGGGGGGCAGAGAGAGAGAGGGAGTGAGGGGGCAGAGAGAGAGGGAGTGAGGGGGGCAGAGAGAGAGGGAGTGAGGGGGGCAGAGAGAGAGGGAGTGAGGGGGGCAGAGAGAGAGAGAGTGAGGGGGGCAGAGAGAGAGAGAGAGAGAGAGTGAGGGGGGCAGAGAGAGAGAGAGAGAGTGAGGGGGGCAGAGAGAGAGAGAGTGAGGGGGCAGAGAGAGAGAGAGATAAAGAGTGAGGGGGCAGAGAGAGAGAGAGATAAATAGTGAGGGGGCAGAAAGAGAGAGAGAGAGTGAGGGGTGCAGGGAGAGAGAGAGCGTGTGAGTGGCAGAGAGGGAGAGAGAGAGAGCGTGAGGGGGGCAGAGAGAGAGAGAGAGCGTGAGGAGGGCAGAGAGATAGAGAGTAAGGGGGCAGAGACAGAGAGGGCGGCAGAGAGAGAGAGAGAGAAAGCGTGAGGGGGGCAGAGAGAGAGAGAGAGTGAGGGGGGCAGAGAGAGAGGGAGTGAGGGGGCAGAGAAAGAGAGCGTGAGGGGGGCAGAGAGAGAGAGTGAGGGGGGCAGAGAGAGAGAGTGAGGGGGGCAGAGAGAGAGAGAGAGAGTGAGGGGGGCAGAGAGAGAGAGAGAGAGTGAGGGGGGCAGAGAGAGAGAGAGTGAGGGGGGCAGAGAGAGAGAGAGTGAGGGGGGCAGAGAGAGAGAGAGTGAGGGGGGCAGAGAGAGAGAGAGTGAGGGGGGCAGAGAGAGAGAGAGCGTGAGTGGGGCAGAGAGATAGAGAGTGTGAGTGGGGCAGAGAGAGAGAGAGATAAAGTGAGGGGGGCAGAGACAGAGAGAGATAAATAGTGAGGGGGCAGAAAGAGAGAGAGAGAGTGAGGGGGGCAGGGAGAGAGAGAGAGCGTGAGGGGGGCAGAGAGATAGAGAGTAAGGGTGCAGAGAGAGAGAGAGCGTGAGGGGAGGCAGAGAGAGAGAGAGCGTGAGGGGGGCAGAGAGAGAGGGAGAGTGAGGGGGCAGAGAGAGAGAGAGAGAGTGAGGCGGGCAGAGAGAGAGAGAGAGAGTGAGGGGGGCAGAAAGAGAGAGTGAGGGGGCAGAGAGAGAGAGAGATAGTGTGAGGGGGGCAGAGAGAGAGAGAGATAGAGTGAGGGGGGCAGAGAGAGAGAGAGATAGAGTGAGGGGGGCAGAGAGAGAGAGAGAGATAGAGTGAGGGGGGCAGAGAGAGGGAGAGATAGAGTAAGGGGGGCAGAGAGAGAGAGGGCAGCACAGAGAGAGAGTGAGGGGGGCAGAGAGAGAGAGTGAGGGGGGCAGAGAGAGAGAGAGAGAGTGAGGGGGGCAGAGAGAGAGAGAGAGAGTGAGGGGGGCAGAGAGAGAGAGAGATAGAGTGAGGGGGCAGAGAGAGAGAGAGTTAGAGTGAGGGGGGCAGAGAGAGAGAGAGATAGAGTGAGGGGGACAGAGAGAGAGAGAGATAGAGTGAGGGGGGCAGAGAGAGAGAGAGATAAATAGTGAGGGGGCAGAAAGAGAGAGAGAGAGTGAGGGGGGCAGGGAGAGAGAGAGAGCGTGAGGGGGGCAGAGAGATAGAGAGTAAGGGGGCAGAGAGAGAGAGGGCGGCACAGAGAGAGAGAGAGAGAGAGTGAGGGGGGCAGAGAGAGAGAGAGAGAGTGAGGGGGGCAGAGAGAGAGAGAGAGAGTGAGGGGGGCAGAGAGAGAGAGAGTGTGTGAGGGGGGCAGAGAGAGAGAGAAAGTGAGGGGGGCAGAGAGAGAGAGAGAGATAGAGTGATGGGGGCAGAGGGAGAGAGAGAGTGAGGGGGGCAGAGGGAGAGAGAGAGTGAGGGGGGCAGAGGGAGAGAGAGTGAGGGGGGCAGAGAGAGAGAGAGTGAGAGGGGCAGAGAGAGAGAGAGTGAGAGGGGCAGAGAGAGAGAGAGAGTGAGAGGGGCAGAAGGAGAGAGAGAGTGAGGGGGGCAGAGAGAGAGAGTGAGGGGGGCAGAGAGAGAGAGAGAGTGAGGGGGGCAGAGAGAGAGAGAGAGTGAGGGGGGCAGAGAGAGAGAGTGAGGGGGGCAGAGAGAGAGAGCGTGAGGAGGGCAGAGAGATAGAGAGTAAGGGGGCAGAGAGAGAGAGGGCGGCAGAGAGAGAGAGAGAGGGGGAGAGTGAGGGGGGCAGAGAGAGAGAGAGAGTGAGGGGGCAGAGAGAGAGGGAGTGAGGGGGCAGAGAAAGAGAGTGAGGGGGGCAGAGAGAGAGAGAGAGAGAGTGAGGGGGGCAGAGAGAGAGAGAGAGAGAGTGAGGGGGGCAGAGAGAGAGAGAGAGTGAGGGGGGCAGAGAGAGAGAGAGTGAGGGGGCAGAGAAAGAGAGTGTGAGGGGGGCAGAGAGAGAGAGAACGTGAGGGGGGAGAGAGAGTGAGTGAGGGTGTGAGGGGGCAGAGAAAGGGAGAGAGAGAGAGAAAGGAGGGGGGGACAGAGAGAGGGAGAGATAAATGGTGAGGGGGCAGAGAGAGAGAGAGTGAGGGGGGCAGAGAGGGAGAGAGAGTGAGGGGGCAGAGAGGGAGAGTGAGGGGGGTGGTGAGTGAGGGGGGGCAGGGAGAGTGAGGGGGGCAGAGAGAGATGCAGAGAGAGTTAGAGGGAGAGTGAGGGGACAGAGAGTGAGAGAGAGTGAGGGGGCAGAGAGAGTGAGTGAGGGTGTGAGGGGGCAGAGAAAGGGAGAGAGAGAGAGAAAGGGGGGGACAGAGAGAGGGAGAGAGAAATGGTGAGGGGCAGAGAGAGAGAGAGAGTGAGGGGGGCAGAGAGGGAGAGAGAGTGAGGGGGCAGAGAGGGAGAGTGAGGGGGGTGGTGAGTGAGGGGGGGCAGGGAGAGTGAGGGGGGCAGAGAGAGATGGAGAGTGAGGGGGCAGAGAGAGATAGAGGGAGAGTGAGGGGACAGAGAGTGAGAGAGTGAGGGGGCAGAGAGAGTGAGTGAGGGTGTGAGGGGGCAGAGAAAGGGAGAGAGAGAGAGAAAGGGGGGGGGGACAGAGAGAGGGAGAGAGAAATGGTGAGGGGGCAGAGAGAGAGAGAGTGAGGGGGGCAGAGAGAGAGAGAGAGTGAGGGGGCAGAGAGGGAGAGAGAGTGAGGGGCAGAGAGGGAGAGTGAGGGGGGTGGTGAGTGAGGGGGCAGAGTGAGGGGGGCAGAGAGAGATGGAGAGTGAGGGGGCAGAGAGAGAGATAGAGGGAGAGTGAGGGGGGCAGAGAGAGAGATAGAGGGAGAGTGAGGGGGGCCGAGAGAGGGATAGAGGGAGAGTGAGGGCGGCAGAGAGAGAGGGAGAGTGAGGGGGGCAGAGAGAGAGGGAGAGTGAGGGGGGCAGAGAGAGAGGGAGAGTGAGGGGGGCAGAGAGAGAGGGAGAGTGAGGGGGGCAGAGAGAGAGGGAGAGTGAGGGGTGCAGAGAAAGGGAGAGTGAGGGGTGCAGAGAGAGAGAGTGAGGGGGGCAGAGAGAGGGAGTGAGGGGGCAGAGAGAGAGTGAGTGAGGGGGACAAAAAGAGAGAGGGAGAGTGAGGGGGGCAGAGAGAGAGGGAGAGTGAGGGGTGCAGAGAGAGGGAGTGAGGGGGGCAGAGAGAGAGAGTGAGGGGGGCAGAGAGAGGGGGAGAGTGAGGGGGGCAGAGAGAGGGAGTGAGGGGGCAGATAGAGAGTGAGTGAGGGGGACAAAAAGAGAGAGGGAGAGGGAGGGGGGCAGAGAGCGGGAGTGAGGGGGGCAGAGAGAGAGAGTGAGGGGGGCAGAGAGAGGGGGAGAGTGAGGGGGGCAGGGAGAGTGAGGGGGGCAGAGTGAGATAGAGGGAGAGTGAGGGGGCAGAGAGAGAGGGAGAGTGAGGGGGCAGAGAGAGAGGGAGTGAGGGGGCAGAGAGAGAGAGGGCGGCACAGAGAGAGAGAGAGAAAGCATGAGGGTGGCGGAGAGAGAGAGAGAGTGAGGGGGACAGAGAGAGAGAGAGTGGGAGGGGGGCAGAGAGAGAGAAAGTGAGGGGGGCAGAGAGAGAGAAAGTGAGGGGGGCAGAGAGAGAGCGAGTGAGGGGGGCAGAGAGAGAGATAGAGGGAGAGTGAGGGGGGCAGGGAGAGAGGGAGAGTGAGGGGGGCGGAGAGTGAGGGGGAAGAGAGAGAGGGAGAGTGAGGGGGGCGGAGAGATATAGAGGGAGAGTGAGGGCGGCAGAGAGAGAGGGAGAGTGAGGGGGGCAGAGAGAGAGGGAGAGTGAGGGGGGCAGAGAGAGAGGGAGAGTGAGGGGGGCAGAGAGAGAGGGAGAGTGAGGGGGGCAGAGAGAGAGGGAGAGTGAGGGGGTCAGAGAGAGAGGGAGAGTGAGGGGGTCAGAGAGAGAGGGAGAGTGAGGGGGGCAGAGTGAGAGGGAGAGTGAGGGGGGCAGAGGGAGAGTGAGGGGGGCAGAGAGAGGGAGTGAGGGGGCAGAGAGAGAGTGAGTGAGGGGGAAAAAAAGAGAGAGGGAGAGTGAGGGGGGCAGAGGGAGAGTGAGGGGTGCAGAGAGAGAGAGAGTGAGGGGTGCAGAGAGAGAGAGTGAGGGGTGCAGAGAGAGAGAGTGAGGGGGGCAGAGAGAGGGAGTGAGGGGGCAGAGAGAGAGTGAGTGAGGGGGACAAAAAGAGAGAGGGAGAGTGAGGGGGGCAGAGAGAGAGGGAGAGTGAGGGGGGCAGAGAGAGAGGGAGAGTGAGGGGGCAGAGAGAGGGAGTGAGGGGGGAAGAGAGAGAGAGTGAGGGGGGCAGAGAGAGGGGGAGAGTGAGGGGGCAGAGAGAGGGAGTGAGGGGGACAGAGAGGGAGAGTGAGGGGGGCAGAGAGAGGGAGAGTGAGGGGGGCAGGGAGAGTGAGGGGGGCAGAGTGAGATAGAGGGAGAGTGAGGGGGCAGAGAGAGAGGGAGAGTGAGGGGGCAGAGAGAGAGGGAGAGTGAGGGGGGCAGAGAGAGAGGGAGAGTGAGGGGGGCACAGAGAGAGAGGGAGTGAGGGGGGCAGAGAGAGAGGGAGTGAGGGGGGCAGAGAGAGAGGGAGTGAGGGGGGCAGAGAGAGAGAGAGAGAGAGGGAGAGTGAGGGGGTCAGAGAGAGAGGGAGAGTGAGGGGGTCAGAGAGAGAGGGAGATTGAGGGGGTCAGAGAGAGAGGGAGAGTGAGGGGGGCAGAGAGAGAGGGAGAGTGAAGGGGGCAGAGGGAGTGAGGGGGGCAGAGAGAGGGAGTGAGGGGGCAGAGAGAGAGTGAGTGTGGGGGACAAAAAGAGAGAGGGAGAGTGAGGGGGCAGAGAGAGAGGGAGAGTGAGGGGCGCAGAGAAAGGGAGAGTGAGGGGTGCAGAGAGAGAGAGTGAGGGGGGCAGAGAGAGGGAGTGAGGGGGCAGAGAGAGAGTGAGTGAGGGGGACAAAAAGAGAGAGGGAGAGTGAGGGGGGCAGAGAGAGAGGGAGAGTGAGGGGGGCAGAGAGAGAGGGAGAGTGAGGGGGGCAGAGAGAGAGGGAGAGTGAGGGGGGCAGAGAGAGGGAGTGAGGGGGCAGAGAGAGAGTGAGTGAGGGGGACAAACAGAGAGAGGGAGAGTGAGGGGGGCAGAGAGAGAGGGAGTGAGGTGGGCAGAGAGAGAGAGTGAGGGGGGCAGAGAGAGGGGGAGAGTGAGGGGGCAGAGAGAGGGAGTGAGGGGGACAGAGAGGGAGAGTGAGGGGGGCAGAGAGAGGGAGAGTGAGGGGGGCAGGGAGAGTGAGGGGGGCAGAGTGAGATAGAGGGAGTGTGAGGGGGGCAGAGAGAGAGGGAGAGTGAGGGGGGCAGAGAGAGAGGGAGAGTGAGGGGGGCAGAGAGAGAGAGGGAGTAAGGGGGGCAGAGAGAGAGAGTGAGTGAGGGGGGCAGAGAGAGAGGGAGTGAGGGGGGCAGAGAGAGAGGGAGTGAGGGGGGCAGAGAGAGAGGGAGTGAGGGGGGCAGAGAGAGAGAGAGTGAGGGGGGCAGAGAGAGAGAGAGAGAGAGAGTGAGGGGGGCAGAGAGAGAGAGAGAGAGTGAGGGGGGCAGAGAGAGAGAGAGTGAGGGGGCAGAGAGAGAGAGAGATAAAGAGTGAGGGGGCAGAGAGAGAGAGAGATAAATAGTGAGGGGGCAGAAAGAGAGAGAGAGAGTGAGGGGTGCAGGGAGAGAGAGAGCGTGTGAGTGGCAGAGAGGGAGAGAGAGAGAGCGTGAGGGGGGCAGAGAGAGAGAGAGAGCGTGAGGAGGGCAGAGAGATAGAGAGTAAGGGGGCAGAGACAGAGAGGGCGGCAGAGAGAGAGAGAGAGAAAGCGTGAGGGGGGCAGAGAGAGAGAGAGAGTGAGGGGGGCAGAGAGAGAGGGAGTGAGGGGGCAGAGAAAGAGAGCGTGAGGGGGGCAGAGAGAGAGAGTGAGGGGGGCAGAGAGAGAGAGTGAGGGGGGCAGAGAGAGAGAGAGAGAGTGAGGGGGGCAGAGAGAGAGAGAGAGTGAGGGGGGCAGAGAGAGAGAGAGTGAGGGGGGCAGAGAGAGAGAGAGTGAGGGGGGCAGAGAGAGAGAGAGTGAGGGGGGCAGAGAGAGAGAGAGTGAGGGGGGCAGAGAGAGAGAGAGCGTGAGTGGGGCAGAGAGATAGAGAGTGTGAGTGGGGCAGAGAGAGAGAGAGATAAAGTGAGGGGGGCAGAGACAGAGAGAGATAAATAGTGAGGGGGCAGAAAGAGAGAGAGAGAGTGAGGGGGGCAGGGAGAGAGAGAGAGCGTGAGGGGGGCAGAGAGATAGAGAGTAAGGGTGCAGAGAGAGAGAGAGCGTGAGGGGAGGCAGAGAGAGAGAGAGCGTGAGGGGGGCAGAGAGAGAGGGAGAGTGAGGGGGCAGAGAGAGAGAGAGAGAGTGAGGCGGGCAGAGAGAGAGAGAGAGAGTGAGGGGGGCAGAAAGAGAGAGTGAGGGGGCAGAGAGAGAGAGAGATAGTGTGAGGGGGGCAGAGAGAGAGAGAGATAGAGTGAGGGGGGCAGAGAGAGAGAGAGATAGAGTGAGGGGGGCAGAGAGAGAGAGAGATAGAGTGAGGGGGGCAGAGAGAGGGAGAGATAGAGTAAGGGGGGCAGAGAGAGAGAGGGCAGCACAGAGAGAGAGTGAGGGGGGCAGAGAGAGAGAGTGAGGGGGGCAGAGAGAGAGAGAGAGAGTGAGGGGGGCAGAGAGAGAGAGAGAGAGTGAGGGGGGCAGAGAGAGAGAGAGATAGAGTGAGGGGGCAGAGAGAGAGAGAGATAGTGTGAGGGGGGCAGAGAGAGAGAGAGATAGAGTGAGGGGGGCAGAGAGAGAGAGAGATAGAGTGAGGGGGGCAGAGAGAGGTGGAGATAGAGTGAGGGGGGCAGAGAGAGAGAGAGATAGAGTGAGGGGGGCAGAGAGAGAGAGAGATAGAGTGAGGGGGGCAGAGAGAGAGAGAGATAGAGTGAGGGGGCAGAGAGAGAGAGAGAGATAGAGTGAGGGGGCAGAGAGAGAGAGAGAGATAGAGTGAGGGGGCAGAGAGAGAGAGAGAGATAGAGTGAGGGGGCAGAGAGAGAGAGAGATAGAGTGAGGGGGCAGAGAGAGAGAGAGATAGAGTGAGGGGGGCAGAGAGAGAGAGAGATAGAGTGAGGGGGCAGAGAGAGAGAGAGATAGAGTGAGGGGGCAGAGAGAGAGAGAGAGATAGAGTGAGGGGGGCAGAAAGAGAGAGAGAGAGTGAGGGGGGCAGAAAGAGAGAGAGAGAGCGTGAGGGGGGCAGAGAGATAGAGAGTAAGGGGGCAGAGAGAGAGAGGGCGGCACAGAGAGAGAGAGAGAAAGCGTGAGGGGGGCAGAGAGAGAGAGAGAGTGTGAGGGGGGCAGAGAGAGAGACGAGTGAGGGGGGCAGAGGGAGAGAGAGAGTGAGGGGGGCAGAGAGAGAGAGTGAGGGGGGCAGAGAGAGAGAGTGAGGGGGGCAGAGAGAGAGAGAGTGAGGGGGGCAGAGAGAGAGAGAGTGAGGGGGGCAGAGAGAGAGAGAGAGTGAGGGGGGCAGAGAGAGAGAGAGCGTGAGTGGGGCAGAGAGATAGAGAGTGTGAGGGGGCAGAGAGAGAGAGAGATAAATAGTGAGGCGGCAGAAAGAGAGAGAGAGAGTGAGGGGGGCAGGGAGAGAGAGAGAGCGTGAGGGGGGCAGAGTGATAGAGAGTAAGGGGGCAGAGAGAGAGAGAGCGTGAGGGGAGGCAGAGAGAGAGGAGCGTGAGGGGGGCAGAGAGATGGAGAGTAAGGGGGGCAGAGAGAGAGAGGGCAGCACAGAGAGAGAGAGAGTGAGGGGGGCAGAGAGAGAGAGAGAGTGAGGGGGGCAGAGAGAGATAGAGAGAGTGAGGGGGGCAGAGAGAGAGAGAGAGAGTGAGGGGGGCAGAGAGAGAGAGAGAGAGTGAGGGGGGCAGAGAGAGAGAGATAGAGTGAGGGGGCAGAGAGAGAGAGATAGTGTGAGGGGGGCAGAGAGAGAGAGAGATAGAGTGAGGGGGGCAGAGAGAGAGAGAGATAGAGTGAGGGGGGCAGAGAGAGGGAGAGATAGAGTGAGGGGGGCAGAGAGAGGGAGAGATAGAGTGAGGGGGCAGAGAGAGGGAGAGATAGAGTGAGGGGGCAGAGAGAGAGAGAGATAGAGTGAGGGGGCAGAGAGAGAGAGAGATAGAGTGAGGGGGCAGAGAGAGAGAGAGATAGAGTGAGGGGGCAGAGAGAGAGAGAGATAGAGTGAGGGGGCAGAGAGAGAGAGAGATAGAGTGAGGGGGCAGAGAGAGAAAGAGATAGAGTGAGGGGGGCAGAGAGAGAGAGAGATAGAGTGACGGGGCAGAGAGAGAGAGAGTGAGTGAGGGGGACAAAAAGAGAGAGGGAGAGTGAGGGGGGCAGAGAGAGAGGGAGAGTGAGGGGTGCAGAGAAAGGGAGAGTGAGGGGTGCAGAGAGAGAGAGTGAGGGGGGCAGAGAGAGGGAGTGAGGGGGACAAAAAGAGAGAGGGAGAGTGAGGGGGGCAGAGAGAGAGGGAGAGTGAGGGGGGCAGAGAGAGAGGGAGAGTGAGGGGGGCAGAGAGAGAGGGAGAGTGAGGGGGGCAGAGAGAGAGGGAGAGTGAGGGGGGCAGAGAGAGAGGGAGAGTGAGGGGGGCAGAGAGAGAGGGAGAGTGAGGGGGGCAGAGAGAGGGGGAGAGTGAGGGGGCAGAGAGAGGGAGAGTGAGGGGGACAGAGAGGGAGAGTGAGGGGGGCAGAGAGAGGGAGAGTGAGGGGGGCAGGGAGAGTGAGGGGGGCAGAGTGAGATAGAGGGAGAGTGAGGGGGGCAGAGAGAGAGGGAGAGTGAGGGGGGCAGAGAGAGAGGGAGAGTGAGGGGGGCAAAGAGAGAGAGGGAGTGAGGGGGGCAGAGAGAGAGGGAGTGAGGGGGGCAGAGAGAGAGAGAGTGAGGGGGGCAGAGAGAGAGGGAGAGTGAGGGGGGCAGAGAGAGAGGGAGAGTGAGGGGGGCAGAGAGAGAGGGAGAGTGAGGGGGGCAGAGAGAGAGGGAGAGTGAGGGGGGCAGAGAGAGAGGGAGAGTGAGGGGGGCAGAGAGAGAGGGAGAGTGAAGGGGGCAGAGAGAGGGAGTGAGGGGGCAGAGAGAGAGTGAGTGAGGGGGACAAAAAGAGAGAGGGAGAGTGAGGGGGGCAGAGAGAGAGGGAGAGTGAGGGGGGCAGAGAGAGGGAGTGAGGGGGCAGAGAGAGAGTGAGTGAGGGGGACAAAAAGAGAGAGGGAGAGTGAGGGGGGCAGAGAGAGAGGGAGAGTGAGGGGTGCAGAGAAAGGGAGAGTGAGGGGGGCAGAGAGAGAGAGTGAGGGGGCAGAGAGAGGGAGTGAGGGGGCAGAGAGAGAGTAAGTGGGGGGGACAAAAAGAGAGAGGGAGAGTGAGGGGGGCAGAGAGAGAGGGAGAGTGAGGGGGGCAGAGAGAGGGAGTGAGGGGGGCAGAGAGAGAGAGTGAGGGGGGCAGAGAGAGGGGGAGAGTGAGGGGGCAGAGAGAGGGAGTGAGGGGGACAGAGAGGGAGAGTGAGGGGGCAGAGAGAGGGAGAGTGAGGGGGGCAGGGAGAGTGAGGGGGGCAGAGTGAGATAGAGGGAGAGTGAGGGGGGCAGAGAGAGAGGGAGAGTGAGGGGTTCAGAGAGAGAGAGGGAGTGAGGGGGGCAGAGAGAGAGAGGGAGTGAGGGGGCAGAGAGAGAGGGAGTGAGGGGGGCAGAGAGAGGGGGAGTGAGGGGGGCAGAGAGAGAGAGAGTGAGGGGGGCAGAGAGAGAGAGAGAGTGAGGGGGGCAGAGAGAGAGAGAGAGTGAGGGGGGCAGAGAGAGAGAGAGAGTGAGGGGGCAGAGAGAGAGAGAGATAAAGAGTGAGGGGGGCAGAGAGAGAGAGATAAATAGTGAGGGGGCAGAAAGAGAGAGAGAGAGTGAGGGGGGCAGGGAGAGAGAGAGAGTGTGAGGGGCAGATAGGGAGAGAGAGAGAGCGTGAGGGGGGCAGAGAGAGAGAGAGAGCGTGAGGAGGGCAGAGAGATAGAGAGTAAGGGGGCAGAGAGAGAGAGGGCGGCAGAGAGAGAGAGAGAGAAAGCGTGAGGGGGGCAGAGAGAGAGAGAGAGTGAGGGGGGCAGAGAGAGAGGGAGTGAGGGGGCAGAGAAAGAGAGCGTGAGGGGGGCAGAGAGAGAGAGTGAGGGGGGCAGAGAGAGAGAGTGAGGGGAGCAGAGAGAGAGAGAGAGAGTGAGGGGGGCGGAGAGAGAGAGAGAGTGAGGGGGGCAGAGAGAAAGAGAGAGTGAGGGGGGCAGAGAGAGAGAGAGAGTGAGGGGGGCAGAGAGAGAGAGAGTGAGGGGGGCAGAGATAGAGAGAGTGAGGGGGGCAGAGAGAGAGAGAGAGTGAGGGGGGCAGAGAGAGAGAGAGAGTGAGGGGGGCAGAGAGAGAGAGAGAGTGAGGGGGGCAGAGAGAGATAGAGAGAGTGAGGGGGCAGAGAGAGAGAGAGAGAGTGAGGGGGGCAGAGAGAGAGAGAGAGAGTGAGGGGGGCAGAGAGAGAGAGATAGAGTGAGGGGGGCAGAGAGAGAGAGAGAGAGTGAGGGGGGCAGAGAGAGAGAGATAGAGTGAGGGGGCAGAGAGAGAGAGATAGTGTGAGGGGGGCAGAGAGAGAGAGAGATAGAGTGAGGGGGGCAGAGAGAGAGAGAGATAGAGTGAGGGGGGCAGAGAGAGGGAGAGATAGAGTGAGGGGGGCAGAGAGAGGGAGAGATAGAGTGAGGGGGCAGAGAGAGGGAGAGATAGAGTGAGGGGGCAGAGAGAGGGAGAGATAGAGTGAGGGGGCAGAGAGAGAGAGAGATAGAGTGAGGGGGCAGAGAGAGAGAGAGATAGAGTGAGGGGGCAGAGAGAGAGAGAGATAGAGTGAGGGGGCAGAGAGAGAGAGAGATAGAGTGAGGGGGCAGAGAGAGAGAGAGATAGAGTGAGGGGGCAGAGAGAGAGAGAGATAGAGTGAGGGGGCAGAGAGAGAGAGAGATAGAGTGAGGGGGGCAGAGAGAGAGAGAGATAGAGTGACGGGGCAGAGAGAGAGAGAGTGAGTGAGGGGGACAAAAAGAGAGAGGGAGAGTGAGGGGGGCAGAGAGAGAGGGAGAGTGAGGGGTGCAGAGAAAGGGAGAGTGAGGGGTGCAGAGAGAGAGAGTGAGGGGTGCAGAGAGAGAGAGTGAGGGGGGCAGAGAGAGGGAGTGAGGGGGACAAAAAGAGAGAGGGAGAGTGAGGGGGGCAGAGAGAGAGGGAGAGTGAGGGGGGCAGAGAGAGAGGGAGAGTGAGGGGGGCAGAGAGAGAGGGAGAGTGAGGGGGGCAGAGAGAGAGGGAGAGTGAGGGGGGCAGAGAGAGAGGGAGAGTGAGGGGGGCAGAGAGAGGGGGAGAGTGAGGGGGCAGAGAGAGAGAGAGATAGAGTGAGGGGGCAGAGAGAGAGAGAGATAGAGTGAGGGGGGCAGAGAGAGAGAGAGATAGAGTGAGGGGGCAGAGAGAGAGAGAGATAGAGTGAGGGGGCAGAGAGAGAGAGAGATAGAGTGAGGGGGCAGAGAGAGAGAGAGATAGAGTGAGGGGGGCAGAGAGAGAGAGAGATAGAGTGACGGGGCAGAGAGAGAGAGAGTGAGTGAGGGGGACAAAAAGAGAGAGGGAGAGTGAGGGGGGCAGAGAGAGAGGGAGAGTGAGGGGTGCAGAGAAAGGGAGAGTGAGGGGTGCAGAGAGAGAGAGTGAGGGGTGCAGAGAGAGAGAGTGAGGGGGGCAGAGAGAGGGAGTGAGGGGGACAAAAAGAGAGAGGGAGAGTGAGGGGGGCAGAGAGAGAGGGAGAGTGAGGGGGGCAGAGAGAGAGGGAGAGTGAGGGGGGCAGAGAGAGAGGGAGAGTGAGGGGGCAGAGAGAGAGGGAGAGTGAGGGGGCAGAGAGAGAGGGAGAGTGAGGGGGGCAGAGAGAGGGGGAGAGTGAGGGGGCAGAGAGAGGGAGAGTGAGGGGGACAGAGAGGGAGAGTGAGGGGGGCAGAGAGAGGGAGAGTGAGGGGGGCAGGGAGAGTGAGGGGGGCAGAGTGAGATAGAGGGAGAGTGAGGGGGGCAGAGAGAGAGGGAGAGTGAGGGGGGCAGAGAGAGAGGGAGAGTGAGGGGGGCAAAGAGAGAGAGGGAGTGAGGGGGCAGAGAGAGAGGGAGTGAGGGGGGCAGAGAGAGAGAGAGTGAGGGGGGCAGAGAGAGAGGGAGAGTGAGGGGGGCAGAGAGAGAGGGAGAGTGAGGGGGCAGAGAGAGAGGGAGAGTGAGGGGGGCAGAGAGAGAGGGAGAGTGAGGGGGGCAGAGAGAGAGGGAGAGTGAGGGGGGCAGAGAGAGAGGGAGAGTGAGGGGGGCAGAGAGAGAGGGAGAGTGAAGGGGCAGAGAGAGGGAGTGAGGGGGCAGAGAGAGAGTGAGTGAGGGGGACAAAAAGAGAGAGGGAGAGTGAGGGGGGCAGAGAGAGAGGAGAGTGAGGGGGGCAGAGAGAGGGAGTGAGGGGGCAGAGAGAGAGTGAGTGAGGGGGACAAAAAGAGAGAGGGAGAGTGAGGGGGGCAGAGAGAGAGGGAGAGTGAGGGAGTGAGGGGGCAGAGAGAGAGAGTGAGGGGGCAGAGAGAGGGGGAGTGTGAGGGGGCAGAGAGAGGGAGTGAGGGGGACAGAGAGGGAGAGTGAGAGGGGCAGAGAGAGGGAGAGTGAGGGGGGCAGGGAGAGTGAGGGGGGCAGAGTGAGATCGAGGGAGAGTGAGGGGGGCAGGGAGAGAGGGAGAGTGTGGGGGGCAGAGAGAGAGGGAGAGTGAGGGGGGCAGAGAGAGAGAGTGAGTGAGGGGGGCAGAGAGAGAGAGGGAGTGAGGGGGGCAGAGAGAGAGGGAGTGAGGGGTGCAGAGAGAGAGGGAGTGAGGGGGGCAGAGAGAGAGGGAGTGAGGGGGGCAGAGAGAGAGAGAGTGAGGGGGGCAGAGAGAGAGGGAGAGTGAGGGGGTCAGAGAGAGAGGGAGAGTGAGGGGGGCAGAGAGAGAGGGAGAGTGAGGGGGGCAGAGAGAGAGGGAGAGTGAAGGGGGCAGAGGGAGAGGGAGAGTGAGGTGGGCAGAGAGAGGGAGTGAGGGGGCAGAGAGAGAGTGAGTGAGGGGGACAAAAAGAGAGAGGGAGAGTGAGGGGTGCAGAGAGAGAGAGTGAGGGGGGCAGAGAGAGGGAGTGAGGGGGCAGAGAGAGAGTGAGTGAGGGGGACAAAAAGAGAGAGGGAGAGTGAGGGGGGCAGAGAGAGAGGGAGAGTGAGGGGTGCAGAGAGAGGGAGAGTGAGGGGTGCAGAGAGAGGGAGAGTGAGGGGTGCAGAGAGAGGGAGAGTGAGGGGTGCAGAGAGAGAGAGATAGAGTGAGGGGGGCAGAGAGAGAGAGAGATAGTGTGAGGGGGGCAGAGAGAGAGAGATAGAGTGAGGGGGGCAGAGAGAGAGAGAGATAGAGTGAGGGGGGCAGAGAGAGAGAGAGATAGAGTGAGGGGGGCAGAGAGAGGGAGAGATAGAGTGAGGGGGGTAGAGAGAGGGAGAGATAGAGTGAGGGGGGCAGAGAGAGAGAGAGATAGAGTGAGGGGGCAGAGAGAGAGAGAGATAGAGTGAGGGGGGCAGAGAGAGAGAGAAATAAATAGTGAGGGGGCAGAAAGAGAGAGAGAGAGTGAGGGGGGCAGGGAGAGAGAGAGAGCGTGAGGGGGGCAGAGAGATAGAGAGTAAGGGGGCAGAGAGAGAGAGAGCGTGAGGGGAGGCAGAGAGAGAGAGAGCGTGAGGGTGGCAGAGAGATGGAGAGTAAGGGGGCACAGAGAGAGAGAGAGTGAGGGGGGCAGAGAGAGAGAGAGTGAGGGGGGAAGAGAGAGAGAGAGAGAGTGAGGGGGGCAGTGAGAGAGAGAGTGAGGGGGGCAGAGAGAGAGAGAGAGAGTGAGGGGGGCAGAGAGAGAGAGATAGAGTGAGGGGGGCAGAGAGAGAGAGATAGAGTGAGGGGGGCAGAGAGAGAGAGAGATAGAGTGAGGGGGGCAGAGAGAAAGAGATAGAGTGAGGGGGGCAGAGAGAGAGAGAGAGAGAGATAGAGTGAGGGGGGCAGAGAGAGGGAGAGATAGAGTGAGGGGGCAGAGAGAGGGAGAGATAGAGTGAGGGGGGCAGAGAGAGGGAGAGATAGAGTGAGGGGGGCAGAGAGAGAGAGAGAGAGTGTTGGAGGGGGCAGAGAGAGAGAAAGTGATGGGGGCAGAGAGAGAGACGAGTGAGGGGGGCAGAGGGAGAGAGAGAGTGAGGGGGGCAGAGGAGAGAGAGTGAGGGGGGCAGAGAGAGAGATAGAGGAAGAGTGAGGGGGGCAGAGAGAGAGGGAGAGTGAGGGGGGCAGAGAGAGAGGGAGAGTGAGGGGGGCAGAGAGAGAGGGAGAGTGAGGGGGGCAGAGAGAGAGGGAGAGTGAGGGGGCGGAGAGATATAGAGGGAGAGTGAGGGCAGGCAGAGAGAGAGGGAGAGTGAGGGCGGCAGAGAGAGAGGGAGAGTGAGGGGGCAGAGAGAGAGGGAGAGTGAGGGGGGCAGAGAGAGAGGGAGAGTGAGGGGGGCAGAGGAGAGAGAGGGAGAGTGAGGGGGGCAGAGAGAGAGGAGAGTGAGGGGGTCAGAGAGAGAGGGAGAGTGAGGGGGTCAGAGAGAGAGGGAGAGTGAGGGGGCAGAGAGAGAGGGAGAGTCAAGGGGGCAGAGGGAGAGTGAGGGGGGCAGAGAGAGGGGAGTGAGGGGGCAGAGAGAGAGTGAGTGAGGGGGGACAAAAAGAGAGAGGGAGAGTGAGGGGTGCAGAGAAAGGGAGAGTGAGGGGTGCAGAGAGAGAGAGTGAGGGGGGCAGAGAGAGGGAGTGAGGGGGCAGAGAGAGAGTGAGTGAGGGGGACAAAAAGAGAGAGGGAGAGTGAGGGGGGCAGAGAGAGAGGGAGAGTGAGGGGGGCAGAGAGAGAGGGAGAGTGAGGGAGTGAGGGGGGCAGAGAGAGAGAGTGAGGGGGCAGAGAGAGGGGGAGTGTGAGGGGGCAGAGAGAGGGAGTGAGGGTGGACAGAGAGGGAGAGTGAGAGGGGCAGAGAGAGGGAGAGTGAGGGGGGCAGAGTGAGATAGAGGCAGAGGTGAGGGAGTGAGGGGGGCAGAGTGAGATAGAGGGAGAGTGAGGGGGGCAGAGTGAGATAGAGGGAGAGTGAGGGGGGCAGAGAGAGAGGGAGAGTGTGGGGGGCAGAGAGAGAGGGAGAGTGAGGGGGACAGAGAGAGAGAGGGAGTGAGGGGGGCAGAGAGAGAGGGAGTGAGGGGGGCAGAGAGAGAGGGAGTGAGGGGGGGCAGAGAGAGAGAGAGTGAGGGGGGCAGAGAGAGAGGGAAAGTGAGGGGGGTAGAGAGAGAGGGAGAGTGAGGGGGGCAGAGAGAGAGGGAGAGTGAGGGGGGCTGAGAGAGAGGGAGAGTGAGGGGGGCTGAGAGAGAGGGAGAGTGAGGGGGGCAGAGAGAGAGGGAGAGTGAAGGGGGCAGAGGGAGAGGGAGAGTGAGGGGGGCAGAGAGAGGGAGTGAGGTGCAGAGAGAGAGTGAGTGAGGGGGACAAAAAGAGAGAGGGAGAGTGAGGGGGGCAGAGAGAGAGGGAGAGTGAGGTGTGCAGAGAAAGGGAGAGTGAGGGGTGCAGAGAGAGGGAGTGAGGGGGCAGAGAGAGAGTGAGTGAGGGGGACAAAAAGAGAGAGGGAGAGTGAGGGGGGCAGAGAGAGAGGGAGAGTGAGGGGGAGAGTGAGGGGGGCAGAGAGAGGGAGTGAGGGGGGCAGAGAGAGAGTGAGGGGGGCAGAGAGAGGGGGAGAGTGCGGGGGCAGAGAGAGGGAGTGAGGGGGACAGAGAGGGAGAGTGAGGGGGGCAGAGTGAGGGGGGCAGGGAGAGTGAGGGGGGCAGAGTGAGATCGAGGGAGAGTGAGGGGGGCAGAGAGAGAGGGAGAGTGAGGGGGCAGAGAGAGAGGGAGAGTGAGGGGGGCAGAGAGAGAGGGAGAGTGAGGGGGGCAGAGAGAGAGAGGGAGTGAGGGGGGCAGAGAGAGAGA
Organism: Heterodontus francisci; assembly: GCF_036365525.1. Classification (NCBI taxonomy): domain Eukaryota; kingdom Metazoa; phylum Chordata; class Chondrichthyes; order Heterodontiformes; family Heterodontidae; genus Heterodontus; species Heterodontus francisci. The sequence goes on from NC_090371.1 coordinate 232,672,350, forward strand.
GGGAGTGAGGGGGCAGAGAGAGAGGGAGTGAGGGGGGCAGAGAGAGAGGGAGTGAGGGGGGCAGAGAGAGAGAGAGTGAGGGGGGCAGAGAGAGAGAGAGAGTGAGGGGGGCAGAGAGAGAGAGAGAGAGTGAGGGGGCAGAGAGAGAGAGAGAGAGTGAGGGGGCAGAAAGAGAGAGAGAGAGTGAGGGGGGCAGGGAGAGAGAGAGAGTGTGAGGGGCAGATAGGGAGAGAGAGAGAGCGTGAGGAGGGCAGAGAGATAGAGAGTAAGGGGGCAGAGAGAGAGAGGGCGGCAGAGAGAGAGAGAGAGAAAGCGTGAGGGGGGCAGAGAGAGAGAGAGAGTGAGGGGGGCAGAGAGAGAGGGAGTGAGGGGGCAGAGAGAGAGGGAGTGAGGGGGCAGAGAAAGAGAGCGTGAGGGGGGCAGAGAGAGAGAGTGAGGGGGGCAGAGAGAGAGAGTGAGGGGGGCAGAGAGAGAGAGAGAGAGTGAGGGGGGCAGAGAGAGAGAGAGAGTGAGGGGGGCAGAGAGAGAGAGGGCAGCACAGAGAGAGAGAGAGTGAGGGGGGCAGAGAGAGAGAGAGAGAGAGTGAGGGGGGAAGAGAGAGAGAGTGAGGGGGGCAGTGAGAGAGAGAGAGAGAGTGAGGGGGGCAGAGAGAGAGAGAGAGAGTGAGGGGGGCAGAGAGAGAGAGATAGAGTGAGGGGGGCAGAGAGAGAGAGATAGTGTGAGGGGGGCAGAGAGAGAGAGAGATAGTGTGAGGGGGGCAGAGAGAGAGAGATAGAGTGAGGGGGGCAGAGAGAGAGAGAGATAGAGTGAGGGGGGCAGAGAGAGGGAGAGATAGAGTGAGGGGGGCAGAGAGAGGGAGAGATAGAGTGAGGGGGGTAGAGAGAGGGAGAGATAGAGTGAGGGGGGCAGAGAGAGAGAGAGATAGAGTGAGGGGGGCAGAGAGAAAGTGAGATAGAGTGAGGGGGCAGAGAGAGAGAGAGATAGAGTGAGGGGGGCAGAGAGAGAGAGAGATAGAGTGAGGGGGGCAGAGAGAGAGAGAGATAGAGTGAGGGGGCAGAGAGAGAGAGAGATAGAGTGAGGGGGCAGAGAGAGAGAGAGATAGAGTGAGGGGGCAGAGAGAGAGAGAGATAGAGTGAGGGGGGCAGAGAGAGAGAGAGATAGAGTGAGGGGGGCAGAGAGAGAGAGAGATAGAGTGAGGGGGGCAGAGAGAGAGAGAAATAAATAGTGAGGGGGCAGAAAGAGAGAGAGAGAGTGAGGGGGGCAGGGAGAGAGAGAGCGTGAGGGGGGCAGAGAGATAGAGAGTAAGGGGGCAGAGAGAGAGGGCGGCACAGAGAGAGAGAGAGAAAGCGTGAGGGGGGCAGAGAGAGAGAGAGAGTGTGAGGGGGGCAGAGAGAGAGAAAGTGAGGGGGGCAGAGGGAGAGACGAGTGAGGGGGGCAGAGGGAGAGAGAGAGTGAAGGGGGGCAGAGGGAGAGAGAGAGTGAGGGGGGCAGAGGGAGAGAGAGAGTGAGGGGGCAGAGGGAGAGAGAGAGTGAGGGGGCAGAGGGAGAGAGAGAGTGAGGGGGGCAGAGGGAGAGAGAGTGAGGGGGGCAGAGAGAGCGAGAGAGTGAGAGGGGCAGAGAGAGAGAGAGAGTGAGAGGGGCAGAGAGAGAGAGAGAGTGAGGGGGCAGAGAGAGAGGGAGTGAGGGGGCAGAGAGAGAGGGAGTGAGGGGGCAGAGAGAGAGGGAGTGAGGGGGCAGAGAGAGAGGGAGTGAGGGGGGCAGAGAGAGAGAGAGAGTGAGGGGGGCAGAGAGAGAGAGAGTGAGGGGGGCAGAGAGAGAGAGAGTGAGGGGGGCAGAGAGAGAGAGAGTGAGGGGGGCAGAGAGAGAGAGAGTGAGGGGGGCAGAGAGAGAGAGAGTGAGGGGGGCAGAGAGAGAGAGTGTGAGGGGGGCAGAGAGAGAGAGTGTGAGGGGGGCAGAGAGAGAGAGTGTGAGGGGGGCAGAGAGAGAGAGTGTGAGGGGGGCAGAGAGAGAGAGCGTGAGTGGGGCAGAGAGAGAGAGAGCGTGAGTGGGGCAGAGAGAGAGAGAGCGTGAGTGGGGCAGAGAGAGAGAGAGTGAGGGGGGCAGAGAGAGAGAGTGAGGGGGGCAGAGAGAGAGAGAGCGTGAGTGGGGCAGAGAGATAGAGAGCGTGAGGGGGCAGAGAGAGAGAGAGATAGAGTGAGGGGGGCAGAGAGAGAGGGAGTGAGGGGGCAGAGAGAGAGGGAGTAAGGGGGCAGAGAGAGAGGGAGTGAGGGGGGCAGAGAGAGAGAGAGAGAGTGAGGGGGGCAGAGAGAGAGAGAGTGAGGGGGGCAGAGAGAGAGAGAGTGAGGGTGGCAGAGAGAGAGAGAGTGAGGGGGGCAGAGAGAGAGAGAGTGAGGGGGGCAGAGAGAGAGAGAGTGAGGGGGGGCAGAGAGAGAGAGAGTGAGGGGGGCAGAGAGAGAGAGTGTGAGGGGGGCAGAGAGAGAGAGTGTGAGGGGGGCAGAGAGAGAGAGTGTGAGGGGGGCAGAGAGAGAGAGCGTGAGTGGGGCAGAGAGAGAGAGCGTGAGTGGGGCAGAGAGAGAGAGAGTGAGGGGGGCAGAGAGAGAGAGTGAGGGGGGCAGAGAGAGAGAGTGAGGGGGGCAGAGAGAGAGAGTGAGGGGGGCAGAGAGAGAGAGTGAGGGGGGCAGAGAGAGAGAGAGCGTGAGTGGGGCAGAGAGATAGAGAGTGTGAGGGGGCAGAGAGAGAGAGAGATAGAGTGAGGGGGGCAGAGAGAGAGAGAGATAAATAGTGAGGGGGCAGAAAGAGAGAGAGAGAGTGAGGGGGGCAGAGAGATAGAGAGTAAGGGGGCAGAGAGAGAGAGAGCGTGAGGGGAGGCAGAGAGAGAGAGAGCGTGAGGGGGGCAGAGAGATGGAGTGTAAGGGGGGCAGAGAGAGAGAGGGCAGCACAGAGAGAGAGAGAGTGAGGGGGGCAGAGAGAGAGAGAGAGAGAGTGAGGGGGGCAGAGAGGGAGAGAGAGAGAGAGAAGTGAGGGGGGCAGAGAGGGAGAGAGAGAGAGAGAGTGAGGGGGGCAGAGAGAGAGAGAGAGAGTGAGGGGGGCAGAGAGAGAGAGATAGAGTGAGGGGGGCAGAGAGAGAGAGAGATAGAGTGAGGGGGGGCAGAGAGAGAGAGAGATAGAGTGAGGGGGGCAGAGAGAGAGAGAGATAGAGTGAGGGGGGCAGAGAGAGAGAGAAATAAATAGTGAGGGGGCAGAAAGAGAGAGAGAGAGTGAGGGGTAGAGGGAGAGAGAGAGAGCGTGAGGGGGGCAGAGAGATAGAGAGTAAGGGGGCAGAGAGAGATGAGGGCGGCACAGAGAGAGAGAGAGAAAGCGTGAGGGGGGCAGAGAGAGAGAGAGAGTGTGAGGGGGGCAGAGATAGAGAAAGTGAGGGGGGCAGAGAGAGAGACGAGTGAGGGGGGCAGAGGGAGAGAGAGAGTGAGGGGGGCAGAGGGAGAGAGAGAGTGAGGGGGGCAGAGGGAGAGAGAGAGTGAGGGGGGCAGAGGGAGAGAGAGTGAGGGGGGCAGAGAGAGAGAGTGAGGGGGGCAGAGAGAGAGAGAGTGAGAGGGGCAGAGAGAGAGAGAGAGAGTGAGAGGGGCAGAGAGAGAGAGGGAGTGAGGGGGCAGAGAGAGAGGGGAGTGAGGGGGCAGAGAGAGAGGGAGTGAGGGGGGAGAGAGAGGGAGTGAGGGGGGCAGAGAGATGGAGAGTGAGGGGGCAGAGAGAGAGATAGAGGGAGAGTGAGGGGACAGAGAGTGAGAGAGAGTGAGGGGGCAGAGAGAGTGAGTGAGGGTGTGAAGAGGGAGAGTGAGGGGACAGAGAGTGAGAGAGAGTGAGGGGGGCAGAGAGAGTGAGTGAGGGTGTGAGGGGGCAGAGAAAGGGAGAGAGAGAGAGAAAGGGGGGGGACAGAGAGAGGGACAGAGAAATGGTGAGGGGGCAGAGAGAGAGAGAGTGAGGGGGGCAGAGAGAGAGAGAGAGTGAGGGGGCAGAGAGGGAGAGAGAGTGAGGGGGACAGAGAGAGAGAGGGAGTGAGGGGGGCAGAGAGAGAGGGAGGGAGGGGGGCAGAGAGAGAGGGAGTGAGGGGGGCAGAGAGAGAGAGAGTGAGGGGGGCAGAGAGAGAGGGAAAGTGAGGGGGGTAGAGAGAGAGGGAGAGTGAGGGGGGCAGAGAGAGAGGGAGAGTGAGGGGGGGCTGAGAGAGAGGGAGAGTGAGGGGGGCAGAGGAGAGAGGGAGAGTGAAGGGGGCAGAGGGAGAGGGGAGAGTGAGGGGGGCAGAGAGAGGGAGTGAGGTGGCAGAGAGAGAGTGAGTGAGGGGGACAAAAAGAGAGAGGGAGAGTGAGGGGGGGCAGAGAGAGAGGGAGAGTGAGGTGTGCAGAGAAAGGGAGAGTGAGGGGTGCAGAGAGAGGGAGTGAGGGGGCAGAGAGAGAGTGAGTGAGGGGGGACAAAAAGAGAGAGGGAGAGTGAGGGGGCAGAGAGAGAGGGAGAGTGAGGGGGGCAGAGAGAGAGGGAGAGTGAGGGGGGCAGAGAGAGGGAGTGAGGGGGGCAGAGAGAGAGTGAGGGGGGCAGAGAGAGGGGGAGAGTGCTGGGGGCAGAGAGAGGGAGTGAGGGGGGACAGAGAGGGAGAGTGAGGGGGGCAGAGTGAGGGGGGCAGGGAGAGTGAGGGGGGCAGAGTGAGATCGAGGGAGAGTGAGAGGGGGGCAGAGAGAGAGGGAGAGTGAGGGGGGCAGAGAGAGAGGGGAGAGTGAGGGGGGCAGAGAGAGAGGGAGAGTGAGGGGGGCAGAGAGAGAGAGGGGAGTGAGGGGGGCAGAGAGAGAGAGGGAGTGAGGGGGGCAGAGAGAGAGGGAGTGAGGGGGGGCAGAGAGAGAGGGAGTGAGGGGGGGCAGAGAGAGAGAGAGTGAGGGGGGCAGAGAGAGAGACGAGTGAGGGGGGGCAGAGAGAGAGAGAGAGAGTGAGGGGGCAGAGAGAGAGAGAGAGAGTGAGGGGGCAGAAAGAGAGAGAGAGAGTGAGGGGGGCAGGGAGAGAGAGAGAGTGTGAGGGGCAGATAGGGAGAGAGAGAGAGCGTGAGGAGGGCAGAGAGATAGAGAGTAAGGGGGCAGAGAGAGAGAGGGCGGCAGAGAGAGAGAGAGAGAAAGCGTGAGGGGGGCAGAGAGAGAGAGAGAGTGAGGGGGGCAGAGAGAGAGGGAGTGAGGGGGCAGAGAGAGAGGGAGTGAGGGGGCAGAGAAAGAGAGCGTGAGGGGGGCAGAGAGAGAGAGTGAGGGGGGCAGAGAGAGAGAGTGAGGGGGGCAGAGAGAGAGAGAGAGAGTGAGGGGGGCAGAGAGAGAGAGAGAGTGAGGGGGGCAGAGAGAGAGAGGGCAGCACAGAGAGAGAGAGAGTGAGGGGGGCAGAGAGAGAGAGAGAGAGAGTGAGGGGGGAAGAGAGAGAGAGTGAGGGGGGCAGTGAGAGAGAGAGAGAGTGAGGGGGGCAGAGAGAGAGAGAGAGAGTGAGGGGGGCAGAGAGAGAGAGATAGAGTGAGGGGGGCAGAGAGAGAGAGATAGTGTGAGGGGGGCAGAGAGAGAGAGAGATAGTGTGAGGGGGGCAGAGAGAGAGAGATAGAGTGAGGGGGGCAGAGAGAGAGAGAGATAGAGTGAGGGGGGCAGAGAGAGGGAGAGATAGAGTGAGGGGGGTAGAGAGAGGGAGAGATAGAGTGAGGGGGGCAGAGAGAGAGAGAGATAGAGTGAGGGGGCAGAGAGAGAGAGAGATAGAGTGAGGGGGCAGAGAGAGAGTGAGATAGAGTGAGGGGGCAGAGAGAGAGAGAGATAGAGTGAGGGGGGCAGAGAGAGAGAGAGATAGAGTGAGGGGGGCAGAGAGAGAGAGAGATAGAGTGAGGGGGCAGAGAGAGAGAGAGATAGAGTGAGGGGGCAGAGAGAGAGAGAGAGATAGAGTGAGGGGGGCAGAGAGAGAGAGAGATAGAGTGAGGGGGGCAGAGAGAGAGAGAGATAGAGTGAGGGGGGCAGAGAGAGAGAGAGATAGAGTGAGGGGGGCAGAGAGAGAGAGAAATAAATAGTGAGGGGGCAGAAAGAGAGAGAGAGAGTGAGGGGGGCAGGGAGAGAGAGAGCGTGAGGGGGGCAGAGAGATAGAGAGTAAGGGGGCAGAGAGAGAGGGCGGCACAGAGAGAGAGAGAGAAAGCGTGAGGGGGGCAGAGAGAGAGAGAGAGTGTGAGGGGGGCAGAGAGAGAGAAAGTGAGGGGGGCAGAGGGAGAGACGAGTGAGGGGGGCAGAGGGAGAGAGAGAGTGAAGGGGGCAGAGGGAGAGAGAGAGTGAGGGGGGCAGAGGGAGAGAGAGAGTGAGGGGGCAGAGGGAGAGAGAGAGTGAGGGGGCAGAGGGAGAGAGAGAGTGAGGGGGGCAGAGGGAGAGAGAGTGAGGGGGGCAGAGAGAGAGAGAGAGTGAGAGGGGCAGAGAGAGAGAGAGAGTGAGAGGGGCAGAGAGAGAGAGAGAGTGAGGGGGCAGAGAGAGAGGGAGTGAGGGGGCAGAGAGAGAGGGAGTGAGGGGGCAGAGAGAGAGGGAGTGAGGGGGCAGAGAGAGAGGGAGTGAGGGGGCAGAGAGAGAGGGAGTGAGGGGGGCAGAGAGAGAGAGAGAGTGAGGGGGGCAGAGAGAGAGAGAGTGAGGGGGGCAGAGAGAGAGAGAGTGAGGGGGGCAGAGAGAGAGAGAGAGTGAGGGGGGCAGAGAGAGAGAGAGTGAGGGGGGCAGAGAGAGAGAGAGTGAGGGGGGCAGAGAGAGAGAGAGTGAGGGGGGCAGAGAGAGAGAGAGTGAGGGGGGCAGAGAGAGAGAGTGAGGGGGGCAGAGAGAGAGAGAGTGAGGGGGGCAGAGAGAGAGAGTGTGAGGGGGGCAGAGAGAGAGAGTGTGAGGGGGGCAGAGAGAGAGAGCGTGAGTGGGGCAGAGAGAGAGAGAGCGTGAGTGGGGCAGAGGTAGAGAGAGCGTGAGTGGGGCAGAGAGAGAGAGAGTGAGGGGGGCAGAGAGAGAGAGTGAGGGGGGCAGAGAGAGAGAGAGCGTGAGTGGGGCAGAGAGATAGAGAGCGTGAGGGGGCAGAGAGAGAGAGAGATAGAGTGAGGGGGGCAGAGAGAGAGGGAGTGAGGGGGCAGAGAGAGAGGGAGTAAGGGGGCAGAGAGAGAGGGAGTGAGGGGGGCAGAGAGAGAGAGAGAGTGAGGGGGGCAGAGAGAGAGAGAGTGAGGGGGGCAGAGAGAGAGAGAGTGAGGGGGGCAGAGAGAGAGAGAGTGAGGGGGGCAGAGAGAGAGAGAGTGAGGGGGGCAGAGAGAGAGAGAGTGAGGGGGGCAGAGAGAGAGAGAGTGAGGGGGGCAGAGAGAGAGAGTGTGAGGGGGGCAGAGAGAGAGAGTGTGAGGGGGGCAGAGAGAGAGAGCGTGAGTGGGGCAGAGAGAGAGAGCGTGAGTGGGGCAGAGAGAGAGAGCGTGAGTGGGGCAGAGAGAGAGAGAGTGAGGGGGGCAGAGAGAGAGAGTGAGGGGGGCAGAGAGAGAGAGTGAGGGGGGCAGAGAGAGAGAGTGAGGGGGGCAGAGAGAGAGAGTGAGGGGGGCAGAGAGAGAGAGTGAGGGGGGCAGAGAGAGAGAGTGAGGGGGGCAGAGAGAGAGAGTGAGGGGGGCAGAGAGAGAGAGAGCGTGAGTGGGGCAGAGAGATAGAGAGTGTGAGGGGGCAGAGAGAGAGAGAGATAGAGTGAGGGGGGCAGAGAGAGAGAGAGATAAATAGTGAGGGGGCAGAAAGAGAGAGAGAGCGTGAGGGGGGCAGAGAGATAGAGAGTAAGGGGGCAGAGAGAGAGAGAGCGTGAGGGGAGGCAGAGAGAGAGAGAGCGTGAGGGGGGCAGAGAGATGGAGTGTAAGGGGGGCAGAGAGAGAGAGGGCAGCACAGAGAGAGAGAGAGTGAGGGGGGCAGAGAGAGAGAGAGAGAGAGTGAGGGGGGCAGAGAGGGAGAGAGAGAGAGTGAGGGGGGCAGAGAGAGAGAGAGAGAGTTAGGGGGCAGAGAGAGAGAGATAGAGTGAGGGGGGCAGAGAGAGAGAGAGATAGAGTGAGGGGGGCAGAGAGAAAGAGAGATAGAGTGAGGGGGGCAGAGAGAGAGAGAGATAGAGTGAGGGGGGCAGAGAGAGAGAGAGATAGAGTGAGGGGGGCAGAGAGAGAGAGAGATAGAGTGAGGGGGGCAGAGAGAGAGAGAGATAGAGTGAGGGGGGCAGAGAGAGAGAGAGATAGAGTGAGGGGGGCAGAGAGAGAGAGAAATAAATAGTGAGGGGGCAGAAAGAGAGAGAGAGAGTGAGGGGTAGAGGGAGAGAGAGAGAGCGTGAGGGGGGCAGAGAGATAGAGAGTAAGGGGGCAGAGAGAGAGAGGGCGGCACAGAGAGAGAGAGAGAAAGCGTGAGGGGGGCAGAGAGAGAGAGAGAGTGTGAGGGGGGCAGAGATAGAGAAAGTGAGGGGGGCAGAGAGAGAGACGAGTGAGGGGGGCAGAGGGAGAGAGAGAGTGAGGGGGGCAGAGGGAGAGAGAGAGTGAGGGGGGCAGAGGGAGAGAGAGAGTGAGGGGGGCAGAGGGAGAGAGAGTGAGGGGGGCAGAGAGAGAGAGAGTGAGGGGGGCAGAGAGAGAGAGAGTGAGAGGGGCAGAGAGAGAGAGAGAGTGAGAGGGGCAGAGAGAGAGAGAGAGTGAGAGGGGCAGAGAGAGAGAGGGAGTGAGGGGGCAGAGAGAGAGGGAGTGAGGGGGCAGAGAGAGAGGGAGTGAGGGGGGAGAGAGAGGGAGTGAGGGGGGCAGAGAGAGAGAGAGAGTGAGGGGGGCAGAGAGAGAGAGAGAGAGAGAGAGTGAGGGGGGCAGAGAGAGAGAGAGAGAGAGAGAGTGAGGGGGGCAGAGAGAGAGAGAGTGAGGGGGGCAGAGAGAGAGAGAGTGAGGGGGGCAGAGAGAGAGAGAGCGTGAGGGGCGAGAGTGAGTGAGGGTGTGAGGGGGCAGAGAAAGGGAGAGAGAGAGAGAAAGGGGGGGACAGAGAGAGGGAGAGAGAAATGGTGAGGGGGCAGAGAGAGAGAGAGTGAGGGGGGCAGAGAGAGAGAGTGAGGGGGCAGAGAGGGAGAGAGAGTGAGGGGGCAGAGAGGGAGAGTGAGGGGGGTGGTGAGTGAGGGGGGCAGAGTGAGGGGGAGAGTGAGGGGGGCAGAGAGATGGAGAGTGAGGGGGCAGAGAGAGAGATAGAGGGAGAGTGAGGGGACAGAGAGTGAGAGAGAGTGAGGGGGCAGAGAGAGTGAGTGAGGGTGTGAGGGGGCAGAGAAAGGGAGAGAGAGAGAGAAAGGGGGGGGACAGAGAGAGGGACAGAGAAATGGTGAGGGGGCAGAGAGAGAGAGAGTGAGGGGGGCAGAGAGAGAGAGAGAGTGAGGGGGCAGAGAGGGAGAGAGAGTGAGGGGGCAGAGAGGGCGAGTGAGGGGGGTGGTGAGTGAGGGGGGCAGAGTGAGGGGGGCAGAGAGAGATGGAGAGTGAGGGGGCAGAGAGAGAGATAGAGGGAGAGTGAGGGGGGCAGAGAGAGAGATAGAGGGAGAGTGAGGGGGGCCGAGAGAGGGATAGAGGGAGAGTGAGGGGGGCAGAGAGAGAGGGAGAGTGAGGGGGGCAGAGAGAGAGGGAGAGTGAGGGGGGCAGAGAGAGAGGGAGAGTGAGGGGGGCAGAGAGAGAGGGAGAGTGAGGGGGGCAGAGAGAGAGGGAGAGTGAGGGGGGCAGAGAGAGAGGGAGAGTGAGGGGGGCAGAGAGAGAGGGAGAGTGAGGGGGACAAAAAGAGAGAGTGAGAGTGAGGGGGACAAAAAGAGAGAGGGAGAGTGAGGGGGGCAGAGAGAGAGGGAGAGTGAGGGGGGCAGAGAGAGGGAGTGAGGGGGTCAGAGAGAGAGAGTGAGGGGGCAGAGAGAGAGGCAGAGTGAGGGGGGCAGAGAGAGAGGGAGAGTGAGGGGGGCAGAGAGAGAGGGAGAGTGAGGGGTGCAGAGAGAGGGAGAGTGAGGGGTGCAGAGAGAGAGGGGGGCAGAGAGAGTGAGTGAGGGGGACAAAAAGAGAGAGGGAGAGTGAGGGGGCAGAGAGAGAGGGAGAGTGAGGGGGGCAGAGATAGAGGGAGAGTGAGGGGGGCAGAGAGAGAGAGTGAGGGGGGCAGAGAGAGGGGGAGAGTGAGGGGGCAGAGAGAGGGAGTGAGGGGGGCAGAGAGAGGGAGAGATAGAGTGAGGGGGCAGAGAGAGAGAGAGATAGAGTGAGGGGGCAGAGAGATATAGAGGTAGAGTGAGGGGGGCAGAGAGAGAGAGAGATAGAGTGAGGGGGGCAGAGAGAGAGAGAAATAAATAGTGAGGGGGCAGAAAGAGAGAGAGAGAGTGAGGGGGGCAGGGAGAGAGAGAGAGCGTGAGGGGGCAGAGAGATAGAGAGTAAGGGGGCAGAGAGAGAGAGGGCGGCACAGAGAGAGAGAGAGAAAGCGTGAGGGGGCAGAGAGAGAGAGAGAGAGTGTGAGGGGGGCAGAGAGAGAGAAAGTGAGGGGGGCAGAGAGAGAGATGAGTGAGGGGGGCAGAGGGAGAGAGAGAGTGAGGGGGGCAGAGGGAGAGAGAGAGTGAGGGGGGCAGAGGGAGAGAGAGAGTGAGAGGGGCAGAGAGAGAGAGAGAGTGAGAGGGGCAGAGAGAGAGAGAGTGAGAGGGGCAGAGAGAGAGAGAGTGAGGGGGCAGAGAGAGAGGGAGTGAGGGGGCAGAGAGAGAGGGAGTGAGGGGGCAGAGAAAGAGAGTGAGGGGGGCAGAGAGAGAGAGAGAGTGAGGGGGGCAGAGAGAGAGAGAGAGAGTGAGGGGGGCAGAGAGAGAGAGAGAGAGTGAGGGGGCAGAGAGAGAGAGAGTGAGGGGGGCAGAGAGAGAGAGAGCGTGAGGGGCGAGAGAGAGTGAGTGAGGGTGTGAGGGGGCAGAGAAAGGGAGAGAGAGAGAGAAAGGGGGGGACAGAGAGAGGGAGAGAGAAATGGTGAGGGGGCAGAGAGAGAGAGAGTGAGGGGGGCAGAGAGAGAGAGTGAGGGGGCAGAGAGGGAGAGAGAGTGAGGGGGCAGAGAGGGAGAGTGAGGGGGGTGGTGAGTGAGGGGCGCAGAGTGAGGGGGAGAGTGAGGGGGGCAGAGAGAGATGGAGAGTGAGGGGGCAGAGAGAGAGATAGAGGGAGAGTGAGGGGACAGAGAGTGAGAGAGAGTGAGGGGGCAGAGAGAGTGAGTGAGGGTGTGAGGTGGCAGAGAAAGGGAGAGAGAGAGAGAAAGGGGGGGGGATAGAGAGAGGGAGAGAGAAATGGTGAGGGGGCAGAGAGAGAGAGAGTGAGGGGGGCAGAGAGAGAGAGAGAGTGAGGGGGCAGAGAGGGAGAGAGAGTGAGGGGGCAGAGAGGGAGAGTGAGGGGGGTGGTGAGTGAGGGGGGCAGAGTGAGGGGGAGAGTGAGGGGGGCAGAGAGAGATGCAGAGTGAGGGGGCAGAGAGAGAGATAGAGGGAGAGTGAGGGGGGCCGAGAGAGGGATAGAGGGAGAGTGAGGGCGGCAGAGAGAGAGGGAGAGTGAGGGCGGCAGAGAGAGAGGGAGAGTGAGGGCGGCAGAGAGAGAGGGAGAGTGAGGGGGGCAGAGAGAGAGGGAGAGTGAGGGGGGCAGAGAGAGAGGGAGAGTGAGGGGGGCAGAGAGAGAGGGAGAGTGAGGGGGGCAGAGAGAGAGGGAGAGTGAGGGGGGCAGAGAGAGAGGGAGAGTGAGGGAGGCAGAGAGAGAGGGAGAGTGAGGGGGGCAGAGAGAGAGGGAGAGTGAGGGGGGCAGAGAGAGAGTGAGAGTGAGGGGGCAGAGAGAGAGTGAGTGAGGGGGACAAAAAGAGAGAGGGAGAGTGAGGGGGGCAGAGAGAGAGGGAGAGTGAGGGGGGCAGAGAGAGGGAGTGAGGGGGTCAGAGAGAGAGAGTGAGGGGGGCAGAGAGAGGGGGAGAGTGAGGGGGGCGGAGAGTGAGGGGGGCAGAGAGAGAGGGAGTGAGGGGGGCAGAGAGAGAGGGAGAGTGAGGGGGGCAGAGAGAGACGGAGAGTGAGGGGGGCAGAGAGAGAGGGAGAGTGAGGGGGGCAGAGAGAGAGGGAGAGTGAGGGGGTCAGAGAGAGAGGGAGAGTGAGGGGGGAAGAGAGAGAGGGAGAGTGAGGGGGGCAGAGAGAGAGGGAGAGTGAAGGGGGCAGAGGGAGAGTGAGGGGGGCAGAGAGAGGGAGTGAGGGGGCAGAGAGAGAGTGAGTGAGGGGGACAAAAAGAGAGAGGGAGAGTGAGGGGGGCAGAGAGAGAGGGAGAGTGAGGGGTGCAGAGAGAGGGAGAGTGAGGGGTGCAGAGAGAGGGAGAGTGAGGGGTGCAGAGAGAGGGACAGTGAGGGGTGCAGAGAGAGGGAGAGTGAGGGGTGCAGAGAGAGAGAGAGGGGGGCAGAGAGAGGGGGAGTGAGGGGGCAGAGAGAGAGTGAGTGAGGGGGACAAAAAGAGAGAGGGAGAGTGAGGGGGCAGAGAGAGAGGGAGACTGAGGGGGGCAGAGATAGAGGGAGAGTGAGGGGGGCAGAGAGAGAGAGTGAGGGGGGCAGAGAGAGGGGGAGAGTGAGGGGGCAGAGAGAGGGAGTGAGGGGGGCAGAGAGAGGGAGAGTGAGGGGGGCAGAGAGAGGGAGAGTGAGGGGGGCAGGGAGAGTGAGGGGGGCAGAGTGAGAGAGAGGGAGAGTGAGGGGGGCAGAGAGAGAGGGAGAGTGAGGGGGGCAGAGAGAGAGGGAGAGTGAGGGGGCAGAGAGAGAGAGTGAGTGAGGGGGCAGAGAGAGAGAGAGAGAGAGAGAGTGAGGGGGGCAGAGAGAGAGAGAGTGTGAGGGGGGCAGAGAGAGAGAGAGGGAGTGAGGGGGGCAGAGAGAGAGGGAGTGAGGGGGCAGAGAGAGAGAGTGAGGGGGGCAGAGAGAGAGGGAGAGTGAGGGGGGCAGAGAGAGAGGGAGAGTGAGGGGGCAGAGAGAGAGAGTGAGTGAGGGGGCAGAGAGAGAGAGAGAGAGAGAGAGTGAGGGGGGCAGAGAGAGAGAGAGTGTGAGGGGGGCAGAGAGAGAGAGAGGGAGTGAGGGGGGCAGAGAGAGAGAGAGTGAGGGGGCAGAGAGAGAGAGAGATAAAGAGTGAGGGGGGCAGAGAGAGAGAGAGAGAGATAAATAGTGAGGGGGCAGAAAGAGAGAGAGAGAGTGAGGGGGGCAGGGAGAGAGAGAGAGTGTGAGGGGCAGAGAGGGAGAGAGAGAGAGCGTGAGGGGGGCAGAGAGAGAGAGAGCGTGAGGAGGGCAGAGAGATAGAGAGTAAGGGGGCAGAGAGAGAGAGGGGGGCAGAGAGAGAGAGAGTGAGGGGGGCAGAGAGAGAGGGAGTGAGGGGGCAGAGAAAGAGAGAGTGAGGGGGGCAGAGAGAGAGGGAGTGAGGGGGCAGAGAAAGAGAGAGTGAGGGGGGCAGAGAGAGAGAGTGAGGGGGGCAGAGAGAGAGAGTGAGGGGGGCAGAGAGAGAGAGAGTGAGGGGGGCAGAGAGAGAGAGAGAGAGAGTGAGGGGGGCAGAGAGAGAGAGAGAGAGTGAGGGGGCAGAGAGAGAGAGAGTGAGGGGGGCAGAGAGAGAGAGTGAGAGGGGCAGAGAGAGAGAGAGCGTGAGTGGGGCAGAGAGATAGAGAGTGTGAGGGGGCAGAGAGAGACAGAGCGAATGAGTGAGTGGACAGAGAGTGATAGAGAGTGAGGGGGCAGAGAGAGTGAGTGAGGGTGTGAGGGGGCAGAGAAAGGGAGAGAGAGAGAGAAAGAGGGGGGCAGAGAGAGAGATAAAGAGTGAGGGGGGCAGAGAGAGAGAGTGAGGGGGGCAGAGAGAGAGAGAGAGAGTGAGGGGGCAGAGAGAGAGAGAGATAAAGAGTGAGGGGGGCAGAGAGAGAGAGAGATAAATAGTGAGGGGGCAGAAAGAGAGAGAGAGAGTGAGGGGGGCAGGGAGAGAGAGAGTGTGAGGGGCAGAGAGGGAGAGAGAGAGAGCGTGAGGGGGGCAGAGAGAGAGAGAGAGCGTGAGGAGGGCAGAGAGATAGAGAGTAAGGGGGCAGAGAGAGAGAGGGCGGCAGAGAGAGAGAGAGAGAAAGCGTGAGGGGGGCAGAGAGAGAGAGAGAGTGAGGGGGGCAGAGAGAGAGGGAGTGAGGGGACAGAGAAGGAGAGAGTGAGGGGGGCAGAGAGAGAGAGTGAGGGGGGCAGAGAGAGAGAGTGAGGGGGGCAGAGAGAGAGAGAGAGAGAGTGAGGGGGGCAGAGAGAGAGAGAGAGAGTGAGGGGGGCAGAGAGAGAGAGAGCGTGAGTGGGGCAGAGAGAGAGAGAGAGCGTGAGTGGGGCAGAGAGAGAGAGAGCGTGAGTGGGGCAGAGAGATAGAGAGTGTGAGGGGGGAGAGAGAGACAGAGCGAATGAGTGAGGGGACAGAGAGTGAGAGAGAGTGAGGGGGCAGAGAGAGTGAGTGAGGGTGTGAGGGGGCAGAGAAAGGGAGAGAGAGAGAGAAAGGGGGGGGCAGAGAGAGAGATAAAGAGTGAGAGGGGCAGAGAGAGAAAGAGAGTGAGGGGAGAGAGAGAGAGAACGGGGGGGGCAGAGAGAGAGATAAAGAGTGAGGGGAGCAGAGAGAGAGAGAGTGAGGGGGGCCGAGAGAGAGTGAGGGGGGCCGAGAGAGAGAGAGAATGAGGGGGCCGAGAGAGAGAGAGAATGAGGGGGCAGAGAGAGAAAGAGTGATGGGGGCAGAGAGAGAGAGAGTGAGGGGGGCAGAGAGAGAGAGAGAGAGAGAGTGAGGGGGCAGTGAGAGAGAGAGAATGAGGGGGCAGAGAGAGAGAGAGGATGAAGGGGCAGAGAGAGCGAGAGTGAGGGGGGCAGAGAGAGAGAGAGAGAGAGCGTGAGGGGGGCAGAGAGACTGTAAGGGGGCAGAGAGCGAGATAAAGAGTGAGTGGGGCAGAGAGAGAGGGTGAGGGGTGCAGAGAGAGAGGGTGAGGGGTGCAGATGAGAGAGTGAGGGGGGCAGAGAGAGAGAGAGCGTGAGGGGAGGCAGAGAGAGAGAGAGCGTGAGGGGGGCAGAGAGATGGAGAGTAAGGGGGGCAGAGAGAGAGAGGGCAGCACAGAGAGAGAGAGAGTGAGGGGGCACAGAGAGAGAGAGAGTGAGGGGGCACAGAGAGAGAGAGAGAGTGAGGGGGGCAGAGAGAGAGAGAGAGTGACGGGGCAGAGAGAGAGAGAGAGTGAGGGGGGCAGAGAGAGAGAGAGAGAGTGAGGGGGGCAGAGAGAGAGAGAGAGAGTGAGGGGGGCAGAGAGAGAGAGAGAGAGTGAGGGGGCAGAGAGAGAGAGAGAGAGAGAGTGAGGGGGGCAGAGGGAGAGAGAGAGAGTGAGGGGGGCAGAGAGAGAGAGAGAGAGTGAGGGGGGCAGAGAGAGAGAGTGAGGGGGGCAGAGAGAGAGAGTGAGGGGGGCATAGAGAGAGAGAGATAGAGTGAGGGGGGCAGAGAGAGAGAGATAAATAGTGAGGGGGCAGAAAGAGAGAGAGAGAGTGAGGGGGCTGGGAGAGAGAGAGACTGTGAGGGGCAGAGAGGGAGGGAGAGAGAGCTTGAGGGGGGCAGAGAGAGAGAAAGTGAGGGGGGCAGAGAGAGAGAAAGTGAGGGGGGCAGAGAGAGAGAGCGAGTGAGGGGGGCAGAGGGAGAGAGAGAGTGAGGGGAGCAGAGGGAGAGAGAGAGTGAGGGGGGCAGAGGGAGAGAGAGAGTAAGGGGGGCAGAGGGAGTGAGAGAGTGAGGGGGGTAGAGAGAGAGAGAGTGAGGGGGTCAGAGAGAGAGAGAGAGTGAGGGGGCAGAGAGAGAGGGAGTGAGGGGGCAGAGAGAGAGAGTGAGGGGGGCAGAGAGAGAGAGAGTGAGCGGGGCAGCGAGAGAGAGAGAGTGAGGGGGGCAGAGAGAGAGAGAGAGTGAGGGGGCAGAGAGAGTGAGGGGGCAGAGAAAGAGAGAGTGTGAGGGGGGCAGAGAGAGAGAGAGTGTGAGGGGGGAGAGAGAGACAGAGCGAATGAGTGAGGGGACAGAGAGTGAGAGTGAGGGGGCAGAGAGAGTGAGTGAGGGTGTGAGGGGGCAGAGAAAGGGAGAGAGAGAGAGAAAGGGGGGGGGACAGAGAGAGGGAGAGAGAAATGGTGAGGGGGCAGAGAGAGAGAGAGTGAGGGGGGAAGAGAGTGAGAGAGAGTGAGGGGGCAGAGAGTGAGAGAGAGTGAGGGGGCAGAGAGGGAGAGTGAGGGGGGTGGTGAGTGAGGGGGGCAGAGTGAGGGGGAGAGTGAGGGGGGGCAGGGAGAGTGAAGGGGGCAGAGAGAGATGGAGAGTGAGGGGGGCAGAGAGAGAGATAGAGGGAGAGTGAGGGGGGCAGAGAGAGAGGGAGAGTGAGGGGGGCAGAGAGAGAGGGAGAGTGAGGGGGGCAGAGAGAGAGTGAGGGGGGCAGAGAGAGAGAGAGAGTGAGGGGGGCAGAGAGAGAGGGAGTGAGGGGACAGAGAAGGAGAGAGTGAGGGGGGCAGAGAGAGAGAGTGAGAGAGTGAGGGGGGCAGAGAGAGAGAGAGAGAGTGAGGGGGGCAGAGAGAGAGAGAGCGTGAGTGGGGCAGAGAGAGAGAGAGCGTGAGTGGGGCAGAGAGATAGAGAGTGTGAGGGGGCAGAGAGAGACAGAGCGAATGAGTGAGTGGACAGAGAGTGATAGAGAGTGAGGGGGCAGAGAGAGTGAGTGAGGGTGTGAGGGGGCAGAGAAAGGGAGAGAGAGAGAGAAAGAGGGGGGCAGAGAGAGAGATAAAGAGTGAGGGGGGCAGAGAGAGAGAGTGAGGGGGGCAGAGAGAGAGAGAGAGAGTGAGGGGGCAGAGAGAGAGAGAGATAAAGAGTGAGGGGGGCAGAGAGAGAGAGAGATAAATAGTGAGGGGGCAGAAAGAGAGAGAGAGAGTGAGGGGGGCAGGGAGAGAGAGAGTGTGAGGGGCAGAGAGGGAGAGAGAGAGAGCGTGAGGGGGGCAGAGAGAGAGAGAGAGCGTGAGGAGGGCAGAGAGATAGAGAGTAAGGGGGCAGAGAGAGAGAGGGCGGCAGAGAGAGAGAGAGAGAAAGCGTGAGGGGGGCAGAGAGAGAGAGAGAGTGAGGGGGGCAGAGAGAGAGGGAGTGAGGGGACAGAGAAGGAGAGAGTGAGGGGGGCAGAGAGAGAGAGTGAGGGGGGCAGAGAGAGAGAGTGAGGGGGGCAGAGAGAGAGAGAGAGAGAGTGAGGGGGGCAGAGAGAGAGAGAGAGAGTGAGGGGGGCAGAGAGAGAGAGAGCGTGAGTGGGGCAGAGAGAGAGAGAGAGCGTGAGTGGGGCAGAGAGAGAGAGAGCGTGAGTGGGGCAGAGAGATAGAGAGTGTGAGGGGGGAGAGAGAGACAGAGCGAATGAGTGAGGGGACAGAGAGTGAGAGAGAGTGAGGGGGCAGAGAGAGTGAGTGAGGGTGTGAGGGGGCAGAGAAAGGGAGAGAGAGAGAGAAAGGGGGGGGGCAGAGAGAGAGATAAAGAGTGAGAGGGGCAGAGAGAGAAAGAGAGTGAGGGGAGAGAGAGAGAGAACGGGGGGGGCAGAGAGAGAGATAAAGAGTGAGGGGAGCAGAGAGAGAGAGAGTGAGGGGGGCCGAGAGAGAGTGAGGGGGGCCGAGAGAGAGAGAGAATGAGGGGGCCGAGAGAGAGAGAGAATGAGGGGGCAGAGAGAGAAAGAGTGATGGGGGCAGAGAGAGAGAGAGTGAGGGGGGCAGAGAGAGAGAGAGAGAGAGAGTGAGGGGGCAGTGAGAGAGAGAGAATGAGGGGGCAGAGAGAGAGAGAGAATGAAGGGGCAGAGAGAGCGAGAGTGAGGGGGGCAGAGAGAGAGAGAGAGAGAGCGTGAGGGGGGCAGAGAGACTGTAAGGGGGCAGAGAGCGAGATAAAGAGTGAGTGGGGCAGAGAGAGAGGGTGAGGGGTGCAGAGAGAGAGGGTGAGGGGTGCAGATGAGAGAGTGAGGGGGGCAGAGAGAGAGAGAGCGTGAGGGGAGGCAGAGAGAGAGAGAGCGTGAGGGGGGCAGAGAGATGGAGAGTAAGGGGGGCAGAGAGAGAGAGGGCAGCACAGAGAGAGAGAGAGTGAGGGGGCACAGAGAGAGAGAGAGTGAGGGGGCACAGAGAGAGAGAGAGAGTGAGGGGGGCAGAGAGAGAGAGAGAGTGACGGGGCAGAGAGAGAGAGAGAGTGAGGGGGGCAGAGAGAGAGAGAGAGAGTGAGGGGGGCAGAGAGAGAGAGAGAGAGTGAGGGGGGCAGAGAGAGAGAGAGAGAGTGAGGGGGCAGAGAGAGAGAGAGAGAGTGAGGGGGGCAGAGGGAG
This sequence comes from Heterodontus francisci, assembly GCF_036365525.1. NCBI lineage: Eukaryota > Metazoa > Chordata > Chondrichthyes > Heterodontiformes > Heterodontidae > Heterodontus > Heterodontus francisci. Next base: position 232,690,678 of record NC_090371.1, read on the forward strand.
AGAGAGAGAGTGAGGGGGGCAGAGAGAGAGAGAGAGAGTGAGGGGGGCAGAGAGAGAGAGTGAGGGGGGCAGAGAGAGAGAGTGAGGGGGGCATAGAGAGAGAGAGATAGAGTGAGGGGGGCAGAGAGAGAGAGATAAATAGTGAGGGGGCAGAAAGAGAGAGAGAGAGTGAGGGGGCTGGGAGAGAGAGAGACTGTGAGGGGCAGAGAGGGAGGGAGAGAGAGCGTGAGGGGGGCAGAGAGAGAGAAAGTGAGGGGGGCAGAGAGAGAGAAAGTGAGGGGGGCAGAGAGAGAGAAAGTGAGGGGGGCAGAGAGAGAGAGCGAGTGAGGGGGGCAGAGGGAGAGAGAGAGTGAGGGGAGCAGAGGGAGAAAGAGAGTGAGGGGGGCAGAGGGAGAGAGAGAGTAAGGGGGGCAGAGGGAGTGAGAGAGTGAGGGGGGTAGAGAGAGAGAGAGTGAGGGGGTCAGAGAGAGAGAGAGAGTGAGGGGGCAGAGAGAGAGGGAGTGAGGGGGCAGAGAGAGAGAGTGAGGGGGGCAGAGAGAGAGAGAGTGAGCGGGGCAGCGAGAGAGAGAGAGTGAGGGGGGCAGAGAGAGAGAGAGAGTGAGGGGGCAGAGAGAGTGAGGGGGCAGAGAAAGAGAGAGTGTGAGGGGGGCAGAGTGAGAGAGAGTGTGAGGGGGGAGAGAGAGACAGAGCGAATGAGTGAGGGGACAGAGAGTGAGAGTGAGGGGGCAGAGAGAGTGAGTGAGGGTGTGAGGGGGCAGAGAAAGGGAGAGAGAGAGAGAAAGGGGGGGGGACAGAGAGAGGGAGAGAGAAATGGTGAGGGGGCAGAGAGAGAGAGAGTGAGGGGGGAAGAGAGTGAGAGAGAGTGAGGGGGCAGAGAGTGAGAGAGAGTGAGGGGGCAGAGAGGGAGAGTGAGGGGGGTGGTGAGTGAGGGGGGCAGAGTGAGGGGGAGAGTGAGGGGGGGCAGGGAGAGTGAAGGGGGCAGAGAGAGATGGAGAGTGAGGGGGGCAGAGAGAGAGATAGAGGGAGAGTGAGGGGGGCAGAGAGAGAGGGAGAGTGAGGGGGGCAGAGAGAGAGGGAGAGTGAGGGGGGCAGAGAGAGAGTGAGGGGGGCAGAGAGAGAGAGAGAGTGAGGGGGGCAGAGAGAGAGGGAGTGAGGGGACAGAGAAGGAGAGAGTGAGGGGGGCAGAGAGAGAGAGTGAGGGGGGCAGAGAGAGAGAGTGAGAGAGTGAGGGGGGCAGAGAGAGAGAGAGAGAGTGAGGGGGGCAGAGAGAGAGAGAGCGTGAGTGGGGCAGAGAGAGAGAGAGCGTGAGTGGGGCAGAGAGAGAGAGAGCGTGAGTGGGGCAGAGAGATAGAGAGTGTGAGGGGGCAGAGAGAGACAGAGCGAATGAGTGAGGGGACAGAGAGTGAGAGAGAGTGAGGGGGCAGAGAGAGTGAGTGAGGGTGTGAGGGGGCAGAGAAAGGGAGAGAGAGAGAGAAAGGGGGGGGCAGAGAGAGAGATAAAGAGTGAGAGGGGCAGAGAGAGAAAGAGAGTGAGGGGAGAGAGAGAGAGAACGGGGGGGGCAGAGAGAGAGATAAAGAGTGAGGGGAGCAGAGAGAGAGAGAGTGAGGGGGGCCGAGAGAGAGTGAGGGGGGCCGAGAGAGAGAGAGAATGAGGGGGCCGAGAGAGAGAGAGAATGAGGGGGCAGAGAGAGAAAGAGTGATGGGGGCAGAGAGAGAGAGAGTGAGGGGGGCAGAGAGAGAGAGAGAGAGAGAGTGAGGGGGCAGAGAGAGAGAGAGAATGAAGGGGCAGAGAGAGCGAGAGTGAGGGGGGCAGAGAGAGAGAGAGAGTGAGGGGGGCAGAGAGAGAGAGAGAGTGAGGGGGCAAGAGAGAGGGAGAGAGGGTGAGGGGGGCAGAGAGAGGGAGAGAGAGTGAGGGGGCAGAGAGAGAGAGAGAGCGTGAGGGGGGCAGAGAGACTGTAAGGGGGCAGAGAGCGAGATAAAGAGTGAGTGGGGCAGAGAGAGAGGGTGAGGGGTGCAGAGAGAGAGGGTGAGGGGTGCAGAGAGAGAGAGTGAGGGGGGCAGAGAGAGAGAGAGCGTGAGGGGAGGCAGAGAGAGAGAGAGCGTGAGGGGGGCAGAGAGATGGAGAGTAAGGGGGGCAGAGAGAGAGCGGGCAGCACAGAGAGAGAGAGAGTGAGGGGGCACAGAGAGAGAGAGAGAGTGAGGGGGGCAGAGAGAGAGAGAGAGTGAGGGGGGCAGAGAGAGAGAGAGAGTGAGGGGGGCAGAGAGAGAGAGAGAGAGTGAGGGGGGCAGAGGGAGAGAGAGAGAGTGAGGGGGGCAGAGAGAGAGAGAGAGAGTGAGGGGGGCAGAGAGAGAGAGTGAGGGGGGCATAGAGAGAGAGAGATAGAGTGAGGGGGGTAGAGAGAGAGAGAGATAGAGTGAGGGGGGCAGAGAGAGAGAGAGAGAGTGAGGGGGGCTGGGAGAGAGAGAGACTGTGAGGGGCAGAGAGGGAGGGAGAGAGAGCGTGAGGGGGGCAGAGAGAGAGAAAGTGAGGGGGGCAGAGAGAGAGAAAGTGAGGGGGGCAGAGAGAGAGAAAGTGAGGGGGGCAGAGAGAGAGAGCGAGTGAGGGGGGCAGAGGGAGAGAGAGAGTGAGGGGAGCAGAGGGAGAGAGAGAGTGAGGGGGGCAGAGGGAGAGAGAGAGTGAGGGGGGCAGAGGGAGTGAGAGAGTGAGGGGGGTAGAGAGAGAGAGAGTGAGGGGGTCAGAGAGAGAGAGAGAGTGAGGGGGCAGAGAGAGAGGGAGTGAGGGGGGCAGAGAGAGAGAGAGTGAGGGGGGCAGAGAGAGAGAGAGTGAGGGGGGCAGCGAGAGAGAGAGAGTGAGGGGGGCAGAGAGAGTGAGAGAGTGAGGGGGCAGAGAGAGTGAGGGGGCAGAGAAAGAGAGTGTGAGGGGGGCAGAGAGAGAGAGAGTGTGAGGGGGGAGAGAGAGACAGAGCGAATGAGTGAGGGGACAGAGAGTGAGAGTGAGGGGGCAGAGAGAGTGAGTGAGGGTGTGAGGGGGCAGAGAAAGGGAGACAGAGAGAGAAAGGGGGGGGGACAGAGAGAGGGAGAGAGAAATGGTGAGGGGGCAGAGAGAGAGAGAGTGAGGGGGGAAGAGAGTGAGAGAGAGTGAGGGGGCAGAGAGTGAGAGAGAGTGAGGGGGGTAGAGAGAGAGAGAGTGAGGGGGTCAGAGAGAGAGAGAGAGTGAGGGGGCAGAGAGAGAGGGAGTGAGGGGGCAGAGAGAGAGAGTGAGGGGGGCAGAGAGAGAGAGAGTGAGGGGGGCAGCGAGAGAGAGAGAGTGAGGGGGGCAGAGAGAGAGAGAGAGTGAGGGGGCAGAGAGAGTGAGGGGGCAGAGAAAGAGAGTGTGAGGGGGGCAGAGAGAGAGAGAGTGTGAGGGGGGAGAGAGAGACAGAGCGAATGAGTGAGGGGACAGAGAGTGAGAGTGAGGGGGCAGAGAGAGTGAGTGAGGGTGTGAGGGGGCAGAGAAAGGGAGACAGAGAGAGAAAGGGGGGGGGACAGAGAGAGGGAGAGAGAAATGGTGAGGGGGCAGAGAGAGAGAGAGTGAGGGGGGAAGAGAGTGAGAGAGAGTGAGGGGGCAGAGAGTGAGAGAGAGTGAGGGGGCAGAGAGGGAGAGTGAGGGGGGTGGTGAGTGAGGGGGGCAGAGTGAGGGGGAGAGTGAGGGGGGGCAGGGAGAGTGAGGGGGGCAGAGAGAGAGGGAGAGTGAGGGGGGCAGAGAGAGAGGGAGAGTGAGGGGGGCAGAGAGAGAGGGAGAGTGAGGGGGGCAGAGAGAGAGGGAGAGTGAGGGAGGCAGAGAGAGAGGGAGAGTGAGGGGGGCAAAGAGAGAGGGAGAGTGAGGGGGGCAGAGAGAGAGGGAGAGTGAGGGGGGCAGAGAGAGAGGGAGAGTGAGGGGGGCAGAGAGAGGGAGTGAGGGGGCAGAGAGAGAGTGAGTGAGGGGGACAAAAAGAGAGAGGGAGAGTGAGGGGTGCAGAGTGAGAGGGAGAGTGAGGGGTGCAGAGAGAGAGGGAGAGTGAGGGGGGCAGAGAGAGAGTGAGGGGGGCAGAGAGAGAGAGAGAGTGAGGGGGGCAGAGAGAGAGGGAGTGAGGGGACAGAGAAGGAGAGAGTGAGGGGGGCAGAGAGAGAGAGTGAGGGGGGCAGAGAGAGAGAGTGAGAGAGTGAGGGGGGCAGAGAGAGAGAGAGAGAGTGAGGGGGGCAGAGAGAGAGAGAGCGTGAGTGGGGCAGAGAGAGAGAGAGCGTGAGTGGGGCAGAGAGATAGAGAGTGTGAGGGGGCAGAGAGAGACAGAGCGAATGAGTGAGTGGACAGAGAGTGATAGAGAGTGAGGGGGCAGAGAGAGTGAGTGAGGGTGTGAGGGGGCAGAGAAAGGGAGAGAGAGAGAGAAAGAGGGGGGCAGAGAGAGAGATAAAGAGTGAGGGGGGCAGAGAGAGAGAGTGAGGGGGGCAGACAGAGAGAGAGAGAGTGAGGGGGCAGAGAGAGAGAGAGATAAAGAGTGAGGGGGGCAGAGAGAGAGAGAGATAAATAGTGAGGGGGCAGAAAGAGAGAGAGAGAGTGAGGGGGGCAGGGAGAGAGAGAGTGTGAGGGGCAGAGAGGGAGAGAGAGAGAGCGTGAGGGGGGCAGAGAGAGAGAGAGAGCGTGAGGAGGGCAGAGAGATAGAGAGTAAGGGGGCAGAGAGAGAGAGGGCGGCAGAGAGAGAGAGAGAGAAAGCGTGAGGGGGGCAGAGAGAGAGAGAGAGTGAGGGGGGCAGAGAGAGAGGGAGTGAGGGGACAGAGAAGGAGAGAGTGAGGGGGGCAGAGAGAGAGAGTGAGGGGGGCAGAGAGAGAGAGTGAGGGGGGCAGAGAGAGAGAGAGAGAGAGTGAGGGGGGCAGAGAGAGAGAGAGAGAGTGAGGGGGGCAGAGAGAGAGAGAGCGTGAGTGGGGCAGAGAGAGAGAGAGAGCGTGAGTGGGGCAGAGAGAGAGAGAGCGTGAGTGGGGCAGAGAGATAGAGAGTGTGAGGGGGGAGAGAGAGACAGAGCGAATGAGTGAGGGGACAGAGAGTGAGAGAGAGTGAGGGGGCAGAGAGAGTGAGTGAGGGTGTGAGGGGGCAGAGAAAGGGAGAGAGAGAGAGAAAGGGGGGGGGCAGAGAGAGAGATAAAGAGTGAGAGGGGCAGAGAGAGAAAGAGAGTGAGGGGAGAGAGAGAGAGAACGGGGGGGGCAGAGAGAGAGATAAAGAGTGAGGGGAGCAGAGAGAGAGAGAGTGAGGGGGGCCGAGAGAGAGTGAGGGGGGCCGAGAGAGAGAGAGAATGAGGGGGCCGAGAGAGAGAGAGAATGAGGGGGCAGAGAGAGAAAGAGTGATGGGGGCAGAGAGAGAGAGAGTGAGGGGGGCAGAGAGAGAGAGAGAGAGAGAGTGAGGGGGCAGTGAGAGAGAGAGAATGAGGGGGCAGAGAGAGAGAGAGAATGAAGGGGCAGAGAGAGCGAGAGTGAGGGGGGCAGAGAGAGAGAGAGAGAGAGCGTGAGGGGGGCAGAGAGACTGTAAGGGGGCAGAGAGCGAGATAAAGAGTGAGTGGGGCAGAGAGAGAGGGTGAGGGGTGCAGAGAGAGAGGGTGAGGGGTGCAGATGAGAGAGTGAGGGGGGCAGAGAGAGAGAGAGCGTGAGGGGAGGCAGAGAGAGAGAGAGCGTGAGGGGGGCAGAGAGATGGAGAGTAAGGGGGGCAGAGAGAGAGAGGGCAGCACAGAGAGAGAGAGAGTGAGGGGGCACAGAGAGAGAGAGAGTGAGGGGGCACAGAGAGAGAGTGAGGGGGGCAGAGAGAGAGAGAGAGTGACGGGGCAGAGAGAGAGAGAGAGTGAGGGGGGCAGAGAGAGAGAGAGAGAGTGAGGGGGGCAGAGAGAGAGAGAGAGAGTGAGGGGGGCAGAGAGAGAGAGAGAGAGTGAGGGGGCAGAGAGAGAGAGAGAGAGAGAGTGAGGGGGGCAGAGGGAGAGAGAGAGAGTGAGGGGGGCAGAGAGAGAGAGAGAGAGTGAGGGGGGCAGAGAGAGAGAGTGAGGGGGGCAGAGAGAGAGAGTGAGGGGGGCATAGAGAGAGAGAGATAGAGTGAGGGGGGCAGAGAGAGAGAGATAAATAGTGAGGGGGCAGAAAGAGAGAGAGAGAGTGAGGGGGCTGGGAGAGAGAGAGACTGTGAGGGGCAGAGAGGGAGGGAGAGAGAGCGTGAGGGGGGCAGAGAGAGAGAAAGTGAGGGGGGCAGAGAGAGAGAAAGTGAGGGGGGCAGAGAGAGAGAAAGTGAGGGGGGCAGAGAGAGAGAGCGAGTGAGGGGGGCAGAGGGAGAGAGAGAGTGAGGGGAGCAGAGGGAGAGAGAGAGTGAGGGGGGCAGAGGGAGAGAGAGAGTAAGGGGGGCAGAGGGAGTGAGAGAGTGAGGGGGGTAGAGAGAGAGAGAGTGAGGGGGTCAGAGAGAGAGAGAGAGTGAGGGGGCAGAGAGAGAGGGAGTGAGGGGGCAGAGAGAGAGAGTGAGGGGGGCAGAGAGAGAGAGAGTGAGCGGGGCAGCGAGAGAGAGAGAGTGAGGGGGGCAGAGAGAGAGAGAGAGTGAGGGGGCAGAGAGAGTGAGGGGGCAGAGAAAGAGAGAGTGTGAGGGGGGCAGAGAGAGAGAGAGTGTGAGGGGGGAGAGAGAGACAGAGCGAATGAGTGAGGGGACAGAGAGTGAGAGTGAGGGGGCAGAGAGAGTGAGTGAGGGTGTGAGGGGGCAGAGAAAGGGAGAGAGAGAGAGAAAGGGGGGGGGGACAGAGAGAGGGAGAGAGAAATGGTGAGGGGGCAGAGAGAGAGAGAGTGAGGGGGGAAGAGAGTGAGAGAGAGTGAGGGGGCAGAGAGTGAGAGAGAGTGAGGGGGCAGAGAGGGAGAGTGAGGGGGGTGGTGAGTGAGGGGGGCAGAGTGAGGGGGAGAGTGAGGGGGGGCAGGGAGAGTGAAGGGGGCAGAGAGAGATGGAGAGTGAGGGGGGCAGAGAGAGAGATAGAGGGAGAGTGAGGGGGGCAGAGAGAGAGGGAGAGTGAGGGGGGCAGAGAGAGAGGGAGAGTGAGGGGGGCAGAGAGAGAGTGAGGGGGGCAGAGAGAGAGAGAGAGTGAGGGGGGCAGAGAGAGAGGGAGTGAGGGGACAGAGAAGGAGAGAGTGAGGGGGGCAGAGAGAGAGAGTGAGGGGGGCAGAGAGAGAGAGTGAGAGAGTGAGGGGGGCAGAGAGAGAGAGAGAGAGTGAGGGGGGCAGAGAGAGAGAGAGCGTGAGTGGGGCAGAGAGAGAGAGAGCGTGAGTGGGGCAGAGAGATAGAGAGTGTGAGGGGGCAGAGAGAGACAGAGCGAATGAGTGAGGGGACAGAGAGTGAGAGAGAGTGAGGGGGCAGAGAGAGTGAGTGAGGGTGTGAGGGGGCAGAGAAAGGGAGAGAGAGAGAGAAAGGGGGGGGCAGAGAGAGAGATAAAGAGTGAGAGGGGCAGAGAGAGAAAGAGAGTGAGGGGAGAGAGAGAGAGAACGGGGGGGGCAGAGAGAGAGATAAAGAGTGAGGGGAGCAGAGAGAGAGAGAGTGAGGGGGGCCGAGAGAGAGTGAGGGGGGCCGAGAGAGAGAGAGAATGAGGGGGCCGAGAGAGAGAGAGAATGAGGGGGCAGAGAGAGAAAGAGTGATGGGGGCAGAGAGAGAGAGAGTGAGGGGGGCAGGAGAGAGAGAGAGAGAGAGAGAGTGAGGGGGCAGAGAGAGAGAGAGAATGAAGGGGCAGAGAGAGCGAGAGTGAGGGGGGCAGAGAGAGAGAGAGAGAGAGAGTGAGGGGGGCAGAGAGAGAGAGAGAGTGAGGGGGCAAGAGAGAGGGAGAGAGGGTGAGGGGGGCAGAGAGAGGGAGAGAGAGTGAGGGGGCAGAGAGAGAGAGAGAGCGTGAGGGGGGGCAGAGAGACTGTAAGGGGCAGAGAGCGAGATAAAGAGTGAGTGGGGCAGAGAGAGAGGGGTGAGGGGTGCAGAGAGAGAGGGTGAGGGGTGCAGAGAGAGAGAGTGAGGGGGGCAGAGAGAGAGAGAGCGTGGTGAGGGGAGGCAGAGAGAGAGAGAGCGTGAGGGGGCAGAGAGATGGAGAGTAAGGGGGGCAGAGAGAGAGCGGGCAGCACAGAGAGAGAGAGAGTGAGGGGGCACAGAGAGAGAGAGAGAGTGAGGGGGGCAGAGAGAGAGAGAGAGTGAGGGGGGCAGAGAGAGAGAGAGAGTGAGGGGGGCAGAGAGAGAGAGAGAGAGTGAGGGGGGCAGAGGGAGAGAGAGAGAGTGAGGGGGCAGAGAGAGAGAGAGAGAGTGAGGGGGGCAGAGAGAGAGAGTGAGGGGGGCATAGAGAGAGAGAGATAGAGGTGAGGGGGGTAGAGAGAGAGAGAGATAGAGTGAGGGGGGCAGAGAGAGAGAGAGAGAGTGAGGGGGGCTGGGAGAGAGAGAGACTGTGAGGGGCAGAGAGGGAGGGAGAGAGAGCGTGAGGGGGGCAGAGAGAGAGAAAGTGAGGGGGGCAGAGAGAGAGAAAGTGAGGGGGGCAGAGAGAGAGAAAGTGAGGGGGGCAGAGAGAAGAGAGCGAGTTGAGGGGGCAGAGGGAGAGAGAGAGTGAGGGGAGCAGAGGGAGAGAGAGAGTGAGGGGGGCAGAGGGAGAGAGAGAGTGAGGGGGGCAGAGGGAGTGAGAGAGTGAGGGGGGTAGAGAGAGAGAGAGTGAGGGGGTCAGAGAGAGAGAGAGAGTGAGGGGGCAGAGAGAGAGGGAGTGAGGGGGGCCAGAGAGAGAGAGAGTGAGGGGGGCAGAGAGAGAGAGAGTGTGGGGGGCAGCGAGAGAGAGAGAGTGAGGGGGGCAGAGAGGAGTGAGAGAGTGAGGGGGCAGAGAGAGTGAGGGGGCAGAGAAAGAGAGTGTGAGGGGGGCAGAGAGAGAGAGAGAGTGTGAGGGGGGAGAGAGAGAGACAGAGCGAATGAGTGAGGGGGACAGAGAGTGAGAGTGAGGGGGCAGAGAGAGTGAGTGAGGGTGTGAGGGGGCAGAGAAAGGGAGACAGAGAGAGAAAGGGGGGGGGGAACAGAGAGAGGGAGAGAGAAATGGTGAGGGGGCAGAGAGAGAGAGAGTGAGGGGGGAAGAGAGTGAGAGAGAGTGAGGGGGCAGAGAGTGAGAGAGAGTGAGGGGGTAGAGAGAGAGAGAGTGAGGGGGTCAGAGAGAGAGAGAGAGTGAGGGGGCAGAGAGAGAGGGAGTGAGGGGCAGAGAGAGAGAGTGAGGGGGGGCAGAGAGAGAGAGAGTGAGGGGGGCAGCGAGAGAGAGAGAGTGAGGGGGCAGAGAGAGAGAGAGAGTGAGGGGGCAGAGAGAGTGAGGGGGCAGAGAAAGAGAGTGTGAGGGGGGCAGAGAGAGAGAGAGTGTGAGGGGGGAGAGAGAGACAGAGCGAATGAGTGAGGGGGACAGAGAGTGAGAGTGAGGGGGCAGAGAGAGTGAGTGAGGGTGTGAGGGGGCAGAGAAAGGGAGACAGAGAGAGAAAGGGGGGGGGACAGAGAGAGGGAGAGAGAAATGGTGAGGGGGGCAGAGAGAGAGAGAGTGAGGGGGGAAGAGAGTGAGAGAGAGTGAGGGGGCAGAGAGTGAGAGAGAGTGAGGGGGCAGAGAGGGAGAGTGAGGGGGGTGGTGAGTGAGGGGGGCAGAGTGAGGGGGAGAGTGAGGGGGGGCAGGGAGAGTGGAGGGGGGCAGAGAGAGAGGGAGAGTGAGGGGGGCAGAGAGAGAGGGAGAGTGAGGGGGGCAGAGAGAGGAGGGAGAGTGAGGGGGGCAGAGAGAGAGGGAGAGTGAGGGAGGCAGAAAGAGTGAGGGGGGCAAAGAGAGAGGGAGAGTGAGGGGGGCAGAGAGAGAGGGAGAGTGAGGGGGGCAGAGAGAGAGGGAGAGTGAGGGGGGCAGAGAGAGGGAGTGAGGGGGCAGAGAGAGAGTGAGTGAGGGGGACAAAAAGAGAGAGGGAGAGTGAGGGGTGCAGAGTGAGAGGGAGAGTGAGGGGTGCAGAGAGAGGGAGTGAGAGGGGCAGAGAGAGAGAGTGAGGGGGCAGAGAGAGGGGGCAGAGAGAGGGAGTGAGGGGGCAGATAGTGAGTGAGTGAGGGGGACAAAAAGAGAGAGGGAGAGTGAGGGGGGCAGAGAGAGAGGGAGAGTGAGGGAGGCAGAGAGAGAGGGAGAGTGAGGGGGGGCAAAGAGAGAGGGAGAGTGAGGGGGGCAGAGAGAGAGGGAGAGTGAGGGAGGCAGAGAGAGAGGGAGAGTGAGGGGGGCAGAGAGAGGGAGTGAGGGGGGCAGAGAGAGAGAGTGAGGGGGCAGAGAGAGGGGGAGAGTGAGGGGGGCAGAGAGAGGGAGTGAGGGGGCAGATAGAGAGTGAGTGAGGGGGACAAAAAGAGAGAGGGAGAGTGAGGGGGGCAGAGAGAGGGAGTGAGGGGGGCAGAGAGAGAGAGTGAGGGGGCAGAGAGAGGGGGAGAGTGAGGGGGGCAGGGAGAGTGAGGGGGGCAGAGTGAGAGAGAGGGAGAGTGAGGGGGCAGAGAGAGAGGGAGAGTGAGGGGGGCAGAGAGAGAGGGGGAGTGAGGGGCAGAGAGAGAGAGAGAGTGAGGGGGCAGAGAGAGAGAGAGTGAGGGGGCAGAGAGAGAGAGAGCGTGAGGGGGGAGAGAGAGACAGAGCGAATGAGTGAGGGGACAGAGAGTGAGAGAGAGTGAGGGGGCAGAGAGAGTGAGTGAGGGTGTGAGGGGGCAGAGAAAGGGAGAGAGAGAGAGAAAGGGTGGGGACAGAGAGAGGGAGAGAGAAATGGTGAGGGGGGCAGAGAGAGAGAGAGAGTGAGGGGGCAGAGAGGGAGAGAGAGTGAGGGGGCAGAGAGGGAGAGTGAGGGGGGTGGTGAGTGAGGGGGGCAGAGTGAGGGGGAGAGTGAGGGGGGGCAGGGAGAGTGAGGGGGGCAGAGAGAGATGGAGAGTGAGGGGGCAGAGAGAGAGATAGAGGGAGAGTGAGGGGGGCAGAGAGAGAGATAGAGGGAGAGTGAGGGGGGCCGAGAGAGGGATAGAGGGAGAGTGAGGGCGGCAGAGAGAGAGAGAGAGTGAGGGGGGCAGAGAGAGAGGGAGAGTGAGGGGAGCAGAGAGAGGGAGTGAGGGGCAGAGTGAGAGTGAGTGAGCGGGACAGAGAGAGTGAGTGAGGGGGGCAGAGAGAGAGGGAGAGTGAGGGGGGCAGAGAGAGAGGGAGAGTGAGGGGGGCTGAGAGAGTGAGTGAGGGGGGCAGAGAGAGTGAGTGAGGGGGGCAGAGAGAGTGAGTGAGGGGGCAGAGAGAGTGAGTGAGGGGGGCAGAGAGAGAGAGAGTGAGGGGGGCAGAGAGAGAGAGATTGAGGGGGGCAGAGCGAGAGAGAGTGAAGGGGGCAGAGCGAGAGAGAGTGAAGGGGGCAGAGAGAGAGAGAGTGAGGGGGGCAGAGAGAGAGAGAGTGTGAGGGGGCAGAGAGAGAGTGAGGGGGCAGAGAGAGAGAGAGAGAGGGGGGGCAGAGAGAGAGAGAGAGTGAGGGGGGCAGAGAGAGAGAGAGAGTGAGGGGGGCAGAGAGAGAGAGAGAGTGAGGGGGGCAGAGAGGGAGGGTGAGGGGGGCGGTGTGTGAGGGGGGCAGAGTGAGGGGGAAAGTGAGGGGGGGCAGGGAGAGTGAGGGGGGCAGAGAGAGATGGAGAGTGAGGGGGCAGAGAGAGAGATAGAGGGAGAGTGAGGGGGGCAGAGAAAGAGATAGAGGGAGAGTGAGGGCGGCGGAGAAAGAGGGGGGCAGAGAGAGAGGGAGAGTGAGGGGGGCAGAGAGAGAGGGAGAGTGAGGGGGGCAGAGAGAGAGTGTGAGTGAGGGGGGCAGAGAGAGAGGGTGAGTGAGGGGGGCAGTGAGAGAGGGAGAGTGAGGGGGGCAGAGAGAGAGGGAGAGTGAGGGGGGCAGAGAGAGAGGGAGAGTGAGGGGGGCAGAGAGAGAGGGAGAGTGAAGGGGGCAGAGAGAGGGAGTGAGGGGGCAGAGAGAGAGTGAGTGAGGGGGACAAAAAGAGAGAGGGAGAGTGAGGGGGGCCGAGAGAGAGGGAGAGTGAGGGGGACAGAAAGAGAGAGTGAGGGGGGCAGAGAGAGAGAGAGAGAGAGAGTGAGGGGGGCAGAGAGAGATGGAGGGTGAGGGGCAGAGAGAGAGATAGAGGGAGAGTGAGGGGGGCAGAGAGATAGATAGAGGGAGAGTGAGGGCGGCAGAGAGAGAGGGAGAAAGAGGGGGGCAGAGAGAGAGGGGGGCAGAGAGAGAGGGAGAGTGAGGGGGGCAGAGAGAGAGGGAGAGTGAGGGGGGCAGAGAGAGAGGGAGAGTGAGGGGGGCAGAGAGAGAGGGAGAGTGAGGGGGACAGAAAGAGAGAGAGAGTGAGGGGGGCAGAGAGAGAGAGAGAGAGTGAGGGGGCAGAGAGAGAGTGAGGGGGGCAGAAAGAGAGAGAGAGAGAGTGAGGGGGGCAGAGAGAGAGAGAGAGAGAGAGTGAGGGGGGCAGAGAGAGAGAGAGTGAGGGGGGCAGAGAGAGAGAGAGTGAGATGGGCAGAGAGAGAGAGAGAGAGTGAGGGGGGCAGAGAGAGAGAGAGAGAGTGAGGGGGGCAGAGAGAGAGAGAGAGAGAGAGAGAGAGAGAGAGAGAGAGTGAGGGGTGCAGAGAGAGTGAGGGGCCGGGGGGGGCAGAGATTAGAGAAAGAGAGAGTGGGGGCAGAGAGAGAGAGAGAGAGTGTGATGGGGGCAGAGAGAGAGGGAGAGTGAGGGGGCAGAGAGAGAGGGAGAGTGAGGGGGGCAGAGAGAGAGGGAGAGTGAGGGGGCAGAGAGAGAGGGAGAGTGAGGGGGGCAGAGAGAGGGAGTGAGGGGGCAGAGTGAGAGTGAGTGAGCGGGATAGAAAGAGAGTGAGTGAGTGGGGCAGAGAGAGAGGTAGAGTAAGGGGGGCAGAGAGAGAGGGAGAGTGAGGGGGGCAGAGAGAGTGAGTGAGGGGGGCAGAGAGAGAGTGAGTGAGGGGGGCAGAGAGAGAGAGAGTGAGGGGGGCAGAGAGAGAGAGAGTGAGGGGGGCAGAGAGAGAGAGAGTGAGGGGGGGGCAGAGAGAGAGAGAGTGAGGGGGGCAGAGAGAGAGAGAGAGTGAGGGGGGCAGAGAGAGAGAGAGAGTGAGGGGGGCAGAGAGAGAGAGAGAGTGAGGGGGGCAGAGAGAGAGAGAGAGTGAGGGGGGCAGAGAGAGAGAGAGTGAGGGGGGCAGAGAGAGAGAGAGTGAGGGGGGCAGAGAGAGAGAGAGTGAGGGGGGCAGAGAGAGAGAGAGTGAGGGGTCAGAGAGAGAGAGTGAGTGAGGGGTCAGAGAGAGAGAGAGAGTGAGGGGTCAGAGAGAGAGAGAGAGTGAGGGGGGCAGAGAGAGAGAGAGTGAGGGGGGCAGAGAGAGAGAGAGTGAGGGGGGCAGAGAGAGAGAGAGTGAGGGGGCAGAGAGAGAGAGAGTGTGAGGGGGCAGAGAGAGAGAGAGAGTGAGGGGGGCAGAGAGAGAGAGAGAGTGAGGGGGGCAGAGAGAGAGAGAGAGTGAGGGGGGCAGAGAGAGAGAGAGAGTGAGGGGGGCAGAGAGAGAGAGAGAGAGAGAGTGGGGGCAGAGAGAGAGAGAGTGAGGGGGGCAGAGAGAGAGAGAGAGTGAGGGGGGCAGAGAGAGAGAGAGAGTGAGGGGGGCAGAGAGAGAGAGAGAGAGAGAGTGGGGGCAGAGAGAGAGAGAGTGTGAGGGGCAGAGAGAGAGAGAGAGTGAGGGAGGCAGAAAGAGAGAGAGTGAGGGAGGCGGAGAGAGAGAGAGTGTGAGGGGGCAGAGAGAGTGTGAGGGGGCAGAGAGAGAGTGAGGGGGGCAGGGAGAGAGAGAGAGTGAGGGGGGCAGAGAGAGAGTGAGGGGGGCAGAGAGAGAGTGGGGGGCAGAGAGAGAGTGAGGGGGCAGAGAGAGAGAGTGAGGGGGGCAGAGAGAGCGAGAGAGTGAGGGGGGCAGAGCGAGAGAGAGTGAGGGAGGCAGAGAGAGAGTGAGGTGGGCAGAGAGAGAGGGAGAGTGAGGGGGCAGAGAGAGAGGGAGAGTGAGAGGGGGAGTGAGAGTGAGGCGGGCATAGAGAGAGAGTGTGAGGGGGGCAGAGAGAGAGAGAGAGTGAGGGGGGCAGAGAGAGAGAGAGAGAGTGAGGGGGGCAGAGAGACAGAGAGTGAGGGGGGCAGAGAGAGAGAGAGTGAGGTGGGCAGAGAGAGAGAGAGTGAGGTGGGCAGAGAGAGAGAGAGAGTGAGGGGGGCAGAGAGAGAGAGAGTGAGGGGGCACAGAGAGAGAGAGAGTGAGGGGGCACAGAGAGAGAGAGAGTGAGGGGGCAGAGAGAGAGAGAGAGTGAGGGGGGCAGAGAGAGAGAGAGAGTGAGGGGGGCAGAGCGAGAGAGAGAGTGAGGGGGGCAGAGAGAGAGAGAGAGAGTGAGGGGGGCAGAGAGAGTGATAGAGGGAGAGTGAGGGGGGCAGAGAGAGAGGGAGAAAGAGGGGGGCAGAGAGAGAGGGAGAGTGAGGGGGGCAGAGAGAGAGGGTGAGTGAGGGGGGCAGAGAGAGAGGGAGAGTGAGAGAGAGAGTGAAGGGGGCAGAGAGAGGGAGTGAGGGGGCAGACAGAGAGTGAGTGAGGGGGACAAAAAGAGAGAGGGGGAGTGAGGGGGCAGACAGAGAGTGAGTGAGGGGGACAAAAAGAGAGAGGGAGAGTGAGGGGGGCAGAGAGAGAGTGTGAGTGAGGGGGACAGAAAGAGAGTGTGAGTGAGGGGGGCAGAGAGAGAGAGTGAGGGGGGCAGAGAGAGAGAGAGAGAGAGAGTGAGGGGGGCAGAGAGGGAGAGAGAGAGTGAGGGGGGCAGAGAGAGATGGAGAGTGAGGGGGCAGAGAGAGAGATAGAGGGATAGTGAGGGGGGCAGAGAGAGAGATAGAGGGAGAGTGAGGGCGGCAGAGAGAGAGATAGAGGGAGAGTGAGGGCGGCAGACAGAGAGGGAGAAAGAGGGGGGCAGAGAGAGAGGGAGAGTGAGGAGGGCAGAGAGAGAGGGAGAGTGAGGGGGGCAGAGAGAGAGGGAGAGTGAGGGGGGCAGAGAGAGAGGGAGAGTGAGGGGGGCAGAGAGAGAGGGAGAGTGAGGGGGGCAGGGAGAGAGGGAGAGTGAGGGGGGCAGAGAGAGAGAGTGAGTGAGGGGGCAGAGAGAGAGAGTGAGTGAGGGGGACAGAAAGAGAGAGTGAGTGAGGGGGGCAGAGAGAGAGGGAAAGTGAGGGGGGCAGAGAGAGAGTGAGGGGGGCAGAGAGAGAGAGAGAGTGAGGGGGGCAGAGAGAGAGGCAGAGAGAGTGAGGGGGGCAGAGAGAGAGAGTGAGTGAGGGGGGCAGAGAGAGAGAGAGAGTGAGGGGGGCAGAGAGAGAGAGTGAGTGAGGGGGGCAGAGAGAGAGAGTGTGTGAAGGTGGCAGAGAGAGAGAGAGAGTGTGAGGGGGGCAGAGAGAGAGAGAGAGAGTGAGGGGTGCAGAGAGAGTGAGGGGCCGGAGGGGGCAGAGAGGAGAGAAAGAGAGAGTGGGGGCAGAGAGAGAGAGAGTGTGAGGGGGGCAGGTAGAGAGAGAGTGCGGGGGAGAGTGATGGGGGCAGAGAGAGAGTGAGGGGGCAGAGAGAGAGGGACAGTGAGGGGGGCAGAGAGATAGGGAGAGTGAGGGGGGCAGAGAGAGAGGGAGAGTGAGGGGAGCAGAGAGAGGGAGTGAGGGGCAGAGTGAGAGTGAGTGAGCGGGACAGAGAGAGTGAGTGAGGGGGGCAGAGAGAGAGGGAGAGTGAGGGGGGCAGAGAGAGAGGGAGAGTGAGGGGGGCAGAGAGAGTGAGTGAGGGGGGCAGAGAGAGTGAGTGAGGGGGGCAGAGAGAGTGAGTGAGGGGGCAGAGAGAGTGAGTGAGGGGGGCAGAGAGAGAGAGAGTGAGGGGGGCAGAGAGAGAGAGATTGAGGGGGGCAGAGCGAGAGAGAGTGAAGGGGGCAGAGCGAGAGAGAGTGAAGGGGGCAGAGAGAGAGAGAGTGAGGGGGGCAGAGAGAGAGAGAGTGTGAGGGGGCAGAGAGAGAGTGAGGGGGCAGAGAGAGAGAGAGAGAGGGGGGGCAGAGAGAGAGAGAGAGTGAGGGGGGCAGAGAGAGAGAGAGAGTGAGGGGGGCAGAGAGAGAGAGAGAGTGAGGGGGGCAGAGAGGGAGGGTGAGGGGGGCGGTGTGTGAGGGGGGCAGAGTGAGGGGGAAAGTGAGGGGGGGCAGGGAGAGTGAGGGGGGCAGAGAGAGATGGAGAGTGAGGGGGCAGAGAGAGAGATAGAGGGAGAGTGAGGGGGGCAGAGAAAGAGATAGAGGGAGAGTGAGGGCGGCGGAGAAAGAGGGGGGCAGAGAGAGAGGGAGAGTGAGGGGGGCAGAGAGAGAGGGAGAGTGAGGGGGGCAGAGAGAGAGTGTGAGTGAGGGGGGCAGAGAGAGAGGGTGAGTGAGGGGGGCAGTGAGAGAGGGAGAGTGAGGGGGGCAGAGAGAGAGGGAGAGTGAGGGGGGCAGAGAGAGAGGGAGAGTGAGGGGGGCAGAGAGAGAGGGAGAGTGAAGGGGGCAGAGAGAGGGAGTGAGGGGGCAGAGAGAGAGTGAGTGAGGGGGACAAAAAGAGAGAGGGAGAGTGAGGGGGGCCGAGAGAGAGGGAGAGTGAGGGGGACAGAAAGAGAGAGTGAGGGGGGCAGAGAGAGAGAGAGAGAGAGAGTGAGGGGGGCAGAGAGAGATGGAGGGTGAGGGGCAGAGAGAGAGATAGAGGGAGAGTGAGGGGGGCAGAGAGATAGATAGAGGGAGAGTGAGGGCGGCAGAGAGAGAGGGAGAAAGAGGGGGGCAGAGAGAGAGGGGGGCAGAGAGAGAGGGAGAGTGAGGGGGGCAGAGAGAGAGGGAGAGTGAGGGGGGCAGAGAGAGAGGGAGAGTGAGGGGGGCAGAGAGAGAGGGAGAGTGAGGGGGACAGAAAGAGAGAGAGAGTGAGGGGGGCAGAGAGAGAGAGAGAGAGTGAGGGGGCAGAGAGAGAGTGAGGGGGGCAGAAAGAGAGAGAGAGAGAGTGAGGGGGGCAGAGAGAGAGAGAGAGAGAGAGTGAGGGGGGCAGAGAGAGAGAGAGTGAGGGGGGCAGAGAGAGAGAGAGTGAGATGGGCAGAGAGAGAGAGAGAGAGTGAGGGGGGCAGAGAGAGAGAGAGAGAGTGAGGGGGGCAGAGAGAGAGAGAGAGAGAGAGAGAGAGAGTGAGGGGTGCAGAGAGAGTGAGGGGCCGGGGGGGGCAGAGATTAGAGAAAGAGAGAGTGGGGGCAGAGAGAGAGAGAGAGAGTGTGATGGGGGCAGAGAGAGAGGGAGAGTGAGGGGGCAGAGAGAGAGGGAGAGTGAGGGGGGCAGAGAGAGAGGGAGAGTGAGGGGGCAGAGAGAGAGGGAGAGTGAGGGGGGCAGAGAGAGGGAGTGAGGGGGCAGAGTGAGAGTGAGTGAGCGGGATAGAAAGAGAGTGAGTGAGTGGGGCAGAGAGAGAGGTAGAGTAAGGGGGGCAGAGAGAGAGGGAGAGTGAGGGGGGCAGAGAGAGTGAGTGAGGGGGGCAGAGAGAGTGAGTGAGGGGGGCAGAGAGAGAGAGAGTGAGGGGGGCAGAGAGAGAGAGAGTGAGGGGGGCAGAGAGAGAGAGAGTGAGGGGGGGGCAGAGAGAGAGAGAGTGAGGGGGGGGCAGAGAGAGAGAGAGTGAGGGGGGCAGAGAGAGAGAGAGAGTGAGGGGGGCAGAGAGAGAGAGAGAGTGAGGGGGGCAGAGAGAGAGAGAGAGTGAGGGGGGCAGAGAGAGAGAGAGTGAGGGGGGCAGAGAGAGAGAGAGTGAGGGGGGCAGAGAGAGAGAGAGTGAGGGGGGCAGAGAGAGAGAGAGTGAGGGGTCAGAGAGAGAGAGTGAGTGAGGGGTCAGAGAGAGAGAGAGAGTGAGGGGTCAGAGAGAGAGAGAGAGTGAGGGGGGCAGAGAGAGAGAGAGTGAGGGGGGCAGAGAGAGAGAGAGTGAGGGGGGCAGAGAGAGAGAGAGTGAGGGGGGCAGAGAGAGAGAGAGTGAGGGGGCAGAGAGAGAGAGAGTGTGAGGGGGCAGAGAGAGAGAGAGAGTGAGGGGGGCAGAGAGAGAGAGAGAGTGAGGGGGGCAGAGAGAGAGAGAGAGTGAGGGGGGCAGAGAGAGAGAGAGAGTGAGGGGGGCAGAGAGAGAGAGAGAGAGAGAGTGGGGGCAGAGAGAGAGAGAGTGTGAGGGGCAGAGAGAGAGAGAGAGTGAGGGAGGCAGAGAGAGAGAGAGTGAGGGAGGCGGAGAGAGAGAGAGTGTGAGGGGGCAGAGAGAGAGTGAGGGGGGCAGGGAGAGAGAGAGAGTGAGGGGGGCAGAGAGAGAGTGAGGGGGGCAGAGAGAGAGTGAGGGGGGCAGAGAGAGAGTGAGGGGGCAGAGAGAGAGAGTGAGGGGGGCAGAGAGAGCGAGAGAGTGAGGGGGGCAGAGCGAGAGAGAGTGAGGGAGGCAGAGAGAGAGTGAGGTGGGCAGAGAGAGAGGGAGAGTGAGGGGGCAGAGAGAGAGGGAGAGTGAGAGGGGGAGTGAGAGTGAGGCGGGCATAGAGAGAGAGTGTGAGGGGGGCAGAGAGAGAGAGAGAGTGAGGGGGGCAGAGAGAGAGAGAGAGAGTGAGGGGGGCAGAGAGACAGAGAGTGAGGGGGGCAGAGAGAGAGAGAGTGAGGTGGGCAGAGAGAGAGAGAGTGAGGTGGGCAGAGAGAGAGAGAGAGTGAGGGGGGCAGAGAGAGAGAGAGTGAGGGGGGCAGAGAGAGAGAGAGAGTGAGGGGGGCAGAGAGTTAGAGAGTGAGGGGGGCAGAGAGTTAGAGAGTGAGGGGGGCAGAGAGAAAGAGAGAGTGAGGGGGGCAGAGAGAAAGAGAGCGTGAGGGGGGCAGAGAGAAAGAGAGTGTGAGGGGGGCAGAGAGAGAGAGAGAGTGTGAGGGGGGCAGAGAGAGAGAGAGAGAGTGAGGGGGGCAGAGAGAGAGAGAGAGAGTGAGGGGGGCAGAGAGAGAGAGAGAGTGAGGGGGGCAGAGATAGAGAGAGAGAGAGTGTGTGAGGGGGGCAGAGAGAGAGAGTGAGGGGGGCAGAGAGAGTGAGGGGCCAGACGGGGGCAGAGAGGAGACAGAGAAAGAGTGGGGGAAGAGCGAGAGAGGGAGAGTGAGGGGGCAGAGAGAGAGAGAGTGAGGGGGGCAGAAAGAGACAGTGAGTGAGGGGGGCAGGGAGTGAGAGAGTGAGGGGGGCACAGTGCGGGGGAGAGTGAGAGGGGCAGAGAGGGAGAGTGAGAGGGGCAGAGAGGGAGAGTGAGGGGGGCAGAGAGGGTGAGTGAGGGGGGCAGAGAGGGTGAGTGAGGGGGGCAGATAGAGAGGGAGAGTGAGGGGGGCTGATAGTGAGGGAGAGTGAGGGGGGCAGAGGGAGAGGGAGAGTGAGGGGGCAGAGGGAGAGGGAGAGTGAGGGGGGCATAGAGAGAGAGAGTGAGGGGGGCAGAGAGAGAGAGAGAGTGAGGGGGGCAGAGAGTTAGAGAGTGAGGGGGGCAGAGAGTTAGAGAGTGAGGGGGGCAGAGAGTTAGAGAGTGAGGGGGGCAGAGAGAAAGAGAGAGTGAGGGGGGCAGAGAGAAAGAGAGAGTGAGGGGGGCAGAGAGAAAGAGAGTGTGAGGGGGGCAGAGAGAGAGAGAGAGTGTGAGGGGGGCAGAGAGAGAGAGTGAGGGGGGCAGAGAGAGAGAGAGAGAGTGAGGGGGGCAGAGAGAGAGAGAGAGAGTGAGGGGGGCAGAGAGAGAGAGAGAGAGTGTGAGGGGGGCAGAAAGAGAGAGTGAGGGGGGCAGAGAGAGTGAGGGGCCAGACGGGGGCAGAGAGGAGACAGAGAAAGAGTCGGGGCAGAGAGAGAGAGGGAGAGTGAGGGGGCAGAGAGAGAGAGAGTGAGGGGGGCAGAAAGAGACAGTGAGTGAGGGGGGCAGGGAGTGAGAGAGTGAGGGGGGCACAGTGCGGGGGAGAGTGAGAGGGGCAGAGAGGGTGAGTGAGGGGGGCAGAGAGGGTGAGTGAGGGGGGCAGAGAGGGTGAGTGAGGGGGGCAGATAGAGAGGGAGAGTGAGGGGGGCTGATAGTGAGGGAGAGTGAGGGGGGCAGAGGGAGAGGGAGAGTGAGGGGGCAGAGGGAGAGGGAGAGTGAGGGGGGCATAGAGAGAGGGAGAGTGAGGGGGGCAGGGAGAGAGGGAGAGTGAGGGGGCAGGGAGAGAGTGAGAGTGAGGGGGGCAGAGAGAGAGAGAGTGAGGGGGGCAGAGAGAGAGAGAGTGAGGGGGGCAGAGAGAGAGAGGGGCCAGAGGGGGGCAGAGAGGAGAGAGAGAGAGTCGGGGGCAGAGAGAGAGTGAGAGAGTGGGGGCAGAGAGAGAGAGAGTGTGTGAGGGGGCAGAGAGAGAGAGAGAGTGAGGGGGCAGAGAGAGAGAGAGAGTGAGGGGGCAGATAGAGAGAGAGAGTGAGGGGGCTGATTTTTTTTTTAGAACATTACAGCGCAGTATAGGCCCTTCGGCCCTCGATGTTGCGCCGACCTGTGAAACCATCTGACCTACACTATTCCATTTTTATCCATATGTCTATCCAATGACCACTTAAATGCCCTTAAAGTTGGCGAGTCTACTACTGTTACAGGCAGGGCGTTCCACACCCCTACTACTCTCTGAGCAAGGAAACTACCTCTAACATCTGTCCTATATCTATCACCCCTCAACTTAAAGCTATGTTCCCTCGTGTTTGCCATCACCATCCGAGGAAAAAGACTCTCACTATCCACCCGATCAAACCCTCTGATTATCTTATATGTCTCTATTAAGTCACCTCTCCTCCTCCTTCTCTCCAACGAAAACAACCTCAAGTCCCTCAGCCTTTCCTCGTAAGACCTTCCCTCCATACCAGGCAACATCCTAGTAAATCTCCTCTGCAGCCTTTCCAAAGCTTCCACATCCTTCCTATAATGCGGTGACCAGAACTGCACGCAATACTCCAGGTGCGGTCTCACCAGAGTTCTGTACAGCTGCAGCATGACCTCGTGGCTCCGAAACTCGATCCCCCTACTAATAAAAGCTAACACACCATATGCCTTCTTAACAGCCCTATTAACCTGGGTAGTAACTTTCAGGGATTTATGTACCTGGACACCAAGATCTCTCTGTTCATCTACACTACCAAGAATCCTCCCATTAGCCCAGTACTCTGCATTCCTGATACTCCTTCCAAAGTGAATCACCTCACACTTTTCCGCATTAAACTCCATTTGCCATCTCTCAGCCCAGCTCTGCAGCCTGTCTATGTCCCTCTGTACCCTACAACATCCTTCGGCACTATCCACAACTCCACTGACCTTCGTGTCATCCGCAAATTTACTAACCCACCCTTCTACACCCTCTTCCAGGTCATTTATAAAAATGACAAATAGCAGTGGCCCCAAAACAGATCCTTGCGGTACACCACTAGTAACTATACTCCAGGATGAACATTTGCCACCAACCACCACCCTCTGTTTTCTTTCAGCTAGCCAATTTCCGATCCAAAGCTCTCAATCACCTTCAACCCCATACTTCCGTATTTTCTGCAATAGCCTACCGTGGGGAACTTTATCAAACGCCTTACTGAAATCCATATACACCACATCCACTGCTTTACCCTCATCCACCTGTTTGGTCACCTTCTCGAAAAACTCAATAAGGTTTGTGAGGCACGACCTACCCTTCACAAAACCGTGCTGACTATCTCTAATGAACTTATTCTTTTCAGGATGATTATAAATCCTGTCTCTTATAACCTTTTCCAACATTTTACCCACAACCGAAGTAAGGCTCACAGGTCTATAATCACCAGGGCTGTCTCTACTCCCCTTCTTGAACAAGGGGACAACATTTGCTATCCTCCAGTCTTTTGGCACTATTCCTGTCGACAATGACGACATAAAGATCAAGGACAAAGGCTCTGCAATCTCCTCCCTGGCTTCCCAGAGAATCCTAGGATAAATCCCATCTGGCCCAGGGGACCTATCTATTTTCACACTTACCAAAATTGCTAACACCTCCTCACTGTGAACCTCAATCCCATCTAGCCTAGTAGTCTGAATCTCAGTATTCTCCTCGACAACATTTTCTTTCTCTACTGTAAATACTGACGAAAAATATTCATTTAACGCTTCCCCTGTCTCCTCCGATTCCACACACAACTTCCCACTACTATCCTTGATTGGCCCTAATCTAACTCTATTCATTCTTTTATTCCTGATATACCTATAGAAAGCCTTAGGGTTTTCCTTGATCCTATCCGCCAATAACTTCTCGTGTCCTCTCCTTGCTCTTAGTAGCTCTCCTTTTAGATCCTTCCTGGCGAGCTTGTAACTCTCAAGCGCCCTAACATAAGCCTTCTTCTTCATCTTGAATATCACTTAGATATTAGAGAGAGAGAGTGAGGGGCAGAGAGAGAGAGTGAGGGGGCAGAGAGAGAGAGAGAGAGTGTGGGGGGCAGAGAGAAAGAGAGTGAGAGAGAGAGAGGGGGAGTGGGGGACCGAGGGGGAAGAGAGTGGGGCAGGGGGAGAGGGGGAGTGATATGGGGTGGGAGAGTGAGACCAAGAGATGGAAGGGAAGAGAGAGAGAAAGAAAAGGGGGCAGAGAGAGATGGGGTGGGGGACAGAGGGAGAGGGAGTCGGGGACAGAGATGGGGGACAGAGACAGAGGGAGAGATATGGGGTGGAGGAGAGAGAGACTGATGGGTGGAGGGAGAGGGGGAAGAGAGAGAAAGAGAGGGGGCCAGGAGAGAGAGGGGAGGTGAGGGTGGGGGGGGGGCAGAGTGAGAGAAAGAGGAGAAGGAAAGGGGAACAGAGAGAGAGGACAGGGCAGAGAGAGAGGGACAGAGAGATAGAGGACTGGGCAGAGAGAGGGACGGGGCAACAACACAGAGGAGGGAACACAGAATGGGGCCACAGAGAGGGAGGGGGAGAGATACAGATTCAGAGGGAGGGAGAGCACTCCTGGCAGGTGGGCATATATCTGGAATACTCTGCATCTCTTCAACAAGTGTGTGAGCAGACATTGACAATTTGTGCAAGCAAAAAATTGCCAGGTATCTCACTCAATCAGTGTCCAACATCGTGATAAGAAAGTAAGTCAATAAATTAGTCTTCTCATTTAAAGGTTCTTCACAAAAATGCAAATTTGTCATTGTTTTGATTAATTGTAAGATAAATTTTTAATGCCTTTATCTTTCCAAAATTGGCTCACTGGCCCCCTATGTAAGACAAAAATTGTAGCATGCCCTCCCCCCACCTATGATAAGGTTGAACACCCCTGTTCCAAGCCTTTAACCTTGTGTTTTATAATAACCTAGCAGGTAGATTATTTTAAAACACTAGTTTAAAGGCTTGTGTTATGTAAACTCATTTTAAGATGGCAAAAGTCACTTGGGTTATGTCTCGATTTCTACGCTCTGGCACATATGACTTTCACTTGGGACACAAGCTCAGTGACATGTCGAAAGTTGCTGGACTTTTACTTCTATGTAAATGTTGCAATTCCACTGCTATCCATTTGGAATTACATTGTTCCAGAACTTGTATTGAGGGGAAAACAGGCAAGAAAATACAAGGAATCTCCAGAAGTCAGTACTGTAAAAAGTTCCTCATGAATACAGGCGTACGGTGTAGTGGGGCTAAGTGATATTGACAAGAACAAGATGCTGTTGACAGATATAAAATAGTCAGTAAATACAATGTAATGGATAATTTAAAAAAACCTTGAATCTATGATGAATTGCCTACAATTCCTTAACAAAATCCATGCTGCATTTGCAGTTTTAAAAACTGTCAGGGAAGACATAGTAAAAATTCATTGTGTTTCAATAACCGTGTTCGAAACAATCATTAACTGATTTTTTTTTGCTGCAAATTGGAAGGACACATTTTACAAGTATGTCAAAGATCAGTATCTGCATTGTGCATCATTTACTATCCAGTTTGAGGACAGATAACCTGAATAGCCAATGACATTTGAAAGTTGTCTATGCATTACGTTATAAGTGCACCTTTGCTTACAGGTAAGAGATTTGGCTTGGACATAAACTGGTTAGTCTGGTGTACAATCTTACAGATAGTGACTAAACATTTTGTAACTGAATAATACATGCAGTAACAACTGCTCAACCTTTTGCAGAAAAGCTTTTAAATAATTAGCTTGTCAGAGCTGAACCAGAATTGACAGTGATAGACTAAAATGCAGCCATAAGTGAATTTAAGAGAATCGCTTTCTTGGAGGAATTGAAGGGCACTCTTTATTTGTAATTGTGTTTACCTAATTTTGGCACTAGCTTTGTTGAGTAAATGACAATTTGTCCATGAGAGATGCTGTTGTTTCTGTATTTTAGAATTGAGGACCTAGTTTAACAGCCTGTCAAAATGAATAAACTAGTCTTGGCTACCTATTGTTAATCTCTCTGTCCCTTCCTGTCCCACTCTTCTTTTCTGTTTTGTATGACTTTTCTGAATTACTATCTGCTCCATCTGAGAAAATTCTTCTGATTTGGAGCTCACTGCCCTTTTGTTGGCTGCCCTATCTTCAGACACATATTACAAGCAGATGAAGAAGTTGCACAACATTGACCATCACAGGTTAAATTGGCTTGTGGCAATAGTCGTGTGAGAAATGATCTGTCTTTCTATTGCCTCACCTCAATAACAATTCTCGCCTTAGGTTTCATGGTTTATTGAATGACTTTTCACTCCTGACACAGTGTGAATCCACAGAGGTCATCCGATAACATCCATCTACCACCCCGTGACATGGTGTAGCTAGCTCTATTCTGTCAACAAATGTAATTTGCACTGACATTGCATATTATTTTGCTAGCTAATACAATTGAGCTGCTTTCCATTGATATTTGTTTGCTAAGCTACTTTATTTATAGGGAGAAATGTGTTTTAAATTGTATTGTGTTTTGATGGCATTAGATTGGCTATACACTTCATATACATATGGTTATCTATATGGATCTGTTTTGGGGCCACTGCTGTTTGTCATTTTTATAAATGACCTGGAAGAGGGTGTAGAAGGGTGGGTTAGTAAATTTGCGGATGACACGAAGGTCGGTGGAGTTGTGGATAGTGCCGAAGGATGTTGTCGGGTACAGAGGGACATAGATAGGCTGCAGAGCTGGGCTGAGAGATGGCAAATGGAGTTTAATGCGGAAAAGTGTGAGGTGATTCACTTTGGAAGGAGTAACAGGAATGCAGAGTACTGGGCTAATGGGAAGATTCCTGGTAGTGTAGATGAACAGAGAGATCTTGGTGTCCAGGTACATAAATCCCTGAAGGTTGCTACCCAGGTTAATAGGGCTGTTAAGAAGGCATATGGTGTGTTAGCTTTTATTAGTAGGGGGATCGGGTTTCGGAGCCACGAGGTCATGCTGCAGCTGTACAAAACTCTGGTGAGACCGCACCTGGAGTATTGCGTGCAGTTCTGGTCACCGCATTATAGGAAGGATGTGGAAGCTTTGGAAAGGGTGCAGAGGAGATTTACTAGGATGTTGCCTGGTGTGGAGGGAAGGTCTTACGAGGAAAGGCTGAGGGACTTGAGGTTGTTTTCGTTGGAGAGAAGGAGGAGGAGAGGTGACTTAATAGAGACATATAAGATAATGAGAGGGTTGAATAGGGTGGATAGTGAGAGTCATTTTCCTCGGATGGTGATGGCAAACACGAGGGGACATAGCTTTAAGTTGAGGGGCGATAGATATAGGACAGATGTCAGAGGTAGTTTCTTTACTCAGAGAGTAGTAGGGGCGTGGAACGCCCTGCCTGCAGCAGTAGTAGACTCGCCAACTTTAAGGGCATTTAAGTGGTCATTGGATAGACATATGGATGAAAATGGAATAGTGTAGGTCAGATGGTTTCACAGGTCGGCGCAACATCGAGGGCCGAAGGGCCTGTACTGCGCTGTAATGTTCTAATTCTAAAAAAAAAACCGGAAGTGGGAAGTTTGGGGTCAGGTTTCAGACTATTTACATTTTACCTGCCAATTGACCCAAACCCACTGTTTTTGGGTGGTTAATATTCCTTTCATTGGCAGCAATTGCAGTGCATTTTTAATTCATTGTAAACCATGAAATTTGAGAATTGTCATGTTATATGGTAAAGAAAGTTCACATACAAAATATACTTTTATGATAATTCTACCAGTGCTGCCCATAATTTTTAAACCATTTAAGTTAATGGTCACAAAATAGTATTCAGTCTGTACCCAGATTTCCGATATATGCTCTCGGCAAACAAGGCTTCCCACCAAGAGTGCAAAGTCAGAAAATTGCCCCCATATTGCACGCTGTACAGAAAAATGCTGCTAAACTTGATGCTATCCAAAGTAAACTAAATAGACTTTTAAAATGTTTTATGTTTGACATCCCTGTCATTAAAAATCATTATTAAGTAACAATGTCATTAAAGTGTCACAGTATGAATTAAACCACTTTGTCAGACTTCAGATTATTTAATTAAAGCTGGGGTTATTCAAGCTACATTTCATTCCGCACATGGGGTGCAACTGAATCTCAAAACTAATGCTTGTCAGGAAATAAAGAACTTGCATTTATATAGCACATTCAGCAACCTCAGAATGTTCCAAAATGCTATGCATTGAAGTGGAGTCACAGTTGTGGGTATTTCTGCACTTCCCTTTGTTAGGCCCAGTTGAAGCTATAGAGCATCCTAAAAGCAGGGATGAGTTTTTCCTGACTCTTAAGAAGGCCCCAAACAGTGGGGGAAAGAAGAGGTAATCAATGCCAGAAGGGAATGATTGCCATCTAGTGCCAAAGCACTATTCCCCCACAGGTTGAATTTTTTTTATATTAAACCTTTGTCCCATTAAGGGTCTCTAGCTGCTCCTATCGGAGCAGTAAATTGCCACTCCAATTTTCTAACATTTCTCCTTCGGACAGACTCCACTATAGTCCTCTTCCAGGCAAAGGCCAATGACCTTATTCCCAGCATTTAGAATGGGGCCAGCATCGACTGTAGCAGGAATCCCAGTCTATCTCGCAACCAGTGTTGCAGTCACAACCCTGGATGTTTTGTTGAATATTTTAAATATTGCTGACAACTGACGAAAAAGGAAATAAACTGCAGGAAATCCATTTCATTTCTATTGATGCACTTTTCCTATTACCCACCTAAATTGTTGACCATGAAAGAACTAAACTCCAAGAGTGAGCGCACTGAGCTGGCATTATATGTCTCCCATTCAGAGAACACTTCTGTGAAAGTGCAGCAAGACTTATCAAAATATGAGTGTATATTTTGTTACAAGATGTGCTGGGAACACAATGCGTCATTG
Organism: Heterodontus francisci; assembly: GCF_036365525.1. NCBI lineage: Eukaryota > Metazoa > Chordata > Chondrichthyes > Heterodontiformes > Heterodontidae > Heterodontus > Heterodontus francisci. The sequence goes on from NC_090371.1 coordinate 232,718,011, forward strand.
AGCATCAGGAGAGAGAAAAGTTAGGTTAAATTTCAGTCCAGGCCCACCTTCAAAACTATATATTTCTATATATTTTATAACTGTATAGGATAGTTAATGAAATTTCAGTAATCTTGCCAAATAAAGACAGTACCATTAATATCTGAGATGCTTTTTTTTTTGCTAGGCTTTGTTTCAGGTGTGATGTGGGCCATTGCCAACTGCTGCTGGTTCCTGGCAAATGATTTCCTCAGTGCGGTTGTTAGTTTTCCAATAATCACTGCTGTAAGTTGATTAAGAGTTGTTTATGCTATAAGATTGTGGGGATGTATTGCCTTTTTAAAGACATTGTAAACTATGTCATTTCAATCCATACAGTTTTGTATCAGCCGAGGTATAGTGTTAACAAAGAAAGCATCCTTTTTCTGTTACTTTTTAAACCATTTTCTTAATACTTTATATGCATTTATATTTATGTGAAAGTTTTGAATGCATATGTCATCTCATCCCATTTTACATAAATCACTAACAAATCACAAACTAAACAATTTTTCAAAAAAATATACATAAAGGACCAAAGACGATGTGAGAAAACATTTTCTTAAGCAGTGAGTAGTTAGGATCTGGAATGCACTGCTTGAGAGGTTGGGGAGATTCAACTTTGGCTTTCAAAACAGAATCAGATAAGCACCTGAAGAGAAAAAATTTTCAGGGCTATGAGGAAGGGAGGGGAGTGGGACTAGCTGAATTGCTCTTGCAAACGTGATGGGCCGAATGGTCGCCTTCTGTGCTGTAATCATTCTATGATTCTGGGGGGAGAATTTTACCGGCCCTGTGCTGGCAGAAATGGAGGAGCTGTTGGGGGGTTCTGCTGGTAAAATGGCGTGGGAAGCTTCCTGATGTGTTCCTGCCACCAACCAATTTTACCAGATGAAGGCAGCGTGACTTATCAGTGACCGACACATTGACAGTGGGTAGCATATTAAGGTTGTTAAACAACCAATTGTCAGTTATTTTCACGACTCTGTAATCGGCAGACGCTTCACATGAGGACAAGTGCAAGTGCGCTGAACCAAGAAGCTCTCTCCCAGAGGTGGCCTTGCTGACCTTACATAAAAGATCCTTAGCATCTCTCTGTACCCATCAGCCCTATATATGCCATGGCCTTCTGTCAATACATGCGCTCATGAGGCCCTCTCCTTTACATCCGGTCCATCTATTTGATTCCACATCTGGTCACTGTCAACAGTTGCATACAAATAAATACACAAGTTGTTAGACATTGAGTGTCAAGACCTTTAACTCTCATTAAACATTAAATTTTTCTGCACTTAACAAATTTTTAATCACCCAGTGAAACCCCAAATGCTAGTCTATGCATTTACATGCTTGCTTACAGTCACTTCTTCGGGAGCCTTTCTTGCTCCGGTGCATTAGATGTGCACAGGCTTGTGTCCTGTGGGTGCCTGAGCTCAATTGGAGCCCAGTGCATGCAGGGCCACCTGTTACTGTGCAAGCGCCATCTCAGCCATCAGACCAGCATATACAGCATTCGTGTCACCATCAAAGGGCCCGAGGATCTGCCTTCAGTGATTGAAGTACCTTGAGAGAAGTCCCCGTTGTCTTCAGCATGCACCTGCTCAGACCTTTCAGGCCCTGCATGCACTCCTGTGGTTGCTTGGGGTGGTGCAACTTTTGGCAACGGGGAGATGCATGGCCAGCCCATCTTTCCCACTCATTGCTCCATAGATCTCATGGATGAGGCCATGCTATTGAGGTCTGTGCACACCCCCTGCATGCACTCGGTTCTGTGCTCCACTCCTCTCTCCATGAGGTTCACCACACTCTTAGTGGAGGATGCCATACACTCACATGCTGAATGGATGACTCCTGCATCATTTGCGCATGGGACTGTACTACCTCTGGAAACTCTGACAGATGTTCACACATTCATTGCTGCTGCTGAAGGATCTGCTGCTTTGCTGATGACACCCAAGGCTCAGCATCTCCATGAAGCAGAGCATTGCTGGGCCTCTCTTGACTCCTCTGAGGGGAGGTGACCATAGCTGTCACTGTCTCCGTTAACACCTCCTGCCGTTTGTGCAGTTCTCACCAGATTGTGCCATTCGTTCTACATGCGCAACAAAGCCCAACAATATGTGAGTGTATCTGCGCTGATGGAGGGTGCACTGGAATATGGTGACACCGTCTTGAGATGGTGTTGCATCCTCTGAGCTTTCCAGTGAAGCAGGAGCCCTTGTCTCTTCCTTATCTGCTACTGTACCTGCTAGAGAGACATGATTTAAGTGAAACAGCTGTTCCTTCAACCAAACTCTGGCACCTCCCCTTGATTAGGAGCTTCCAGTGGTGTTAAAAGCCCACACAGGTGCCACAGGCCACACATGGTCTAGAAAATGTTGGACGCGACCATAGCTTTACTCGCTCTCCATTGCATCCACACCTGCCTCGCCCTCAGTAACCCATCTGATCTCCATGGCCTCCCGCTCCTTTGGTGTCACCACACGATAAAAGGCACTCCACCTCTGGTGCATTGATGCTCCCTCGGATTGTGAGTGTGTCTCTCCTGAAAGCACAGACATGCGCAGTGTCACTCCTGTCTCATGGCCCATCTATGCTGTTCACTTTGAGACACTGTAAATCTTCAGCACTGCACCACTGGGATGGCAGGGTGACGTGGCCATTCAGCCATCTCGATGCAACCTTCACTCATCACTGACCATGGAGTTCAGGTGCACATGAACTGGGCGCCTCAATGTGGATGTTGCTGCCTGATGTTGCCCCATTCATGGGTCTACCACCTGGCCTTACATTTCATGGGTGCCTTTTAATTCATGCTAGGCTTCCAGTTTGTCATTCTAAATGCCACTCAACTTTCCAGACATTGCCAGGTCATTAAATCTCATCCTGCACTGGATCCAGCTTCTTGCGACAACCCCTCGCCTGCTAACTACCTCTGTCACCTCCAGCCATGCCTTCTCGGTGAAACTTGGTGGCCTCCTCCTCCAATCTGCTGGAATCAGGGCATCTCTCCTTTCTCTTTTGCCTGCAGGAGCACCTCCAGTTACTGAATCATGGAGCAACCCTTCCTCATGCTGATACCATACCTCTATTGCCTCTGTTGCTGTAAATCCCCTCCTTTCTAGCCTATGTCTGCAGCCTGCCCGAATGCTGCAGATATGCCTTTAAAAAAATTGCGCCTCCGAGTAAGCTGCTGGCAATATGACCCTTCCGCTGTACGCCCATGAGTGCAGCCGAACCGAATATCCACCCAACGTCAGGTCATCCATTAGATCGGTAAAATTCAGGCCTATGATTCAAAGTGGAAAAAATCTAGTTACTTCCTGCTGTTTTTTCCGACCTTGAAATGCTTGCAATTTGGAGGTATTCTTAAGATGACAAGAGAAGCTAAGCAGCTGCTAATCCAGAGAAACTTAAACCATCCAAATTAGCCTCTGATCTCAGGAACTATTTTGACCACTTCTACATATGGAGGACCTAAAAGTAGCCATGTTAGCAGCTCAACATCATCACTATGCCCCAGAACCAAAATGACTGTGATTAACACCGCAGAGGATCAGCTGATTTCTATTATTAAAAATGTTATAAATGTATGTCTAATGTTCTAATATTTGTAGATATCTGCTAGCATTGCTGATTGGTGCATGTTTACTATGCAACATCATGGACAATCAGATCCTCACAAGAACACATACCAATTTTTAATTTTCCACCTCTATATTTAAGTTTTCTCTCTTAAATAATTTTGAAGAGTTCTCTTTTGAAAAAAATTCTCCCATGTAGGCAGGACCTGAGCCACTCACCCTCTGTACTCTCAGATCTCCTATGTGGACAGCTCTGTTCATCCTGATCCTGACTCGTACTACTATCAGATGTGACCCAAACCCGTTTCTCCAGCTTGACTAGGGAGCCTCTGCTGCTTTTGACATTAGTTCCAAATAGTGTCATCTTAGCCACTTAACCCTGATTGGTAGATGCAATAGCAGCCAAACTACTTTATCGAAAACTTACTCAAAAGTACATTCATACAAAATTAGTAATCACTTATGATGTACAACTATCTCAGAAGGTGTGGCGTTTCTGACTTCCATGATTGATAAAGAAAATAGCAACCTCCTCTGGGAACTCAGTAGTGTACAAAAGCCAGGCAATGCCCTCCGGCTGACTTTTATTTATTTTTCCCCTACGTCCTGTTTGTACTCATCCCAGTAATAAAAAGCCCATCAGAGTTTTGAGTTTCTGTTGCATATCTTTTCAACATGGTGCACTTGGGTACAGGAAAGACCATGAACGATGAAGATCCTGAAAGCCAAAGGCCGATTACTCCAAATTATGAAAAATTATTTCTGGGAAGAAGCAACAACCCAGAATTTGTGGTTGTAGTGACAGTGAAACTGTCAGCACTCGCTGGCTTTGCTACATAAAACTGACAGGAGCCTCTGGCATCCACTCATGCAAAAATCTGAAGGTTGCTGTCAGTGATACTCTGCACCTCCACAGGGTGTGTTGTTGTAGTCTTTGCAGATGCAAATAACACAGAATCAGTGATTTGATATGAACTGGAACTTTTTATACATTATTTTTGCTGTAAAAACAATTGAAAATGTTAAACAGTGTTGAATGAGATGTAACTGAGTTTATAACATTCCTAATTACTTAATTAATGAACAACCTCTCTGGTCCTGAAAATCTAATTTTTTATGTGTGGAATGCCATTCCCTAAGACTATTGTTTTAAAATTCCACGATTTTTCAGATGAAAATTAACTTTAATAAAAAGTTTAATATTTCAGCTTCTACCTTAATCCCTTCTGTATATGCCCAACCTTTTTTCACATTCTGTAAAATGATTAATAAGTAAATTATAAACCACGCTTTTTACTTCTTGGTTTGTTGTCTGTGACAATTGTTCAATCTGATTGGCTATCAGCCTGATTGACAACTTCACTGTTGCTGCACACTACAGACCCCTTGCAGATAGCATCAGATTCAAAGCCACAACATAATAGGAGAAATTGATGGTCCAGGACCCACTGGCTCAGTCATAGACGACAGAGGGTAGCAGTGGAAGGGTGCTTTTCTGAATGGAGGGCTGTGACTAGTGGTGTTCCGCAGGGATCAGTGCTGGGACCTTTGCTGTTTGTAGTATATATAAATGATTTGGAGGAAAATGTAGCTGGTCTGATTAGTAAGTTTGCGGACGACACAAAGGTTGATGGAGTTGCGGATAGTGATGACGATTGTCAGAGTATACAGCAGGATATAGATCGGTTGGAGACTTGGGTGGAGAAATGGCAGATGGAGTTTAATCCAGACAAATGTGAGGTAATGCATTTTGGAAGATCTAATACAGGTGGGAAGTATACAGTCAATGGCAGAACCCTTCGGAGTATTGACAGGCAGAGAGATCTGGGCGTACAGGTCCACAGGTCACTGAAAGTGGCAACGCAGGTGGATAAGGTAGTCAAGAAGGTATACGGCATGCTTGCCTTCATCGGTCGGGGCATAGAGTATAAAAATTGGCAAGTCATGCTGCAGCTGTACAGAACTTTAGTGAGGCCACACTTAGAATATTGTGGGCAATTATGGTCGCCACACTACCAGAAGGATGTGGAGTCTTTGGAGAGGGTACAGAAGAGGTTTACCAGGATGTTGCCTGGTCTGGAGGGCATTAGCTATGAGGAGAGGTTGGATAAACGCGGATTGTTTTCACTGGAACGACAGAGGTGAAGGGGCGACATGGTAGATGTTTACAAAGTTATGAGTGGCATGGACAGAGGGATAGTCAGAAGCTTTTTCCCAGGGTGGAAGAGTCAGTTACTAGGGGACATAGGTTTAAGGTGCGAGTGGCAAAGTTTAGAGGGGATGGGCGAGGCAGATTTACACAGAGGTTGGTGAGTGCCTGGAACTTGCTGCCGGGGGAGGTGGTGGAAGCAGGTACGATAGCGACGTTTAAGAGGCATCTTGACAAATACATGAATAAGATGGGAATAGAGGGATACGGTCCCCGGAAGTGCAGAAGGTTTTAGTTTAGACAGGCATCAAGATCGGCGCAGGCTTGGAGGGCTGAATGGCCTGTTCCTGTGCTGTACTGTTCTTTGTTCTTTTAATCATTGTGGACAACTTTTTCCGAGATCAGTGGTGAATGTTGTCTGTTCGCCGCTCGCTGCAAAATCCAAGCCAAAGACTCTTGCTTCGTGTAAATTTAAGTTTGACTGTTTCAGTCCCACTCCCTCCCTCCTACCCAATCAAATTCAAATTGATACCCTCATCCCACTGCTATCCATTCAAGAGGATCTGGCACTCGACGACCTGTGAAGGTGGTCACATTAGTAAGAATTTAATGCATGTGCGTTCTAGTGTGTGTCCTTTTCTGGTGGAGTAGGGGTGCAGTTAGTATTTAATTAATCATGAGAGTCCACAGGTCCAAACAACCACAACCTTTGTTCCTGGCCTAACTACTGCCACTCACACCACTATGAATCTCGGGCAATCGTCATAGCAGGGATCTGCAGGGGGAAGTGACATAGCTCAGCCCCTCAGGGCAATTATGGCAGTTCCTCTCAAACATGGTGATTTCAAAAGGCTGATGATGCCTGAAGTCAAGTTAATGTCTTAGGAGGAGGGTGTGGGTCCTGGCTTCAGCCTCCAAATAGGTTGAGATAGCTAGGGCTTTTCTCATTAGAGCGAAGAAAGATGAGAGGTGACTTGATAGAGGGGTACAAGATGATGAGAGGCATAGATAGAGTGGATAGCCGGAGACTTTTTCCCAGAGCGGAAAGGGCTATCACCGGGGGGCATAATTTTAAGGTGATTGGAGGAAGGTTTCGGGGAGATGTCAGAGGTAGGTTCTTTACACAGAGAGTGGTGGGTGCGTGGAATGCACTGCCAGAGGTGGTAGTAGAAGCAGATACATTAGGGACATTTAAGCGACTCTTTGATAGGTACATGGATGATAGTAGAATGAAGGGTATGTAGGTAGTTTGATCTTAGAGTAGGTTAAAGGTTTGGCACAACATCGTGGGCCGAAGGGCCTGTACTGTGCTGTACTGTTCTATGTTCGATCTTCAAATGGGCCCCAGATCGGCTGGCCAGGAGAGTGGTATGTCTATGTCTTATCTAACTAACTGGCTGCCCAATGGAACCTGGGCCAGGGACAAGGAAGCTTGCAGCCTGGGGATTCCTCCATATCCCAGCGAATTCTCCTTTGATGATGTGGGGTTCTCTTTTTTTTTAGGACAATCAGTGGGCGGCACAGTGGCGCAGTGGTTAGCACCACAGCCTCACAGCTCCAGCGACCCGAGTTCAGTTCTGGGTACTGCCTGTGTGGAGTTTGCAAGTTCTCCCTGTGACCGCGTGGGTTTCCGCCGGGTGCTCCGGTTTCCTCCCACAGCCAAAGACTTGCAGGTTGACAGATAAATTGACCATTGTAAATTGCCCCTAGTGTAGGTAGGAGAATGGTGGGGAATGTGGTAGGGAACATGGGGATTAATGTAGGATTAGTATAAATGGGTGGTTGTTGGTCGGCACAGACTCGGTGGGCCGAAGGGCCTGTTTCAGTGCTGTATCTCTAAATAAAATAAATTAAAATGAAATCAGAGTTTCCACACCAAACAAGACCCAAGGAATATACCTTCATGGGCATACCATGGTTTATGATAGGAGAGTGCCAAAAGCCAGTGTATTTTTGAGGCCCTACATGTTTTGTTGGAGAGCTGTGTATAATAATGAGATCAGACTTACTAATATAAACTTCTGAATAATTTTCAAAACAAATATGATTAATGACATCCATGTTTAATTTACTTTTAGCAGTGGTTATTAACCAATGGTACAGCTATCTGCTGGTTCATTCCTCAGGGCAATGCCTTGACTAATCAGAGTCAAGCTGCCTGGTTTAAATTTCAAACAAATCTTGGCAGTTAACTGTCAGTCACCATAAACTGGTGCATTCTCCAAGGCAACACCTCTACCAATCAGAGTTCACTTGTCAACCAATCAGCACTCTCTTCTCATGCAGTATAGGTTGTTGTTTTCCCTTACATTGGTTATTCTTGCATTTTATCCTGATGAATGCAAGACGAAAAGCTTCGACAACATGTCTCTATTTTCAGCAATTCTCACATTTCTTTTTGTTTATTATAAGGATTAAAACTGGATGCAGCAGAAAATTTATTGGAATAGTCGTTGGCAAACTGACATTAAGAAAATATCAAATGGTTGATTGTTTTGCTTTGCAGATGTGCTGTGTTGAAATAATTTTTTCAACTTAACTTCTGTTACTTAACACTCAGTTGCTAACTGCCACTAAATAGATTTAAATTGTGAGGTAGGCAAAAAAGCCGTCTTATAACTCCCTGAAGCTATTTTTAAGATTAGTTATCTAATTTTCAAGAGTTATCTACTATTTTAAATGCATTTTCATTTTCCAGACAAAAAGGACTTCTTATTCAAATGAAAAACATATGTCAATGCATAAATGAAGCTTCTTTTTTCAGGTACCAGGCTTCATAGCTGCTTTATGGGGAGTGCTTGTGTTCAAAGAAATACAAGTAAGTATTTAGACTTTTTCTACATTTTTTTTTCTTCCTACTGTTTCATTAACCACACCAACTTTATTGACCATGTACTTTCCTGCCTATAGGAGTTAGAAAGTTAGTCCTTTCTACTTTGTTAGCATTGGCTCAGTGGTCATACTGTTGCCTGAGTCAGAAAGTAGGTTCTCGGTTCAAGCCAATCCGCAGGTCTGAGCTTGTAACCGAGGCTGACATTTTAATGCATTACCAAGGGGGAGCTGCACTATCAGATGTGCTGTCTTTCAGATGACATGTTAAATTGAGCTCCCTCCTTTCCCCCTCTGCTCTCTTTGGGTGGACAGGTCACTATTTGAAGAAGCGCAGGGGAGTTTTCCCAATGTCCGGGTCAATATTTATCCCTCATTTAACCTCATTAAAACAGAGCATCTTATCATTTATCTCATTGCTGTTTGTGGACCCTTTCTATATGCAAATTGGCTACTGCATTTTCCTTCTTTCCTTTGGGCCTCCTTATCTCGAGAGACAATGGATACGCGCCTGGAGGTGGTCAGTGGTTTGTGAAGCAGCGCCTGGAGTGGCTATAAAGGCCAATTCTAGAGTGACAGGCTGTTCCACAGGTGCTGCAGAGAAATTTGTTTGTTGGGGCTGTTGCACAGTTGGCTCTCCCCTTGCGCCTCTGTCTTTTTTCCTGCCAACTACTAAGTCTCTTGGACTCGCCACATTTTAGCCCTGTCTTTATGGCTGCCTGCCAGCTCTGGCGAACGCTGGCAACTGACTCCCACGACTTGTGATCAATGTCACAGGATTTCATGTCGCGTTTGCAGACGTCTTTAAAGCGGAGACATGGACGGCCGGTGGGTCCGATACCAGTGGCGAACTCGCTGTACAATGTGTCTGTGGGGATCCTGCCATCTTCCATGCGGCTCACATGGCCAAGCCATCTCAAGCGCCGCTGACTCAGTAGTGTGTACAAGCTGGGGATGTTGGCCGCCTCGAGGACTTCTGTGTTGGAGATACGGTCCTGCCACCTGATGCCAAGTATTCTCCGGAGGCAGCGAAGATGGAATGAATTGAGACGTCGCTCTTGGCTGGCATACGTTGTCCAGGCCTCGCTGCCATAGAGCAAGGTACTGAGGACACAGGCCTGATACACTCGGACTTTTGTGTTCCGTGTCAGTGCGCCATTTTCCCACACTCCCTTGGCCAGTCTGGACATAGCAGTGGAAGCCTTTCCCATGCGCTTGTTAATTTCTGCATCTAGAGACAGGTTACTGGTGATAGTTGAGCCTAGGTAGGTGAACTCTTGAACCACTTCCGGAGCGTGCTCGCCAATATTGATGGATGGAGCATTTCTGACGTCCTGCCCCATGATGTTCATTTTCTTGAGGCTGATGGTTAGGCCAAATTCATTGCAGGCAGCCGCAAACCTGTCGATGAGACTCTGCAGGCACTCTTCAGTGTGAGATGTTAAAGCAGCATCGTCAGCAAAGAGGAGTTCCCTGATGAGGACTTTCCGTACTTTGGACTTCGCTCTTAGACGGGCAAGGTTGAACAACCTGCCCCCTGATCTTATCTCATTGCTGTTTGTGGACCCTTTCTATATGCAAATTGGCTACTGCATTTTCCTACATTATAACAATCACAATGTTTCAAAACTACTTAATAAGCAGTTCACTGCTTTGGGATATCCCATGGTATTGAAAGGTGCTACATAAATACAAGTTCTTTCATTGATAACTTAATTGAATTGAATAATTGCTTGTGTGATTCACCAACAATCTGTGCTTCATCTGATCCATAAAAATTCTGAATACTCAGTTATGTAATACTGACTAAATCCATTTGGATTATTAACTATAAAAATACTGGTAACCACAGTACTGCTCATATACCTCTTAAATACATTCTGTTTTAAAGATAGATTTACCTTTATATCGCACTTTTCATGACCACCAGACATCCCAAAGCAATTTATAGCCAATGAAGTAATTTTGAAATGATACTAAACTTAGCTAAAACACTGGTTTGACCTCAACTGGAGTTTTCTGTCCAGTTCTGGGCGGCATACTAAGATTCACGAGAATGGTTCCATGGATGAGGAACTTCAGTTACATGGATACATTGGAGAAGTTGGCACTGTTTTCCTTGGAGACGTGTGAGAGGAGATTTGATAGAGGTATTCAAACTCATGAGGGATCTGGACAGAGTAGATAGGGAAAAACTGTTCCCACTGGAGGAAGGATCTAGAACAAAAGAACACAGATTTAGAGTAATTGGCAGAAGAAGCAATGGAGACATGAGGAAAAACATTTTCACGCAACGAGTGGTTAGGATCATGAATGCACTGCCTGAGATTGTGGTGGAGGCAGGTTCAATCGAGGAATTCAAGAGGGAATTGAATATTGAAAAGAATGAATGTGCAGGGCCATAGGGAGAAGGCAGGGGTGTGGCACTAGCTGAATTGCTCCTTCAGAGAGCCAGCGCAGACACGATGGGCCAAATGGCCACCTCCTGTGCTGCAACAATTCTGCGATTCTGTGAAGTGCAGTCACTGTTGTAATGTAGGTAACATGCATATTTATAACCTGACTAGATACTTCAAAAGCAGGCTGTCTTTTAACAAAAAAATGTTACTTTTTTCTGGTTATTTACAAACACGCAAGTATTTTCATGACTTGTTTTTCGCCTTCCTGTATACAAGTATTGTTTACAAAATAATTTTCTATAAATGTCATCTCCTTATTTAAAATTATACACTTTTTTTAGATTAATTTTGACAATTTAGATTAAGAGTCATGCTCTGACATAGAACTTTCAAACGTCAAGTCAGTTATTTATTTATTTTTTATTTAGAGATACAGCACTGAAACAGGCCCTTCGGCCCACCGAGTCAGTGCCGACCAACAACCACCCATTTATACTAACCCTACAGTAATCCCATATTCTCCTATCACCTCCCTGCACTAGGGGCAATTTACAACGGCCAATTTACACCTGCAAGTCTTTGGATGTGGGAGGAAACCGGAGCACCCGGGGAAAACCCACGCAGACACAGGGAGAACTTGCAAACTCCGCACAGGCAGAACCCAGAATCGAACCCGGGTCCCTGGAGCTGTGAGGCTGCGGTGCTAACCACTGCGCCTTGTTAAACAGGGAACTGTCTGGCAGTGGCAGTCACCGGTCCATCATCTGAAAGTAGTTGGTTCAGTAGACACTAATCACTAGCAAGAAGCTAAGCTAGCTAGTGACTCATCAGAGGCTTTGTATAAGCAGTCAAGTTTTTCAAACCACATGGCGTAAGGAGTGTACGGAGAGGAGACCTTGCCTGAGTGAGACAGAGTGTGAAGGTGGAAATTTGGTTCACGTGGGAATTCGAGCAAAAGGGAAAGAGGTGCTCCTTTTTCAGCCTCCAGTAGCTGTAGAAGATACAAGTTGCTTCCCAGAAATAGAGTGTAACCTAGAAACAGTGGTGAAAGTTTGAAGAGCTAGGGGGATGAGTCCATGGGTTCAGAGTATTCCAAAGAAAATTAACTTGTGACATAACAGTAAAGAAGGTAAGTGATTGGTTGGTGAACATTTTCTGTTTTCAAAGAACAAAGAACAGTACAGCACAGGAACAGGCCATTCGGCCCTCCAAGCCTGCACCGATCTTGATGCCTGCCTAAACTAACACCTTCTGCACTTCCGGGGCCCATATCCCTCTATTCCCTTCCTATTCATATATTTGTCAAGATGTCTCTTAAACGTCGCTATCGTATCTGCTTATTCCTCTTACCTAAACTAGAGAATTTTAATTGAGGTTAGTGTAACATTAATTGAAATAATAAGAAGAATCTTTGAAACTCATATAATTTATTAAAGCATTATTGGTAGTAAAGTTTACTAGCAGTAGTAAAGCTTAGTAGTAGTGAGATTTATTAATTATAAGTTAATTAAGAAAAATAAATTAACAATAATAAAGATGGCAGGGCAGGTGATGTGTTGTGGCTGCAGAATGTGGGAGCTCCAGGACGCCAGCGTGATCCAGAGCAAACGTCTGCAGTAAGTGTTTGCAACTTGAAGAACTTAGGCTCAGAGTCATTGAGCTTGAGGCCAAGCTACAGACACTGCAATGTTTCAGGGAGGGGGAAAGTTACCTGGACACTTTGATCCAGGAGGCGGTCACACCCCTTAATTTAGGCAGAACTGTTTTGGTCAATGGTCAGGGACAGGAGGGTGTCACTGCGAGTCAGGCAGGTATGGGGAATCGGCATGTAGTAGTGGCGAAGCCTCAGCCCCTGACTTTGTCCAACAGGTACAAGATGCTTGCTACCTGTGTGGTTGAGAAGGACTGCAAGGTGAATGAGCGGAATGACCATGGCACCATGATGAACAATGCCATTTGAGTGGGGGGAGCCAAGAGGAATGTGGTAGTGATAGGGGATGGTATAGTCAGGAGGATAGATACTGTTCTGTGCAGCCATGACCAGGAGCTCCGAAGGTTATGTTGCCTGCCCAGTGGCAGGGTTAAGGACATCTCCTCATGGCTGGAGAGGAGCCTGGAACGGGATGAGGAGGATCCAGTTGTCACGGTCCATGTAGGAACCAACGGCATAGGTAGAACCAGGAATGATCATTCAGAGAATTTGAGGAGTTAGGGTCCAAATTAAAATGCAGAACATTAAAGGCAATCATCTCTGGATTGTTACCTGAGCCACGCGCCAATTGGCATAGGATCAAACAGATTAGAGAATTAAATGTGTGGCTCAAAGAGTGGTGTGGGAAGATGGGGTTTCAATTCATGGGGCACTAGCATCAGTACTGTGAGAAGAGTGAGCTATTCCGTTGGGATGGGCTCCACTTAAACCGTGAAAGAAGCAGTGTCCTGACCAATTGTATAACTAGGGCTGCGGACAGAGCTGTAAACTAACGGGGGGGATAGGTTCGGGTGTAAGGAGATTTAGAAATCCAAAGAGAGAGGTCAAGGCATCGAAACAGTACAGCATTGTAGGTAAAGTCAAGCAGGAAGGGACAGAGTTTAACAAAAATTGTACATGAACTAATCGAGTCATTGCAGGGAATAGAAGTAAAAAAAAATGGAATTAAAAGTTCTTTATCTGAATGCACGAAGCATGTGCAATAAAATAGATGAACTCGTGGCACAAACAGGGGTAAATGATTTAGATCTAATCACCATTACAGAGACATGGTTACAAGGTAATCTAGGTTGGGAAGTAAATATTCCAGGGTACGCAATATTTCAGAAATACTGACAGAATAACAAAGGAGGAGGGGTAGCCCTGATAGTAAGGGATGACGTAAGTACATTAGTGAGAAAGGATCTGTCCTCAGAAGATCATGAAGTAGAATCAGTATGGGTGTTAATTGGGAATAGCAAGATGCAGAAAACTCTGGTGGGAGTAGTTTATAGGCCCCCTAACAGTAGTTATACCGTTGGACAGAGCATTAGCAAGAAATTATTGGAGCTTGTAACAAAGATAATGTAATAATTATGGGGGACTTTAATCTTCTTATAGACTGGGACAATGAAATTGACAAGAGTGGTCGAGAAGATGAGGTTGTAGAATGTTTTCGGGACAGTTTCTTGGAGCAATACGGTGTGGAAGTGACTAGGGATAAAACTATCTTAGATCTAGTATTGTGTAATGAAGCAGGGTTAATTAGTAATGTCATAGTAAAAGATCCATTGGGAAATAGTGATCATAATACCATTGAATTCCATGTTAAGTTTCAAAGTGACATGTTCCAATCACAAACAAGAATCTTAAATATAAACAAAGCCAATTACATAGGTATGAGGGGAGAACTGGCTAAGGTAAATTGTGTAACTAGACTAAAAGGTATGGTGGTAAATGAACAGTGGGAAACATTTAAAGAAACAATTCAAAATGTTCAACAAAAATATATTCCATTGAAAAACAAAAAGTCAGCAAGAATCACCCCTCCATGGCTCACTCAGGAAGTTAAGGATAGTATTAGATTAAAAGAAGAGGCTTACAATGTTGCAAAATACAGTAATAAGTCTGAGGATTGGGAGTGTTTTGGAAACCAGCAAATGGCCACCAAAAAGTTGATAAAAAATAGAATATGATAGTAAACTATCCAGAAATATAAAAACAGTCTGTAAGAGCTTTTTTAAGTATATAAAAAGGAAGAGAGAAGCTAAAGTAAACATTGGTCCCTTAGAAGCAAAGACAAGAGAAATTGCCATGGGGAATGAGGAAATGGCAGAGGCATTTAACAAATACTTTGTGTCTGTCTTCACACCAGAAATAGATGGTAACCCAGGGGATAAGAAGAGTCGGTAAATTAAGGAAATTAATATCAGCAGAGAAAAAGTATTGGAGAAAATCCAACAAATCCCCAGGACCTGATGGCCTACACCCTCGGGTTCAAAAAGAGATAGCTGCAGAGATAGTGAATGCACTAGCTATGATTTTCCAAAATGACTTAGATTCGGGAACAATCCCATTAGATTGGAAGTTGGCAACTGTTACACTGCATTTCAAGAAAGGTGGGAAAGAGAAAACAATGAACTACAGGCCGGTTAGCCTAACATCAGTCGTTGGGAAAATGCTGGAATCTGTTATTAAGGAAGTTTTAACAATGCACTTAGAAAAGCATAGTACGATTAGAACAAGTCAACATGGTTTAACTAAAGGGAAATCCTGTTGAACAAATTTATTTGAGTTCTTTGAGGATGTAACTAGTAGGGTAGATAAAAGGGACCAAGTAGATCTCGGATACCTAGATTTCTAAAAGACATTTGATAAGGTTAATATGCAAGATATGGGCTCATGGAGTTGGAGGCAATATATTAGCATGGATAGAGGATTGGTTAACGGACAGGAAGCCAAGAGTGGGCATAAACGGGGCATTCTCAAGTTGGCAGGCAGTATATAGTGCTCTGCAGCAAGGATCAGTGCTGGGGCCTCAGCTATTTACAATCTATATCAATGACTTAGATGAAGAGACAGAGTGTTATGCACCTAAGTTTGCTGATGATACAAAGCTAGGTAGAAAGATAAGCTGTGGGAGGACACAGAGAGCCTGCAAAGAGATATAGACAGGTTAAGTAAGTCGGCAACAGGATGGCAGATGGAATATATTGTAGGCAAGTGTGAAGTTATTCACTTTGATCATTTGAACAGAAAATCAGAATACTTTTTAAAAGGTGTGGAACTTGTAAGTGATGCTGTTCAAAGAAACTTGGGTGTGCTCGTACAAGGAATGCAAAAAGTTAACATGCAGGCACACCAAGCAATTAGGAAGGCAAAATTGCATGTTGGCCCTTTATTGCAAGGGGATTGGAGTTTAGGAATAAAGAAGTCTTGCTACAATTGAACAGGGTTTTGGTGAGTCCAGATCTGGAGTACTGTGCGCAGTTTTGGTCTCCACATTTAAGAAAGAATATACTTGCATTGGAGACAGTACAGTGAAGGTTCACTAAATTGGTCCCTGGGGGTTGTCCCATGATGAGAGGCTGAGTAAATTGGGACCATATTCTCTGGCGTTCAGAAGAATGAGAGGTGATCTCATTGAAACATACCAGATTCTGCAGGGGCTGGATAGGGTAAACACTGAGAGATTGTTTTCGCTGGTTGGAGAATCTAAAACACGGGGACACAGTCTCAGGTAAGGGCCCGACTGAGATGAGGAAAAATTACTTCACTCAAAGGGCTGTGAATCTTTGAAATTGTCTACCCCAGAGAGTTGTGGATACTCCATCATTGAACACATTTAAGGCTGGGATAGACAGATTTTTGGCCTCTCAGGGAAATAAGGGATATGGCGAGCTGACGGAAAGTGGAGTTGAAGCCTAAGATCAGCCACTTTTGAATTGAATGACGGAGCAGGCTCAGTGGGCCATATGGTCTACTGCTGCTCCTATTTCTTGTGATCTTGTGTTTTTTTAAAAATGGGGTACCAGCTTATTTGTATCACGACTTCACAACTTAGGTTGCCCTCTGAGATTCTCCATATGGTGAGTTCACAATGTCAAGAAATTTATATCTTGTTTATAATGGCAGATGTGTCTCGTGATTGCTGCTGAACATGACATATTGATAATCAAGTCAAAGTTAACACCTAATAGATATGTCTCCTGTTTGCCACATGGCCTGCTGCAAATGAAACAGGATTTTGAAAATTGGAATTTTCGAGTAAACATGCAGATCTGTATTTCTGAGAACCCAAAATAGATTCTGATTGCACTATTGCACAAATGTGAGGTAATGCATTTTGGAAGGTCTAATGCAGGTGGGAAGTATACAGTTAATGGCAGAATCCTTAGGAGTATTGACAGGCAGAGAGATCTGGGTGTACAGGTCCACAGGTCACTGAAAGTGGCAACGCAGGTGGATAAGGTAGTCAAGAAGGCATACGGCATGCTTGCCTTCATCGGTCGGGGCACAGAGTATAAAAATAGGGAAGTCATGCTGCAGCTGTACAGAACTTTAGTTAGGCCACACTTAGAATATTGCGTGCAATTCTGGTCGCCACACTACCAGAAGGACGTGGAGGCATTGGAAAGGGTACAGAAGAGGTTTACCAGGATGTTGCCTGGTCTGGAGGGCATTATCTATGAGGAGAGGTTGGATAAACTCAGATTGTTTTCACTAGAATGACGGAGGTGGAGGGGCGACATGATAGAGGTTTACAAAGTTATGAGTGGCATGGACAGAGTGGATAGTCAGAAGCTTTTTCCCAGGGTGGAAGAGTCAGTTATTAGGGGACATAGGTTTAAAGTGAGAGGGGCAAAGTTTAGAGGAGATTTGCGAGGAAGTTCTTTACACAGAGGGTGGTGAATGCCTGGAACTTATTGCCGGGGGAAGCAGGTACCATAGAAACGTTTAAGAGGCATCTTGACAAATACATGAATAAGATGGGAATAGAGGGATATGGACCCCGGAAGTGTAGAAGGTTTTAGTTTAGACAGGCATCAAGATCGGCGCAGGTCTGGAGGGCCGAATGGCCTGTTCCTGTGCTGTACTGTTCTTTGTTACATAGAACATAGAAAAGTACAGCACAGTACAGGCCCTTCGACCCACGATGTTGTGCCGAACCTTTAACCTACTCTAAGATCAAACTAACTACCTACCCTTCATTCTACTATCATCCATGTACCTATCCAAGAGTCGCTTAAATGTCCCTAATGTATCTGCTTCTACTACCACCGCTGGCAGTGCATTCCACGCACCCACCACTCTCTGTGTAAAGAACCTACCTCTGACATCTCCCCGAAACCTTCCCCCAATCACCTTAAAATTATGCCCCCTGGTGATAGCCCTTTCCACCCTGGGAAAAAGTCTCTGACTATCCACTCTATCTCTGCCTCTCATCATCTTGTACCCCTCTATCAAGTCACCTCTCATCCTTCTTCGCTCCAATGAGAAAAGCCCTAGCTCCCTCAATCTTTCTTCGTAGGACATGCCCTCCAGTCTAGGCAGCATCCTGGTAAATCTCCTCTGCACCCTCTCTAAAACTTCCACATCCTTCCTATAATGAGGCGACCAGAACTGAACACAATATTCCAAGTGTGGTCGAACCAGGGCCTTATAGAGCTGCAGCATAACCTCGCGGCTCTTAAACTCAATCCCCCTGTTAATGAAAGCCAACACGCCATACGCCTTCTTAACAACCCTATCAACTTGGGTGGCAACTTTGAGCGATCTATGGACATTGTTCTTTTGTTCTTTATTCTTAGGCACCCAACCACACCACCCTCTCCCCCTCCACCCCCCCCCCCCCCCCCCCACCACCGACAGACACAAAGTATGGATCAACAGGTGATGGGGAGAGAGAATCCCTTGATTAAGAATTATCATAAAGATTCTTGGAACAAGCTTGATGGCCTTTTCCCTCTCCAGACTTTGTTCTTATTTTAAAACGGATGATGATTAACTCCTTCAAAAAAAGAACTAGATAAATATCCATAAAGTCTACTGCACAATTCCACAAAATTGTGCATTGCTGAGATGATTCTTTGAATGTGAGAAAACTTACAAATGCCATCAGCTTGGTTCTGTTGAAAGCATTTTTATTATTAAGATAATAAATCTTAAGAGAACTGCTACAAGTATGTTTTTAACAACTTATTTTCTAACATTTTCAATGATATATCAACTCTTCATAAGATCATAAAAAATAGGATCAGGAGTAGGCCACTTGAGCCTGCCCTGCCATTCAGTAACATCAAGGATGATTTGATTGTGCCCTTAACTGCACTTTCCTGCCTGCCCCGTAATATGTTACTCCCTTGTCGATCAAAAATCTGTCTAGCAATGTCATGTTGTTCGCACATTAGGAATGCTTGCTCAGTGGCTATTAACATTAACCCTTTTCATAGGGTTTTCAATGCTGCAGCCATTGCCTGCTTTAAAATATTTTATTTTTAATCAGAATAGCATGGATTTTTGTGACCTGGTAGCTCATGTTAGTGCACTAACGTACTATAACATTGAATGGTCAAACGAAGCATCTTCTGTGATTATCTCAAATAAGTCAATCGAGGAAGAGACACAGAGCAGAGGGAGGGGGAAAACAGAGGGTGAGTCAATCACTACAGCTTTTGCATATGTGCCAGCAGTAGGTTCAAGATGAGTACAAGCAAAGAACAGTACAGCACAGGAACAGGCCATTCGGCCCTCAAAGCCTGCGCCGATCTTGATGCCTGTCTAAACTAAAACCTTCTGCACTTCATGGGTCCGGATCCCTCTATTCCCATCCTATTCATGTATTTGTCAAAATGCCTCTTAAACATCGCTATTGTACCTGCTTCCACCACCTCCCCCGGCAGCAAGTTCCAGGCACTCACCACCCTCTGTGTAAAAAAACTTGCCTCGCACATCTCCTCTAAACTTTGCCCCTCGCACCTTAAACCTATGTCCCCTAGTAACTGACTCTTCCACCCTGCGAAAAAGCTTCTGACTATCCACTCTTCCATGGCACTCATAACTTTGTAAACCTCTATCATGTCGCCCCTCCACCTCAGTCATTCCAGTGAAAACAATCCGAGTTTATCCAACCTCTCCTCATAGCTAATGCCCTCCAGACCAGGCAACATCCTGGTAAACCTCTTCTGTACCCTGTCCAAAGCCTCCACATCCTTCTGGTAGTGTGGCGACTAGAATTGTACACAATATTCCAAGTGTGGCCTAACTAAGATTCTGTACAGCTGCAGCATGACTTGCCAATTTTGATACTCTATGCCCTGACCGATGAAGGCAAGCATGCCGTATGCCTTCTTGACTACCTTATCCACCTGCGTTGCCACTTTCAGTGACCTGTGGACCCGTACGCCCAGATCTCTCTGCCTGTCAATACTCCTAAGGATTCTGCCATTGACTGTATACTTCCCACCTGTATTATACCTTCCAAAATGCATTACCTCACATTTGTCCGGATTAAACTCCATCTGCCATTTCACCGTCCAAGTCTCCAGTCGATCTATCCTGCTGTATTCTCTGACAATCCTCATCACTATCCGCAACTCCACCAACCTTTGTGTCGTCCGCAAACTTACTAATCAGACCAGCTACATTTTCCTCCAAATCATTTATATATACTACAAACAGCAAAGGTCCCAGCACTGATCCCTGCGGAACACCACTAGTCACATCCCTCCATTCAGAAAAGTACCCTTCCACTGCTACCCTCTGTCTTCTATGACCGAGCCAGTTCTGTATCCATCTTGCCAGCTCACCTCTGATCCTGTGTGACTTCACCTTTTGTACCAGTCTACCATGAGGGACCTTGTCAAAGGCTTTACTGAAGTCCATGTGGACAACATCCACTGCCCTTCCTTCATCAATCATCTTTGTCACTTCCTCAAAAAACTCAATCAAGTTAGTGAGACACGACCTCCCCTTCACAGAACCATGCTGCCTCTCACTAATAAGTCCATTTGTTTCCAAATGGGAGTAAATCCTGTCCCGAAGAATCCTCTCTAATAATTTCCCTACCACTAACGTCACGCTCACCAGCCTGTAATTTCCTGGATTATCCTTGCTATCTTTCTTAAACATTGTCCAGTCCTCTGGGACCTCACCTGTGGCCAATGAGGATACAAAGATTTCAATCAAGGCCCCAGCAATTTCTTCCCTTGCCTCCCTCAGTATTCTGGAGTAGATCCCATCAGGCCCTGGGGACTTATCTACCTTAATGTTTTTCAAGACGCCCAACACCACCTCCTTTTTGATATCGACATGACCCAGACTCTCTGCACTCCCTTCCCTAGCCTCATCATCCACCAAGTTCTTCTCTTTGGTGAATACTGATACAAAGTACTCATTTAGCACCTCGCCCATTTCCTCTGGCGCTACACATAGATTCCTTCCTCTGTCCTTGAGTGGGCCAACGCTTTCCCTGGCTACCCTCGCCCTTTATATACGTATAAAAAGCCTTGGGATTCTCCTGAATCCTGTTTTCCAATGACTTCTCATAACCCCTTTTAGCCCTCCTGACTCCTTGCTTAAGTTCCTTCCTACTGTCTTTATATTCCTCAAGGGCTTCGTCTGTTCCCAGCCTTCCAGCCCTTACGAATGCTTCCTTTTTCTTTTTGACGAGGCTCACAATATCGCTCGTTATCCAAGGTTCCCGAAACTTCCAAAATTCTCCTTCATCCTCACAGGAACATGCTGGTCCTGGATTCTAATCAACTGATGTTTGAAAGACTCCCACACGTCAGATGTTGATTTACCCTCAAACAACTGCCCCCAATCTAAATTCTTCAGTTCCTGCCTAATATTTTTATAATTAGCTTTCCCTTAATTTAGCACCTTCACCCGAGGACTACTCTTATCCTTAACCACAAGTACCTTAAAACTTACGGAATTATGGTCACTGTTCCCAAAATGCTCCCCTACTGAAAACACCTGGCCGGGCTCAATCCCCAATACCAGGTCCAGTACGGCCTCTTCCCGAGTTGGACTATCTACATATTGTTTCAAGAAGCCCTCCTGGTTGATCCTTACAAATTCTGCCCCATCCAAGCCCCTAGCACTAAGTGAGTCCCAGTTAAGTTAAGTTTAGTTTAGAGATACAGCACTGAAACAGGCCCTTCGGCCCACCGAGTCTGTGCCGACCATCAACCACCCATTTATACTAACCCTACAGGGCGGCACAGTGGCGCAGTGGTTAGCACCGCAGCCTCACAGCTCCAGCGACCCGGGTTCAATTCTGGGTACTGCCTGTGTGGAGTTTGCAAGTTCTCCCTGTGTCTGCGTGGGTTTCCTCCGGGTGCTCCTGTTTCCTCCCACATGCCAAAGACTTGCAGGTTGATAAGTAAATTGGCCATTAGCAATTGCCCCTAGTATAGGTAGGTGGTATGGAAATATAGGGACAGGTGGGGATGTGGTAGAAATATGGAATTAGTGTAGGATTAGTATAAATGGGTGGTTGATGGTCGGCACAGACTCGGTGGGCCGAAGGGCCTGTTTCAGTGCTGTATCTCTAAACTAAACTAATTCCATATTCCTACCACATCCCTATCTGTCCCTATATTTCCCTACCACCTATCTATACGAGGGGCAATTGCTGATGGCCAATTTACCTATCAACCTGCAAGTCATTGGCATGTGGGAGGAAACCGAAGCATCCGGAGGAAACCCACGCAGACACAGGGAGAACTTGCAAACTCCACACAGGCAGTACCCAGAATTGAACCCGGGTCGCTGGAGCTGTGAGGCTGCAGTGCTCACCACTGCGCCACTGAAGTTAAAATCTCCCACCACAACAACCCTGTTGCTTTTACATCTTTCCAAAATCTGTCTCCATATCTGCTCCTCTATCTCCCGCTGGCTGTTGGAAGGCCTGTAGTAAACCCCCAACATTGTGACTGCACCTTTCCTATTCCTGAGCTCTACCCATATTGCCTCGCTGCATGATCCCTCCGAGGTGTCCTCCCGCAATACAGCTGTGATATTCTCCTTAACCAGTAATGCAACTCCACCACCCCTTATTACATCCCCCTCTATACCGCCTGAAGCATCTAAATCCCGGAACGTTTAGCAGATGCCTAGAAACATCTGGTTGCTTGGTGTGGGCAGGGGATGGATCTCTAATGATAGGAAAAAAAGATAAAATGGATAGGGCTCATTAAAGCAAAAAAGTGTGAATATTACAATTAGCATATTCAAAAAAGCTGATGATTGTTGTAGTATAGACATCCACATTACTCATTTTTGGGCTTCCACCAAACGAAAGTTTTCTGTCCCATTAGATTAAATTATATTAGGGCGGCGCAGTGGTTAGCACTGCAGCCTCACAGCTCCAGCGACCCGGGTTCAATTCTGGGTACTGCCTGTGGAGTTTGCAAGTTCTCCCTGTGTCTGCGTGGGTTTCCTCCGGGTGCTCCTGTTTCCTCCCACATGCCAAAGACTTGCAGGTTGATAGGTAAATTGGCCATTATAAATTGCCCCTAGTACAGGTAGGTGATAGGGAAATATAGGGACAGGTGGGGATGTGGTAGGAATATGGAATTAGTGTTGGATTAGTATAAATGGGTGGTTGATGGTCAGCGCAGACCCGGTGGGCTGAAGGGCCTGTTTCAGTGCTGTATCTCTAAATATAGAAAAATAAAAATAAGTTATTTATATTTTCTTGACCATCATTTAGTATCACAATAAGCATTTCTGTCAGTAGCAGCGCATGTGTTAGGAATCAACTGTTCACAATTTTTTTTTCTCCCCACAGGGTCTGAGGAACTATGTTATTCTTGGCATAGCATTCTGCACGATATCAGCAGGAGCATTAACAACTGGCTTTTCCAAGGTGTGACTAACGCAGTTACAGAATACAAACCAGAAGATGGCATCAATGTCAAGTTGTTTGCAGTACAATTAACATTGAAGCAGTTGGAATCAAAGTACTGTTTTTGATGTACAGAGTCTCCGGTCTCTTTGCAGTGTGTGGGAACAACTGATTGAACAGCAGACTAGAGAAGTCAACCACAGGTTGCAGAATTTTTGACTTAAATCCTTTTATGATTCTGTATTAATTGTGAAATGTTTATTGGCCTTAGTACTGCTGTTCTCATTCAGAAATGCATAACTACCCTCAAGAGGTGTTATACTTGGGAGCAAAATTACTGTAAACTACAGATAGGAATTCACAATTAACCAAAAATTGTAGCACAGCTCATTAAATCTTTCATTCAATAACTGATTAACTCCTCGTGGAAGTGATTAATATTTTCCTTTTTTCAAGGAAAAATGTAGTTGCTTCAGCCTTTGCTGTTTAGTAGCATTTTCACCTCTGACTCTGAGGTCATGGGTTTAAGATACGCTCAGATTATTGAGCATATAAAATTAGGATGGCACTTCAGTGCAGTATTGAAGATGTACAGCCACTGCCTTGAGTTCATCCTATGTCCTCACTAACATTTATCTTTCAGTAATACCACTGAAACAGATTATCTGGTCATTATTGCATTGTGCACAAATCACCTGTGAAGTATCCATGGATGTCCTGAGATTATAGATGCTATATAAATGCAAGTTCATTCTTTCTTTTCTTAACACTAATGAGATTTCTAAATCCCACTGTCTGTTGGTGAAATTGAACAATGCTTTTTAACTGTGTCACTCTGCTCAACCACTCTTCAACCACCAGATATGACTGGACTGCATTGAGCACAATCAATGCATCGAGCACATCAATGCTTCATCAATGACCTTCCTTCAATCAGAAGGTCAGAAGTGGGGATGTTCGCGGATGATTGCACAATGTTCAGCACCATTCGTGACTCCTCAGATACTGAAGCAGTCCGTGTAGAAATGCAGCAAGACCTGGACAATATTCAGGCTTGGGCTGATAAGTGGCAAGTAATGTTCGTGCCACACAAGTGCCAAGCAATGACCATCTCCAACAAGAGAGAATCTAACCATCTCCCCTTGCCATTCAACAGCATTACCATTGCTGAATCCCTCACTATCAACATCCTAGGGGTTACCATTGACCATAAACTGAACTGGAGTAGCCATATAAATACTGTGGCTACAAGAGCAGGTCAGAGGCTAGGAATCCTGAGGCGAGTAACTCACCTCCTGACTCCCCAAAGCTGGCCCACCATCTACAAGGCACAAGTCCGGAGTGTGATGGAATACTCTCCACTTACCTGGATGGGTGCAGCTCCAACAACACTCAAGAAGCTCTTCACCATCCAGGACAAAGCAGCCCACTTGATTGGCACCCCATCTACAAACATTCACTCCCTCCACCACCGACGCACAGTGGCAGCAGTGTGTACCATCTACAAGATGCACTGCAGCAATGCACCAAGGCTCCTTAGACAGCACCTTCCAAACCCGCGACCTCTACCAACTAGAAGGACAAGGGCAGCAAATACATGGGAACACCACCACCTGCAAGTTCCCCTCCAAGTCACACACCATCCTGACTTGGAACTATATCGCCGTTCCTTCACTGTCACTGGGTCAAAATCCTGGAACTCCCTTCCTAACAGCACTGTGGGTATACCTATCCCACATGGACTGCAGCGGTTCAAGAAGGCAGCTCACCACCACCTTCTCAAGGGCAATTAGGGATGGGCAATAAATGCTGGCCTGGCCAGTGTCGTCCACATCCCATGAATGAATAAAAAAAATCTTGCTTTGCTCACCACTGTCTCAGGTTGAACTGAACTTTACACAACCTCAGGCTCCTTTTTGACCCTGAGCTGAACATCTGACCCGATATCCTCTACTACTAACTCAGTAACATTGCCCATCCCCATCCTTGCCTCATCCCATCTGCTACTGAAACTCTTTTTCATGCGTTTGTCACACCCAGACTTGACTATTCCAATACTCTCTTGGCTAGCCTCCCATCCTCCAATCTGCATAAGTTTCAGCTAATCCAAAACTCTGCTGCCCATATCCTATTATGCCAAGTACCGCTCACCTATCACCCCATTACTCACTGACCTACGTTGACTCCTAGCCCCCCTATGCTACAAATTTAAAGTTCTCATCCTTCCGCCCCTGCTGCAATTTTACGTGGGGCGGTGGCCTGCCCACCCCAGGCCAATCAAGGCCCTTAAATGGCCATTTAACTGCCACTTAAGGGCCTTCTCCCACCACTGCGAATATTTTACCCTCGGCGGCTGGAAGGCAAAGGCCCCAAAAAACCCTGCCTGGTAAAACCAGGCGGCCTTCTTGTGGGCTCTGGGGGTGGCGGAGCCCTCCTGATAGGGTGCCCTGTGCCCCACGAAGGGCCATCCCCGAAGCCCCAACTGCCCCCAATACACAACACTTCTTCCCCACCCCACCCCTCCCCCCCCAACAACCAACCCCCTCCCCCCTTGCCTCGCCGGGGCCCAGCCAGTTGTCCCCAGGTGAGACTCTAAAAATCTACCTCCTTTCCTGGACCATTCTTTCTATTGCCTCCGATGGCTGGGTGTAGCCATCAGGCTCGCTGGTGGGCGGGGTCCCCGTAAAATTCCGGCCCTTGTGTTTAAATCCTTTCATGGCCTCACACCCTATCTCTAACCGCAAGCCATACACCGCTCAAAACATTGGGTTCCTCTGACTCTGGCCTCTTATGCGTCCTCCAGTCCTTCATACCCCATTCTTCACGGCCTTGCATTCGGCTCTGGAGTTCCCTCCCTCCCCAGTCACCTTAGTCTTATATCTCCTTATTTGGCTGAGCATCAGTTTTTGTCTGAATATGTTTCTGTATAGTGCCTTGGGTTTTTTATGTTTAAAGTGCTATATAAAAAGGCATTATTATTAATGTATTAATCATTCTAATTGAATAAATCAGAGACAATTATGGATGATTTTGTGGCAAGTGATTTTTTTCAGAACATTTGACTATTTTCATAGAACATAGAACATTACTGCGCAGTACAGGCCCTTCAGCCCTCGATGTTGCGCCGACCTGTGAAACCATCTGACCTACACTATTCCATTTTCATCCATATGTCTATCCAATGACCACTTAAATGCCCTTAAAGTTGGCGAGTCTACTACTGTTCCAGGCAGGGCGTTCCACGCCCCTACTACTCTCTGTGTAAAGAAACTACCTCTGACATCTGTCCTATATCTATCACCCCTCAACTTAAAGCTATGTCCCCTCGTGTTTGCCATCACCATCCGAGGAAAAAGGCTCTCACTATCCACCCTGTCCAGCCCTCTGATTATCTTATATGTCTCTATTAAGTCACCTCTTCTCCTCCTTCTCTCTAACGAAAACTGACCTCAAGTCCCTCAGCCTTTCCTCGTAAGACCTTCCCTCCATACCAGGCAACATCCTAGTAAATCTCCTCTGCACCTTTTCCAAAGCTTCCACATCCTTCCTATAATGCGGTGACCAGAACTGCACGCAATACTCCAGGTGCGGCCGCACCAGAGTTCTGTACAGCTGCAGCATGACCTCGTGGCTCCGAAACTCGATCCCCCTACTAATAAAAGCTAACACACCATATGCCTTCTTAACAGCTCTATTAACCTGGGTGGCAACTTTCAGGGATTTATGTACCTGGACACCAAGATCTCTCTGTTCATCTACACTACCAAGAATCTTCCCATTAGCCCAGTACTCTGCATTCCTGTTACTCCTTCCAAAGTGAATCACCTCACACTTTTCCACATTAAACTCCATTTGCCATCTCTCAGCCCAGCTCTGCAGCCTATCTATGTCCCTCTGTACCCAACAAGATCCTTCGGCACTATCCACAACTCCACCGACCTTCGTGTCATCCGCAAATTTACTAACCCACCCTTCTACACCCTCATCCAGGTCATTTATAAAAATGACAAACAGCAGTGGCCCCAAAACAGATCCTTGTGGTACACCACTAGTAACTAAACTCCAGGATGAACATTTGCCATCAACCATCACCTTCTTTCAGCTAGCCAATTTCTGATCCAAAGCACTAATTCACCTTCAATCCCATACTTCTGTATTTTCTGCAATAGCCTACCGTGGGGAACTTTATCAAACGCCTTACTGAAATCCATATAGACCACATCCACGGCTTTACCCTCATCCACCTGTTTGGTCACCTTGTCAAAAAACTCAATAAGGTTTGTGAGGCACGACCTACCCTTCACAAAATCGTGCTGACTATCTCTAATGAACTTATTCTTTTCAAGATGATTATAAATCCTATCTCTTATAACCTTTTCCAACATTTTACCCACAACCGAAGTAAGGCTCACAGGTCTATAATTACCAGGGCTGTCTCTACTCCCCTTCTTGAACAAGGGGACAACATTTGCTATCCTCCAGTCTTCCGGCACTATTCCTGTCGACAATGACGACATAAAAATCAAGGACAAAGGCTCTGCAATCTCCTCCCTGGCTTCCCAGAGAATCCTAGGATAAATCTCATCTGGCCCAGGGGACTTATCTATTTTCACACTTTCCAAAATTGCTAACACCTCCTCCTTGTGAACCTCAATCCCATCTAGCCTAGTAGTCTGTATCTCAGTATTCTCCTCGACAACATTTTCTTTCTCCACTGTAAATACTGACGAAAAATATTCATTTAACACTTCCCCTATCTCCTCTGATTCCACACACAACTTCCCACTACTATCCTTGATTGGCCCTAACCTATCTCTAGTCATTCTTTTATTCTTGATATACCTGTAGAAAGCCTTAGGGTTTTCTTTGATCCTAATTAATAATGTGATTAATTTTTGTCTCAAAATATTGTTTCTTTTCCTGTTGCCTGAGCAGGTAATCACATGTACTCTGCTTACATGAGATGAATTGATCAAGTGCAAAAAGTGATTTACTCTAGGTAAAAACGTCCATATCTTCCCTTTGGATTTAACCGGAGCCGCAAAAGCAAATTTTGCTCTGAGCTTAATCGAACCACTGGCTCAGAACATTTTCTCTGTTGGAAAAACTCGCTTAAGAATGGGGTGACTTTCAGTCCATGCTACTGGTGGGAGCTTCATTCATTAGCGGCGCAAATCAGAAATTAAGACATGCATTGCCTACAATTTAATAGCTATTCATTTTTCTTTTCTTTTGGGCCTCCTTATCTCGAGAGACAATGGATACGCGCCTGGAGGTGGTCAGTGGTTTGTGAAGCAGCGCCTGGAGTGGCTATAAAGGCCAATTCTGGAGTGACAGGCTCTTCCACAGGTGCTGCAGAGAAATTTGTTTGTTGGGGCTGTTGCACAGTTGGCTCTCCCCTTGCGCCTCTGTCTTTTTTCCTGCCAACTACTAAGTCTCTTCGACTCGCCACAATTTAGCCCTGTCTTTATGGCTGCCCGCCAGCTCTGGCGAATGCTGGTAACTGACTCCCACGACTTGTGATCAATGTCACACGATTTCATGTCGCGTTTGCAGACGTCTTTATAACGGAGACATGGACGGCCGGTGGGTCTGATACCAGTGGCGAGCTCGCTGTACAATGTGTCTTTGGGGATCCTGCCATCTTCCATGCGGCTCACATGGCCAAGCCATCTCAAGCGCCGCTGACTCAGTAGTGTGTATAAGCTGGGGATGTTGGCCGCTTCAAGGACTTCTGTGTTGGAGATATAGTCCTGCCACCTGATGCCAAGTATTCTCCGAAGGCAGCGAAGATGGAATGAATTGAGACGTCGCTCTTGGCTGGCATACGTTGTCCAGGCCTCGCTGCCGTAGAGCAAGGTACTGAGGACACAGGCCTGATACACTCGGACTTTTGTGTTCCGTGTCAGTGCGCCATTTTCCCGCACTCTCTTGGCCAGTCTGAACATAGCAGTGGAAGCCTTACCCATGCGCTTGTTGATTTCTGCATCTAGAGACAGGTTACTGGTGATAGTTGAGCCTAGGTAGGTGAACTCTTGAACCACTTCCAGAGCGTGGTCGCCAATATTGATGGATGGAGCATTTCTGACATCCTGCCCCATGATGTTCGTTTTCTTGAGGCTGATGGTTAGGCCAAATTCATTGCAAGCAGACGCAAACCTGTCGATGAGACTCTGCAGGCATTCTTCAGTGTGAGATGTTAAAGCAGCATCGTCAGCAAAGAGGAGTTCTCTGATGAGGACTTTCCGTACTTTGGACTTCGCTCTTAGACGGGCAAGGTTGAACAACCTGCCCCCTGATCTTGTGTGGAGGAAAATTCCTTCTTCAGAGGATTTGAACGCATGTGAAAGCAGCAGGGAGAAGAAAATCCCAAAAAGTGTGGGTGCGAGAACACAGCCCTGTTTCACACCACTCAGGATAGGAAAGGGCTCTGATGAGGAGCCACCATGTTGAATTGTGCCTTTCATATTGTCATGGAATGAGGTGATGATACTTAGTAGCTTTGGTGGACATCCGATCTTTTCTAGTAGTCTGAAGAGACCACGTCTGCTGACGAGGTCAAAGGCTTTGGTGAGATCAATGAAAGCAATGTAGAGGGGCATCTGTTGTTCACGGCATTTCTCCTGTATCTGACGAAGGGAGAACAGCATGTCAATAGTCGATCTCTCTGCACGAAAGCCACACTGTGCCTCAGGGTAGACGCGCTCGGCCAGCTTCTGGAGCCTGTTCAGAGCGACTCGAGCAAAGACTTTCCCCACTATGCTGAGCAGGGAGATTCCACGGTAGTTGTTGCAGTCACCGCGGTCACCTTTGTTTTTATAGAGGGTGATGATGTTGGCATCGCGCATGTCCTGGGGTACTGCTCCCTCGTCCCAGCACAGGCATAGCAGTTCATTTTACTGGTTAGAAAATGGTGGACAAAACCCATATTTCCAACGTGCCCTACTGGCATGTGAGACTCCCACCAGCAGTATGGCCCTAATGGACTGGATTTTGAAAGCCCAGTGGGAGCGGGAGTAAGTGCACGCACAATTTAAAGATTGTGTTCTCAGAGTTCAGCATTGGGTCCTGCCACCTCCTGAATGCGAAGCAGTTTTTAAAGGGACTCAACAGAAAGTGTGAACGCCTCAAGTTTTTAAAATTTATTTCATGGGATGGGGGTGCCACAGACGAGGACAGCATTTGTTGCTCATCCCAAATTGCCCTTGACTGAGTTCGGAGGGCAGTTAAGAGTCAACCTCATTGCTGTGGGACTGGAGTCACATGTAGTCCAGCCAGATTTCCTTCCCTAAAGGACATTAGTGAACCAGATGGATTTTTTCTTTAATGGACAATCGATGGTAGGTTTATGGTCACCATTACTGAGACTAGCATTCAATTACAGATTTTAAAAAAAAATTAATTGAATTTATTCATTAATTGAACTTACATTTCATTAGCTGCCATGGTGGGATTTGAATTCATTTCCCCAGAGTATGAGCTTGGGTTTCTAGATAACAACGACACCATTATCTCTCCTGCCTGTTCAGCTCATTGGGCAGCTTATTGAAAGGCTTGTCAGGAGCAGTTTGTAAGTTTCAATCGAAGGACACAGGGAAAACGGCATGTCTGTAACTCGGCAAGGTGTCAAAGTCAAAAAAAATGTGGAGGGCCGTGAGGACTATTGGAAGGGCTGAATAACATGCTTCAGAAGCCCAAAATAAAGCTCAACTACTCCAAAAGTACCACAGAGTAACCATTGCTGGAGCTGAAAGATTTGCATTTGTCAGTGGTGAGTGGTAGGAATCTAAAGAAGGATGTGAGGCCGCTGGCATCACTTGGGCAACTGGAGTCGGCAGGGGAAGGTCTGGTGAGCAAACATGTGCCAGCTGAGGGAGGTCAGATGTGAACAGGCTGTTCTGACATTGGACAGAACAGCCAGGATGAGCTGCAGCAAACGTATTCTCCTGGATAGGAGGAGGTCAGAGGAGCACAGTGGGGGACTGCACGTTAGGTGTACCGCCCAAGAGTCAGCTTCCTGCAAATTACAGTGTGCCAGTGCCGTAGGAGTCTACGCCTATGCAGGCAGATGGTCTTAGACATTTTTTGCTTCAATCCACAATGACATGAGGCTTCATGGCCCCCATGGCAGTTCCTTACCTGGAGCCATCAAGGTCACCATTGCCCCAAATTTTTCTTTGCAACCGAATCATTCCAGGGATCGGCTGTGGACCTAGGTGGCATCTCAATCAACAGCTCATCACACCATCAGGCAGGTCACAGATGCCATATTCTGAAGAGTAAAGAACTACATCCCCTTTGGCACAGATGGGCCAGTGCAGGCACAGAGGACTTTGGGCTTTTCCATCATCGACGGATTCCCTCAGGTCCAGGGCGTCATTGATTTCACCCACGTAACCATCAAGGCACCAACAGACCAGCCAGGTAGTTTTCTGAACAGGAAGGGCTACCACTCATTGAATGTCCCGCTGTTCTGTGACCACAGAAGTGAATCTTGCAGGTCTGTGCCCGGTTCCTGGGCTGCTGTCATGATTCCTTTAACCTGCGAGAATCCCAAGTGCCACCTCTTCAGGCTCACATCCAGACTTCATGGGTGACTGCTGAGAGATAAAGGTTATCCCCTAAAGAGATGGTTCCTGACGCCTGTCCGAAACCGAGACACGGATGGAGAGGTGCTGCAACCAGAGCCATCTCCTAACAGACCTGCATTGAACAAACCATTGACATCTTGAAGATATATTTCCATTGCCTTGACCGGTCAGGTGGTGCTCTTCCATACGATCCAGCCAGAGTGGTTGTTTGCTGCGCCCTTCACAACATGACAATGCAAAGAGACCTGGAGTTGGATGAAGTGGAGCAGCTGGAATACCATTTCACCTCGGAGGAGGACTGGAAGGAAGAGGAAATGCTCGCTCAAGAAATGGCAGGCGACCAGGCAGCGCAGGATGCCTGGCGATGCTGTCCCAGAACTCAGGGTGAACCTCAGGCTGGCATGGCTGAAAGGGCCACGCTGATTCAGCAACGTTTCACCTGATCGCCCAAGAGCCCTTGTGGATGATGGACCCCAAAACTTACAGCATTGAGAGCTATCATACCACTATGACCCATACGTGTGAGATCCCATTGCCAGCATGAGCATGGAGAATGAGTGTTCCTCCGCCAACATTCTCCAACATCACAAAGCATGGGAATAGAATATTTCCCAGTGCCCCACGCACCACCGCCCCCCCCCCCCCCCACCCTCCAACATCCCACAATCCCCCTTCGGACATGAAACATCAATAATACACATATCAGAGTGATAAAATAAACAAGTGATATTGCAATGAAAACAAAACAGCATACAAATGTGCAGAATGTAGGAATGTGCATGAAAGATAGGTGGGAAAGCAAGCTGTGAGAAGGGCACACAGAGTCTGCAAAGAGATAAAGATAGGTTAAGTGAGTGAGCAAAAAATTGGCAGATGAAGTATAATGTGAAAAATGTGAGGTTGTCCACTTTGGCAGGAAGAATAGAAAAGCGGAATATTATTTAAATGGAGAGACACTGCAGAATCCTGCGGTACAGAATCACAAAATGAATCTCAAAATGAGAGCATGCATGTGCAGCAAGGAATTAGGAAGGTAAATGGAATGTTGGCCTTTATTGTAAGGGGGAATGGAGTATAAAAGTGGGAAAGTCTTGCTACAACTGTACCGGGCATTGGTGAGGCCGCACCTGGAGTACTATGTACAGCTTTGGTCTCCTTATTTAAGGAGGGATATATTTGCATTTGAGACAGTCCAGAGAAGATTCATTAGGTTGATTCATGGGATGACGGGGTTGTCTTGTGAGGAAAGGTTGAGCAGGTTGGGCCTATGCTCATTGGAGTTTAGAAGAATGAGAAGTGATCTTATTGAAACATTTAAGATTCTGAGGGGGCTTGACAGGATAGAGAAGTTGTTTACCCTTGTGAGGGAATCGAGAACTAGGGGGCACAGTTTCAAAATAAATGGCCTCCCATTTAAGATGGAGATGAGGAGGAATTTCTTATCCCCAACGGCCATTAATCTTTGGAATTCTCTTCCCCAAAGAGCAGTGGGGGCTGGGTCATGGAATATATTTAAAGCTGAGCTAGACAAATTTTTAATGTACAAGGGAGTCAAGAGTGATGGAGGGGCAGGCAGGAGAGTGGACTTAAGGCCACAATCAGATCAGCCATGATCTTATTGAATGGTCGAGCAGGCTCAAGCGGCCAAATAGCCTACTCCTCTTATTTCTTATGTTCTTCTGTTCTTATGTAGAACAGCACTCGGGTGACCCATTAAGTGAAATCAACAGCATATCACCTTTATTTCTCTTAACACTTCTACAGGGTTCTCTCCTGAGGCAGAGGATGAAGTATAGGCCTCTGGTTGAGACGGCTGTGACTTATGTCCTCGTCTTGGAGGTGCCTGTAAGAGCTCCTCCACAGGCTGCTGTGCCTCCATTATTGCAGGAACTGTCTCTGTCACAGGGCCTTGGCACACTGATGGTTCCTGAGTTAGAGGCGGCGAGGGGACGCAGGGTGACCCCGGTGTCCCCAAGTGGTGGCCCCTTCATCTGCCGCTTTGATCGCCTCAGCCCTTTCCCGGTGCCCTTGGATGCTGGATGAGGCCACCAGGCATGCAGCTGGTGTCCACTCAGAACATCTCTGAACACTAGTGTCACTGCGCGGTCTATGCTACAGTGTCTCTATTATTCTGTGCATATCAGCGCGTAGCTCCTGCACCCACTTAGGGTGGTGCTGCATTTGGCTCTCCAAACAGGTAGCCCAATCTCAATGGAGGAGCTCATGTATTCAAATCCCTGAGTCATGACAGAGCACATTGCCTGCCCATAGCTCCGACAAACAGCAACTTATCTGACTCAGGTTCTCGAGGACGGCCCTCCTTATCTGTGATACCCGAGGCTCAGCATCTTTGCCCATTGAAGCATCGCTGTGTCTGTCCTCCCTCCTCCGAGGGGGACTGCCCACAGCTGACTCTGCCTCACCCTCTTCCTCCTGCTCACACATGATGTGAGATTCACACAGTGCTCCCTTTCTATGCTATTTTGGGACCCAAACGAGGTGTGTGTGCCTGCACTGGTGGAAGGTGTTGAGGTAGGGGGTGTGACAGTATTGGTTCAGGTGAGTCTTACCCCCCCCCCTCCACTACCCCGCTGCTGAGGATGGTGGTGCTGATTGGGCAAGTGCACTCAACTCCCTCTCTGCAGCTCGTTCTGTGGGAAACACAAGAAAGTGGAAGTGAGCACTCGTCCAACTCAACAAATGCCCCAGTACAACCATCCCCTCGAATTACAGCTGTCAGAGATCCACAGGCTGCATTGGGCAGGCATCTCCTCCATGCCGTTGACTTCAAGTTAGATCTATACAATGACCCTGCTGTTCACGGCCTCCCATCTCGCCAACCCAGAGAAATTTGTTCTCTCAGAGGGTTGTGAGTCTTTGCAATTCTCTTCCTCAATAGGCGATGGAAGCAAGAGTCTTTGAATATTCTTAAGAAAGAGGTAGATAGATTCCTGATAAGTAAGGGGGTCGAAGGTTATCGGGGGTAGGTGGAAATGTGGAG
Organism: Heterodontus francisci; assembly: GCF_036365525.1. Classification (NCBI taxonomy): domain Eukaryota; kingdom Metazoa; phylum Chordata; class Chondrichthyes; order Heterodontiformes; family Heterodontidae; genus Heterodontus; species Heterodontus francisci. The sequence continues at coordinate 232,752,908 of NC_090371.1, forward strand.
TAATCAGTTCAGCTTTGAACTTATTGAATGGCGGAGCAGGCTCAAAGGGCTGAGTGGTCTACTCCTGTTCCTAATTCGTATGTTCGTTGGTAGCCTGTACCAACTGCCTCGAGGGCACCCTGACGATCTCCAGTACCTATTCCTCCATTGGGGTCCAAGTGTGCAGTTGGGCCACACCACCACATGTTCTGGCCATCTCACAATCATTGTGGGCTCTCTTCTGCAGGATGAGAGGAGAATGATTCATGAATAGACTGCCCTCCTGTTGCATTGCTGCTTTGATGTAGCAATGGAGTGACAATGGTGTAGTGGTAATGTCACTAGGCTCGTAATGCAGAGGTCTAGGCCAATGCCCTGGGGATGTGGGTTCAAATCCCACCATGGCAGCTGGTGGAGCTAGTCTCAGTAATGGTGCCATGAAACTATCATTGATTGTTGTAAAACCCATTTGGTTCACTGACTCCCTTTATGGAAGGAAATCTGCTGTCTTTACCTGGTCTGGTGGCTCCAAATCCACAGCAAATGTGATTGACTCTTAACTGCCCTCTGAAATGGCATAGCAAGCCACTCTGTTCATGTGCAATTAGGGATGGGCAACAAATGCTGGCCTGCCAGCGACACCCACATCGCATGAAAAGAATATTTTTTTTAAAAAGGTGAGTGGTTATAAACTGTGGGTTCCTTATTGTATAGTAGCAAACTTACATGAGTCTTACACAGCTCCAACCAATTAATCACATGTTGGATGATATCACTTCCTGTGATGCTGTGTGGAACACGTACACTGTTAAAGTGATATCACAACATCCTGATTCCCTAAAATGGAAATGCATAAACATTGAACTATGTACACAATGGAATGAAACAACTTTGAAAAGTTGTGAGTCTTTTAGAATACTCTTCTTCAAAAGGCAGTGGAAGCAGAGTCTTTGAATATTTCTAAGGCAGAGGTAGATAGATTCTTGATAAGCAAGGGGGTGAAAGGTTATCGGGGGGTAGGTAGAAATGTGGAGTAATCAGTTCAGCCATGAACTTATTGAAAGGTGGAGCAGGCTCGAGGTGTCGAGTGGTCTATTTCTGCTCCTAATTTGTATGTTCGTATGTTTATCCTTTAGGCAAGTGTCTCTGAACCATACAGGCAGTCTACTGACTCAACCTGATCCTGTCACAGTGTAGCTTGATGGAGAACTAGTGTCACTAGCTTTCATTACTTGACTTTTGTGTGTATTGTTACTACTGAGGTGGGAGGAGTGCACTGTTAATTTAGTCCCACTTCTCCACAGGTCACAGCATATCAATAAATTTTCCCCAGAAACCGAAACAGCCAATTAGATATTCTATTTGTCACCAGAATAAAGCACACCAACCAGGTTTCTTTAATAAACAACAAAATTATCTGTTTATTATAAAACCAAGACTTAACCAATAATGAAGTAAACATATACGCGAATCAAAATATTAAAGCCCCATATTATTATCCTAGCCCTTACGCACAAACATCCAAAAAACGATTTTTGTTTACAGCTGTTTCAAAGAAATAAAAGGAAAAAGAAAACTTAGACTGTAATGATCAGGAAGGAAGTTCTTTGGTTTGGCGAGGTGTCCCAAAGTTGAATAGTTGGCTGCCACTAGGTATTTTCCAGACAAAGCTTATGAACTGTCTGTTGGGGTAGGTGTTCAACGAAATTCAACTGTAGAAAGCTTCACATAGGTCTTCCATCAGATGTGTAGCAACAGGTGTCAGTTCTCTCACATATTTGATGCAAAAGTCCTTTTTTTAAAGATGCAACGTTTCTGCAAGCATTCTGGATGTCTTCAGAATTACAGGAGGCAACAGTACCATTTCATACAAGCTTTTGCTTTTCCAGAGCAGCGATTCTTCAGAGACAGGAGGAAATAGGAATCTGCCATATTTGAAATACAGGGTTTCTTCTCAAGGAATGCAGGGTTCCTTTTCAAAGAGGAGGGTGGGCAGGTTTTCTCCTCTCCAGGCAGCAACAACAACTGACTGTTTCAACAGTTCAAATTGAAACTAAACTTTTCCATAAACAAGTCACATGGCCACCATAAATCACTCCTTTGTCACTTGCTTGTAAACATCTGTCCCTTCAGGTCAGAACAGTGGCGCAGTGGTTAGCACCGCAGCCTCACAGCTCCAGTGACCCGGGTTCAATTCTGCGTACTGCCTGTGTGGAGTTTGCAAGTTCTCCCTGTGTCTGTGTGGGTTTCCTCCCACATGCAGGTTGATAGGTTAATTGGCCATTACAAATTGCCCCTAGTATAGGTAGGTGGTAGGGAAATATAGGGACAGGTGGGGATATGGTAGGAATATGGGATTAGTGCGGGGTTAGTATAAAATGGGTGGTTGATGGTCAGCACAGACTCGGTGGGCCGAAGGGCCTGTTTCAGTGCTGTATCTCTAAACTAAAACTAAACTAAAATAACCCCCCTGTTGGGTTCTTTGCAAGTATGTGTTTTCCAGTAACTGTTTACATTCCACTCTCAGGTCAAACTCAGTCCCAAACCCTTTTTTTGAAAAAAAAAGCCACAAAATTCAGCCATCTCCAGATGATTCAAAGGCAGTGAAATCCTTTTCAGTTTTTAAAAAATATAGATTTTCAAGTTTTAACAAAAAATGGATGTCATCAGGAAGAAGCGGTTCTTCATGTTGGCATGGTTGATGCTGGCATGCTCACATGACTTTACTACTCACTCAATGTCATTGTTCATATGATCTTGCGTGCAAGCCTTCGAGACTTCTCAACACCCATATGGCCAATATGTAATTATGAGAGGATGTCAGGGCGAAGCATCTACAGAATTATTACCTGCCTGCCTTTAGAGATACCATTGCTAGAAATTCCCAACTCATCTTGGTATGGCCAGAAAGTTCTGAGCTCTGTACGAACCTCTTGTAAGCTGTGTGGCCATCCTTTAATAATGAGTTGCCAGAGTATCTTCAGGACTAGGTCTTTAGAGGTTTATTCCCATAATTCTTCATGCTTCTGCTGTCTGAAATGCATTAAATTGATCTGGTATACAATCTCCAGCTCGATGTCAACCTCGTTAATCTGGACGCCTGATCCTTACACTTCCTGGGTCTAGATAATCTGCTTATAGTGTCAGAGGTCACCATGGAATTCCCTGGCTTATTTCTGACCTCACAATCATATCCTTACATTTTTATCAATAACTGTTGTGGCCATGGAGGTGCACTAGTCAGTGACTTTTGCCAGATCATCGGTAATGGTTTATGATCTTGTTACAACCAGGTGAGGAAGGGGTCTCAGGATCCCCTCTCACCCCTTTTCTGGTTTGGCCAGAACAGGGTTTAACTTTTAAAACACAGTGCTTTTATCTTTACTCATTGCTCTCGAATTGTAATTGTAAAGGAACCAATCAAATAGACTTTCTCAGGTTTAAACAAGAAAGGTGTAAGTTTACTAACCTTAAATCTCTAACTCAGTTAAAACTGCTAAAGATACACGATGCAACCACACTAGCATGCATACGCGATAAACACACACACAAATATATACAGAGGAGGAGAAAGAATTAAAGGGGGGAAGGTTTGAAGTGGTAGATGGAATTTATTTACTGTTTTGGATGTAAAGGCCTTGATTGGAGTTAAGTCTTGCAGTTCTCGTTAGGGCCCAGTGCACACTTTTAAACTTGTTTCAAAACTTCCAAAAGGCTGCAGGGATCTTCTGTCTTGAGTCTTAAGCTGCTTCTGTAGGACCCTGGAACTTTGCATGAGACAGAGAAAGAGAGAGACCTTGCTTCTCTTTGGTCTTCCAAATTGCAGTCTGTCTCAAAATCTTTCTGTGATGCACAATTCAGTCAATTCCCAGATTGACCAGCAGTTTAGTCATGTGATGAGCTCTTTGTTTGAAACAGCATCACCTGCGAGGATTGTTGATTCTTCAAAGATTACTAGACACACTTGGTGTTGAGGGGGTGGGGGTGGGGGGGGGGCGGTGTTGGTGGGTGGTATGGAGTGCTGGCTCTTACACAGACAGTGACTCTCAATGTCTTTTGTTCATCATTATTGACAAAACCCATCTGGCTAATTGAATCAGGGAGCACTCCCATTGTCTCTTTATGCAACTGTCTTTCAGAATGAAAATGTGCAGCCATGTTTTCAGCCATTCAGTTCTGTGGTTATGTTCAGTGTCCAGTAAAAGTTCAAATAGTGTTCCAAATGCCAATAAATAATATGTTGCCATTTGGCAGGTGTGGTTTCTGTCACACCTCTACTTCTGGCCGAATGTAGTGCGATATTAGGGGGAGCATTTCATTATAAATTAGAAGGAAGAGAACGTACAGGAAAACACACATGCATTTCTCTCATTCATTCAGAAGTCTTAAAATTGTTACAGCCTGCCTTTCCTTTGTAGCAGTGCTGCTTTGGGCTGCCCCTTTGTCTTTGAAGTGGATCTGAGATAGTTATGTGTTGCCCAAGAGGTTTAAAGTTTCTTCACTATCAGCCTGCAATACGATGGGAATGGTCATCCCAATAAACATGTGATTTTTGGGGAAGTTTGAAGTTTGCTTATTTCCATGATTGTCTAGAGTGCCTGTGTTCCTGTTGGGGATTGCAGGACGGGTGGGTGGTTAGATTTAATTAGCTCAGGGCTGGAGTCTGATTATGGGATTTGGCAGTGGGTGGATCCACTCTGACCTCGGTTTCAGTGCTCTAGTGAGTCATCCAAGTGCTGTTTACTTCAGGGGATGGTTGCTTCCCTTTTTTCCTGACTGGGGGATTATTCTTTGCTAATCTTCCCTTTGTCCTCATGGACATTCTTGTTTGAAGTTATTTGTCCAGATTCTACTGCTCTCCCCTGCGGCACTTTGACTGGGTGAGGCATCACCATCACAGTTTCTCTGCCCTCTGAGGACTTTCTTTGTCTCCAAAGGTTTCTGTAAATGCTGTTAACAACTCTGGTGTCTGCATTTAGATAGGAGGATGTGAGGTCTAATTTTTCAAACACTTTGGGGTTGGCTGTCCTGATAGTAGGGGTTTTCATTTGAGAATCCTCTCGCATCTCCTTTAACCTTTGTCCCTTTTTCCCCTTTCCTCTCTAACTTTTTGCCAGCCCTGTGCCTGTCTGTCCCCTTTTGTTCTCAGCAGTGGTTCCTTACAAATCACCAGCCCTCTGCAAGAGGATTTCCCAACAGCCGAAACAGGAATTAGGGGTATAGATTTCACTGCAGGTTGGGGTTTCCCCTCAACCTGGCACATGTGGCAACTCCTACAGTACTTAACCATATCTTTGTGGAGTTTTGGTCAGTCAAACTGCTGTCTCATGCGGGCTTTTGTTTTTCGTAAACAGACATGTACAGCCATTCTTAATATTTCTTTCCGGTACCTCTGCAGCACTACTAACTGGTGAACCACTGTCCACTCTTTGCTGTCAGGTCAGTGAGGAGAACTCCACTTCCTCATCAGTAGCTCATTCTTTAAACAGTAGCAATCAGGGACTCCCTCTGCTTCAATTTCAGACTGGGCAGCCTGTGCTAACTCTCTCAGTACTGGGTCGGCTTGCTGAGCCTCAGCTAGGACAGATCCACTTAATCCATTCCCTGGGTCCTCTAACTCTCCAAAGAAAGTTTCAGACAGACAGACAGCATGGTCATCTGTCTGCAGTGCCAATTCAGTCTTGTCTGGGGGAGCTGGTTTGGTCATGGTCCGATTTACTATACATTTAGGGAAACTGCAGGGACCTTCTCCTGCCACTGCCCTGTCTCTCTGACCTCCTTTGGTCTCCCTATCACTACTGGGGAAGCTACCACCTTCGCCCCTACCAGATCATTACCTCGGCGCTGGTCAAAATCGTTCACAGGCAAACTAGGGACAATCCCTACAGTCACTGGTCCCGAAACTAGGTCGCATTCCAAGTGTACGCAGTGTAAAATTACTGCCCTCCAATCCCATTCACCAGCATTCTGGTATTTACTGCACTCTCTGGGGGAAAGGTCAGGCCTTTTCCCAGTAAAAGGGATCTAGTGGCCCTGTCTCCCTGAAAATTACTTTGGGCTTGCTTGCCCCACTTGAGGGGTATGGGGTTACTTTCCATTCAGACACAAAACCCTGATAGCCTTCAGGAATCCTATTAGCCGTAAGCTTCTTGGGTCTCACCCTTACTCCAGTTAAAGCCACAGCTTGTTCTGCTGTGCTTTCCATCAGGTTCTCTTCTTCACTGTGCGGGTGTGCCCTGATTAACCCTCCAAGTTTTCTGTATTGTTTCCAGCAGTCAGCTCTTAAATGCCCTGCTTTATTACAATGGAAGCACACAGGTCTCCATGTCTCACTCTTACTCACAGCACCTTCCTTTTTGGCTAGAGGAGGGCCCCCTGTGTCTCCTGCTTCCTTTTTCTCCCAGGACTGCTTAGGCTCCTGTCAACTTCCCACCCTTTCTCCTTTTCGGATTTGTGGGGGTGACTAGGAAAGGGTCTCCCCTGGGAAACCAACTTATAAATTAATGCAAACTCATCAGTCAGGACAGCCGCATGCCGGGCTCTCTGAACCCGTTGCTCCACTACATGGGTCTTTAAGGAGAGTGGGAGAGAGTGTTTAAATTCCTCTAACAGAATTACTTCTCTGAGATTCTCATAGCTGAGCTGTACTTTAAGAGCCCTCAGCCACTGGTCAAAATCCAGCTGCTTACTTCTTTCAAACTCCTATGCTTTCACTGGAGTTACTCTGTCGCCCCCCAGTTAACTCAAGTCGCTTCAACTCTCTCTCTTGGCATTCCTTCCGGAATATTCGTTCTCTCCCTCTCCTCAAATTCAAGTTTCCTCTGCTCCAATTGTATCTTTGTTAACAATACCCTGTCGGAGTCTGCTTCTAACCCTGTTTCTGCTTCTTCAGATTCAAGGGAAAAATGGTTTGCCACTAGCCTGCGAAGTTCAGACTTCCTAGCCTTGCCACTACAGTGATCCCACACTGCTCAGCCATTTTCTTCAACTGCTCCATAGACAGTGACTTTAACTTATCCCAAGTTACTTCACCCTGACTTGGGAAGCTACTAGCTTCAGTTGCAGACATGTTAGTATTCAAGCATACACAACCGCAAGAAAACCTGTATTGAAATCTAGCTCTTTTTTTTTTGCTTGGGAACAATTTGGCTTCCCAATTCCAATTTCTCTTATTTTTCTGTGGGTCAATTCCAGACGCTAGTACCCAAATTTTTGTTACGACCAGGTGAGAAAGAGGTCTAGGGTTCCCTTTCAGCCTTCACCTGGTCTTACTGTAACAGGGTTTAATTTTAAACACACCATGTTTTTAGCTCCCCCTTGGCGAATCCTTGTTCACTGCTTTCCAATTATAAGGCAAAGAAACCAGCACAAACAGGCTTTCTTAGGTTTAAAGAAGAAAAATTGAAATTTATTAAACTTGAACTCTAATTCAGTTAATGCCTACGGATACACGACGCGCCCACGTTTGCATGCACATGAGATGCACGTGCAAATAGAGACAGAAAAGAGCAGAAGAAAAATAAAGTGGAAAGGTTTGAGCCAATATCTGAAGAGGTCTGCTCTGCTCTGAGCATCTGCTCTGATGATGCTACCTTCCATGACGGTGCTTCTGATATGACCTCCTTTTTCCTCAACCGGGGATGTCCCCCCACTGTGGTTGACAGGGCCCTCAACCGTGTCCGACCCATTCCCCGCACCTCTACCCTCACCCCTTCCCCTCCCTCCCAGAACCGTGACAGGGTTCCCCTTGTCCTCACTTTTCATCCCACCAGCCTCCATATCCAAAGGATCATCCTCCGCCATTTTCGCCACCTCCAGCGTGATGCCACTACCAGTCGCATCTTCCCCTCCCTTCCCCTGTCAGCATTCCGAAGGGATCGTTCCCTCCGCGACACCCTGGTCCACTCCTCCATTACCCCCACCACCTCGTCCCCGTCCCAGGGCACCTTCCCTTGCAATCGCAGGACGTGTAATACCTGCCCATTTACCTCCTCTCTCCTCACTATCCCAGGCCCCAAACACTCCTTTCAGGTGAAGCAGCGATTTACTTGTACTTCTTTCAATGTAGTATACTGTATTCGCTGCTCACAGTGTGGTCTCCTCTACATTGGGGAGACCAAGCGCAGACTGGGTGACCGCTTTGCGGAACATCTCCGCTCAGTCCGCAAGCAGGACCCTGAGCTTCCGGTTGCTTGCCATTTCAACACTCCCCCCTGCTCTCATGCTCACATCTCTGTCCTGGGATTGCTGCAGTGTTCCAGTGAACATCAACGCAAGCTCGAGGAACAGCATCTCATCTACCGATTAGGCACACTACAGCCTGCCGGACTGAACATTGAGTTCAATAATTTCAGAGCATGACAGCCCCCCACTTTACTTTCATTTTTAGTCATTTTTAGTTATTTTTTCTTCCCTTTTTTTTGCATTCCTTTTTACATTTTTTACAATCTTTTTTTGCATTTATTTCATTTCATCTTAGTTTGTTCAGTTTGCTTACCCACTGTTTTTTTCAGGTTGTTTTTCTTCAGGTTTGCACTTGCTGATGTTCAATATTCAGTATATTCACACCTATTCTGTACTAATGCTTTGTCTTTCAACACACCATTAACATATTGTTTGCCTTTGCTCCGTGACCTTTTGGTCAGCTATGTGGCCTGGTCCAATCTGCACCTTCTCCTTTGTTATCTCTTGCCCAACCCCCACCTCACTTGTTTATAATCTGTGACTTTTCTAATATTTGTCAGTTCCGAAGAAGGGTCACTGACCCGAAACGTTAACTCTGCTTCTCTTTCCACAGATGCTGCCAGACCTGCTGAGTGAATCCAGCATTTCTTGTTTTTGTATCTGAAGAGTTGTTGTTATCGTTCTTCAAGCTCACTGTAGAGTCCTTGACTGTAGGTAGATCTTGCTTTTCATTGTGGCCCAGCATTCATCTTAAACCTTGTTCACTGTAGGAGACTTTTCTCTTTTGGGGTTCATGTGTCTTCAGTGGATTCAGAGGCTTGTGAGAAAGGGATGGGAGCAGACAGGAGAGAGATCTTCTCAGTCCAGGAGCAAGCAGACTTTCTGCCCAAACTTTAATGGTAACTCATCCAAACGAAGGGTGATAAAAAAACTCAAAAGATTAAACCAGAATAGAGTTGTGCTTGTATTTTTTAATTTTGTTTTTGAGGATTCATGTGTTAGAATTGTGGAGATGGATTCATTGCAGAACAGAGGTAATTCCATAGATGTTGGAATTAGTTTTTTAGAAGAGGTCACCGGAAGGTCACTTGAGGTCTTGTTTGAAAACAACCTTTACTGGAAGTCACATGCCTTAAGCTCAATAAACAAAAACCTTGGTGACTTGAGGGAAGTGCTTATGGAGAAGTGACGTGTCATGCTTTATAAGGGTCAGGAGGTTCTGCTTGCTGTTTGGTTTCGCTTCTGAGATATTGTTTTGATTCACTTGGGGTGTGGAATGTGTTTGAAATCAGTTGGAGATCAACCAATCAAGAAACACCCAGCTTGCCTCCTTACTTTTGTCTCTGTGCAATGCTGCGTTTTGCCTGAGGAGCTCCTGGAAAGGTTACCAGCTTAATTCTTGCGCCGCCTGAAAAGAACTGTTCCAGAAAAGATTCCAGTGACCCATTTACGTGTACTCGGATGCCAGACTATATGCCATTTTGGGACTCAACATATCTCATCCATTTTCATCAAGAATTAACAAGGGCGGCACAGTGGTGCAGTGGTTAGCACTGCAGCCTCACAGCTCCAGTAACCCAGGCTCAGTTCTGGATACTGCCTGTGTGGAGTTTGCAAGTTTTCCCTGTGACCATGTAGGTTTCTGCTGGGTGCTCTGGTTTCCTCCCACAGCCAAAGACTTGCAGGTTGATAGGTAAATTGGCCATTCTAAATTGCCCCTAGTGTAGGGATGTGGTAGGGAATATGGGGTTAATGTAGGATTAGTATAAATGGGTAGTTGTTGGTCAGCACAGACTTGGTCGGCTGAAGGGCCTGTTTCAGTGCTGTATCTCTAAATAAAATAGAATTTGGCCAAAATATTCTCTTTTTGTGTGTTTATTTTGGAAAAGAGCTCTGCAGAGAAAGTCTATTGCTCAGTTTGTTTGTGTGTGTGTGTGTGTGTGTGTGTGTCACTAAGGTAAAAAGGGAACGTTCATATTTCCATCGGTGTCTTAATACTTTGCTTCATTACTGAATAAGTCTTGTTTTACAATAAGCTGATAATTTTGTTGTTTATTAAAGAAAACTGGTTGATGTATTTTTTTCGGAGATAAACAATAGAGTATGTGATTGATTGTCTTGATAACTGGGTGAACCTTTAAATATATATTGTGACCCGTGGAGAAGTGGAACTAGAAAAGTCAGTGCACTCCTCTGTCCTCAGTCGTAACAGGTAATAGGGAGCTCTATGCGGGATAACCCAAAGCTGATAACATGCAATTGTAAATATGGAAATAATAATTGAAAAGGAAATAGGAAGAAAAAAGGTTTCTTGTGCATGGGAGTAAAGTTTACACTACTGAATATATTTGTCAGTTGCTATGACATTTCTGGAGACGGAGGACTTATCCCTGAGTGATTTGAGAAACTTAACCATGGTTAAGCTAATAGCATTGGCAGCAAAACTGGAGTTGGAGTTAAAACCAGGAGCTATGAAAGCAGACATAATTGAAGTAATAGCACAGCATTTGAAATTGGAAGAAGAAAAAGGCAATCCAGATGGCAGTTCAGTTGAATTAGCTAGGATTCAGTAGCAATTGGAAATGGAAAAAAAAGCTAGAGCTTGAAAGAGAATTGACAATGAAGAAACTTGAACTTGAGGAAAAGGGAAGAGAAAGAGAAGGGAGGGAAATTGAATTAAAATGCTGGAACTAAGAAAAATAGTGATCTTGACTCCAAGAAAAATTCTGGTGAGGAAAGAGCTGACTCCAGCCCAGCACCCAATGGAGAGCTGTATAAATTTGTGCAAGCCCTCCCGAAGTTTGAGGAAAGGGACGTAGAGGCATTTTTTATTTCTTTTGAAAAGGTAGGCAGACAGATGAGTGACAGAAGGAAAGCTGGACACTGCTTAACCAAAGCAGGTTGGACAGAGCTCATGAAGTTTATGCCATGCTTTCTGAAGAACCTTCTGCAGATTATGAGAATCCAAAAAAGTCTATTCTCGCTGCTTATGAGTTAGTCCCTGAAGCTTACCGGCAGAAATTTCAGAACCTCTGGAGACAGCTTGGGCAGACTTATATAGAATTTGAGAGGGTAAAGCAAATTAACTTTGATCGTTGGATGCAGGCTTTAAAGCTGGAGGCCACATAGGGAACGTTAGAAAAATAATTCTCCTGGAAGAATTAAAAAATTCACTTCCTCCATTGGTAAGAACCCATGTAGAGAACCAGTAGGTTTCAACAACCAGACAGGCAGCTGAGGTCACTGATGATGATGTTTACAAGACCAAACCCTTTGTCCGTCACCCCCACAAAACTGAGAAGGATAGAAGGTGGGAGGGTGAAAGGAAGGCAAGTAGCCGAGGACTAGAAGGGACAGCTAGGAACACCCAGGGATCTCCTCTTCAGGCTAGAAAGGAAGATGCTGAGCATAGAAGTGAGGTCCGAAAGCCTAAGAGTTACCAGTGCCACAGGTGGGACATCTTTGTACAAAATGCTGGAAGTTGTGGGTTAAACCCATGGGATTCATTGGGATGCACAAGGCCAATGCAGAGAAAGGGGCCCTGAACGAGAGTATGACAGATCAGGCTGTAGCTCTGACTGCAGCTGTAATGCTAAGTACAAAAGCTGCTATGAGTTCGGGGGACGTGAACAAGGTTCCAATTTTGTGTCTAAAATTTTCCAGGAATTTATGAATAATCTGGCTATAATACAGTTCAATTCTTCAGCATACCACCTACAGACACAAGTGGCTTTAGAAGGGTACCATCATACCCTCAAAACGATGATAAGGGCATACTGTCATGAATATCACCATGATTGGGACAAAGGGCTAGAATTTCTTTTGTTTGCCACTAGGGAGTCACCTAATGAGTCTCCCGGTCTTAGTCCTTTTGATTTAGTTTATGGACATGAGGTAAGAGGTCCTCCAAAACTAATTAAAGAAAATTTTTTAGAACAGAGGGAGGAATCTTCTGGGTTAGCTTCTGGATCCGTGTTCTGGGAGCAGCTCACAAGAGCCTGCAAAGTGCCTCAGGATCACCTGAAAGCTTCCCAAACAACTATGAAGAAATGGGCAGACAAGCATGCCAAGACCCGAACATTTCAACCAGGGGATGAGGTGTTAGTATTACTATCTTTCCAGGGTGAACTACTGAAACCACAGTGCAGTGATCCACATAAAGTGGCCAAAAGAATTGGTAAGGTAAATTATTTGATTGACATCCCAGATCGTGGGTAAAAGAATCAACTATGTCAATACGTTGCAATAATATTATCGCCGGGAGGAGGATAACCAAGCACATGTCTATCAGGTAGTTGGGGCAGTGAAAGATGAAAGGGATCGTGAGGATGAGGCAGAAGGAGGCTTAGACAATTCTCAAATTGAACCTCCTACTATCCATTTAGCTAATACTGAATTGTTAGGAAGATTGGACACTCTGCATTCATATTTAGTTGCAGAACAATGAGAAAACCTAACAACAAGGCTATTCACAGCATTTCAAGGGGTCTGTAGGGGCAAACCAGGATGTACAACCTTAGCCATACATGATGTGGATGTCAGGGAATCCTTTCCTATTAAACAGCATCCTTATTGCTTAAGTCCAGAGAAACAGGCCCAGGTAAAAGCAGAAATCCAATACATGCTGGAAAACCACCTAATTGAACCCATTCAAAGCAGCTGGAGTTCACCAGTAGTATTAGCACCTAAACCTGATGGTTCATCTCGACTCTGCAGAGACTACAGAAAAGTTAATGTAGGAACAAGGACAGACTCCTAACCAATTCCTCGCTTGGAAGACTGTATTGACAGAGTGGGCAGTGCCACATTTCTTACAAAAATAGATCTGTAAAAGGAATACTGGCAGGTTCCTTTTACACTCTGAGCTAAAGAAATAGTGACCTTTGTCACATCTTTTCCGGTGCCGAGTGATGCCATTCAGGATACAAAATGCCCCAGCCTCTTTTCCGAGACTAATGAACCATGTGGTAGCCACTGCTCCTAACTGTCTGGTTTACCTTGGTGATATGCTGGTGTACAATGACTTGGAAGGACTACTTGGAACAATTAGAAACTCTATTTAGAAAGTTACAATTGGCTGATTTAGGGATAAACCTTGCCAAAAATGAATTTACAAGATGTGAGAACTTACCCCGGTATATAGTAGGGCAAGGACAAGTGTTGCCAAGAACAGCAAAAGTACGAGCATTGGTGGGGTTCCCTACCCTGAAGACTAAGCGAGAAATCATGAGGTTTGGGGGAATGTGAGGTTTCTACTGCATGTTTGTACCAAATTTTACTGCTATTGCTGCTCCCCTGACAGAATTGCTACAATAAAAGAAAACCAAGGTAGTGTGATCAGGGAAGTGACAAATATCTTTTGCGAGGCTGAAAGCCATTTTGATTAATGAACCAGTGTTGGCTACCCCAAATTTCATTAAACCTTCAGGGTAGCAATCGTGACCTGGGGGTTGGTGCAGTCCTGTTACAAGACAATGAATCGGGCATAGAAAGGCCAGTGGGATTTTTTCTAAAATTCTAAATCAACACTGAAAGAAATACTCAACAGTGGAAAACGAAACCTTGGTCTTATTACTAGCTCTTAAACATTTTGAAATATATGTCCACCACGACTACAGAGGCACTGGTATATACTGATCATAACCCCCTTGCCTTTGTGGAAAAATTCAAAAATCAGAATGCCAGACTATTCCAATGGAGTTTACTATTGAAGCTTTATCACTTAAAGATTATCCATATTGCAGGGAAACATAATGTAATTGCAGATGCTTTGTCTAAGATTTAAATCTTCTTTGAGTTATCTGAGTGCAAAGATGGTACAAAGCAGAATGGTATTAGCTACAGGTAAAGAGTGAACGAGAATGAGTATGTAAATGTGCTTTTTAATCATCTGTTTTTCCATACTTTGTAATGAAATGCATTTAACAATGTCATTTCATTCTTCCTAGGATACAGGTATTATGAAGCTGCTTCAATTTTTGTTTAAGGATCCATGTGTTAGAATTATGGAGATGGAGTCATATGAGAACTGAAGTAATTCCATAGACGTTGGACTTTGTTTTTTTAAAGAGATGAACAAGGGACACATGAGGTCTTATTTGAAAACAACCTTTACTGGAAGTCACTTGCCTTAGCTCAATAAACAACTTGGGCGAGATGTTTACCGAGAAGTGACATGTCATGATTTATGAGGGTGAGGAGGTTCTGACTTGCTGTTCGGTTTCGCTATCTGTTATGACCTGTGGAGAAGTGGAACTAGAAAAGACAGTGCACTCCTCCCACCTCGATTGTAACAATAGCTGTTGCAGACAATGCCATCTCCAGCAATTCTAAGATTAATGTGTGAATTTAAGAAGTGAGAGTTTGAGAATGAATGGGTGTTCTCTTTTATTCCCACAACCTTGTAATGAAATGTTCCTATCATTGCATTTCATTCCATGTAGTGCAGAGGTGTCAAGAAAAGCTGCCATGCCAAATGAGGAATTTTAATTCATTGGTTGGAAACTTACATTAAACTTGAAATGAAAAAAAAAGATGGAAACCTACAGTTAATTATTAAAATAACTGGCAGCCAAGATGGCCACCCCAATTTGCATCAAAGAGGAGACACATTATAATGGCTTGCTCTATTGATTGAGCTACCTGAGATTTCTTCCATTAGCAGGACCTTCAAAGCCATCCTGGAATATTAACATTAAAAGGGCAAACCTCTCCATGTGTAAATATTAGCATCCTGAGGCCTAAGAGATTGAAATTCCTAAACTTGAATCTCGTTAGAAGGTACCAGAGAAAGCACTGAGGCAGTCATGTGACTGTGTCCATTTCTGTAAAAGTTGCGAGTTTGCCATAGATAAGGCAGAGAAGTCAGTGACTCAAACTGTGCAGAAATCAGAAGGGTGCTCTCTGTCCAGAAGGCCTGGTGGTGTGTGCAAAACCTAGTTTCCGGTTGCTAGATTCAATTCAAAGACACCAAGAAGAGAACCACCTACAAGTCCACCTCCAAGAAAACCCTGAGCCAGGTGGGCCAGCCACAAAATGCACATCTACCAGCCAAAGACTTCAAGAACACAACACCAGCCAGAAAATAACGGAATCGCCCAACCCCAAAGACTGTGTACTAATTTTTATTTGTTCTGGACTCAAATCCAAACACAAATCTATTCCTCCTCACTCCGTAACCTATTTGTGGGTGTGTGTGCGATTCTCATGTGAATGTGTTTGTGAATGTGTAGCGTCTTTTTTTATCATTTTATTTAGATCGGGTTTCGATTGTTAAGTATAATAAATTCACCTCTTTCTTGTTTAAACTCAAGAAAACCTGTCCTATTGATTCTTTTACAAACAGCAGTACAGTGAAATTCACCAAACTGATTATCTGTAAAGAAGGTCATCTCTTAATTCTATGACACAAATGTGTCCAATAGTGTATTTTAAGGAGTCTTTTTTTAAGACTGCCTTCACTCTGTTATAGAGTCGTAGAGTTATACAGCACAGAAACAGGCCCTTCGGCCCATCATGTCCGTGCTGGCCATCAAGCACCTATCTATTCTAATCCAATTTTCCAGCACTTTGCCCATAGTCTTGAATGCTATGGCATTTCAAGTGCTCATCTAAATACTTCTTAACTGTTGCGAGGGTTCCTGCCTCTACCACCCCTTCAGGCAGTGCGTTCCAGTTTTCAACCACCCTCTGTGGGAATGTTTTTTTCCTCAAATCCCCTCTAAACCTCCTGCCTTAAATCTATGCCCCCTGGTTATTGACACCTCCACTAAGGGAAAAGATTTCTTCCTATCTGCCCTAACTATGCCCTTGATAATTTGAAAACCTCAATCAGGTTCCCCCTCAGCCTTCTCTAGTCTAAGGAAAACAACCCCAGCCTGTCCAGTCATTCTTCATAGCTGAAATGTTTCAGCCCAGGCAACATTCTGGTGAATCTGCTCTGTTGGCAGGACAGTAAAGCTTTCCAACCATTCTCAATGCAGCATTCCCTCAGTAATGCACTGGATATTATGCAATCAATCCTTCAGTTACATTAATTTAAAAAAAAATGTTTAATTGTATCACTAATTTTTATGCTGAAAAAATACTTGTGTTGTGTTACAGGGGCTTCGTAGAATTTTTATGACATAAGCAGGGTGACCTCAGAAGCAAAAAGCAATGGAGTTGCTCATTATTGGTTTGCCTTGCTTTCTTCTAATTTGGAGCAGTTATTCAGATTAGTCAAACTGATCACGATGACAGTTCTCCTCTTCAAAAAAAGCTGCTGGTGTTTCCATGGTGCATGTTACCCTGGTTACATAATATTTTAGCAGATAAACAATAAGTGGTAACTAAAGAAGTCAGTGAGGTCAGAAGATTATCTTTGTGATGTCATCAGACTGTCACTGTGATGTCATCAGACTGACTTTGTGAGGTCAGCAAGTTGTCACTGGCACTGACAGAGCTTTGATGAGACTGCTGCCGTTGACGGCCATACCAGTTGTCTCTCCTCTTCTTGTTTGCTACTTTTGAGCTCAAAAAAATGAGTCTGGTGAAATTGTATGACGTTTACGTGACAATATCCCACACAACCGAAAACCAAGAGCCTCGGGAGCCAAGTGGTGTTTTCTGGTTCCTCACATGCTGTGTGAGGCCAGAAACGGAGGTTAAATTGAAACCGTGCTGGTGTCAATCAGGAACCCGGGGCTGGAAGGTAAAACGCTGTGCTTTGGATACAGTAACCTTTGGGGGTCGGTATTAAATTTACTTTTAATTGTCTGGGCAGTGGAGACAGGGAGCCACTGGTGGACCCCTTGAAATCTTTACGCATGGCTGGATTTTACCAGCCCCTGACATCATGGGAAATACCTTCGGGAGAGGCTGCCACAGGCCATGACGGCAGGAAGGTCCCGCCCCATATTACCAGTAGAGGCGAGGCCTCGTGACGGCCCCCCGATGCATGGTGACTGGAACCCCATTCCAAAATGGAAATAATGTTAATGAATTAATTAATACTTACCTCGTCGTGATGGCCGTCCCGCTCCGATATTCCGGCCGGTTGCCGGAAAACTGGTGGGGAGGGGGGAACAGTTAAGTTTTCAGGGCGAAGGGGGAGCGGGGAAAACTTCAGAAGTTCAATTTTTTTGGAGGGAAGAGGGCAATCAGTAAAGTCTTTCATCATTGGTAGCTGGGAGAGGGGCTTGAATCATTTTTTACATTTTCGAAATTAATTTTTTAGTGACTGTTACAAAGAACAAAGAAAAGTACAGCACAGGAACAGGCCATTCGGCCCTCCAAGCCTGCACCAATCTTGATGCCTGCCGAAACTAAAACCTTCTGCACTTCCGGGGACCATATCCCTCTATTGCCATCCGATCCATGTATTTGTCAAGATGCCTCAGAAACGTCGCTATCGTACCTCCTTCCAGCACCTCCCGCAGCAACAAGTTCCAGGCACTCACCACCCTCTGTGTAAAGAACTTGCCTCGCACATCCCCTCTAAACTTTGCCCCTCTCACCTTAAATCTATGTCCCCGAGGAACTGACTCTTCCACCCTTGGAAAAAGCTTCTGACTATCCACTCTGTCCATGCCGCTCATAACTTTGTAAACCTCTATCATGTTGCCCCTCCACCTCCGTCGTTCCAGTGAAAACAATCCGAGTTTATCCAACCTCTCCTCATAGCTAATGCCCTCCAGACCAGGCAACAGCCTGGTAAACCTCTTCTGTACCCTCTCCAAAGCCTCCACGTCCTTCTGGTAGTGTGACGACCAGAATTGCACACAATATTCTAAGTGTAGCCTAAATAAGGTTCTGTACAGATGCAGCATGACTTGCCAATTTTTATACTCTATGCCCCGACCGATGAAGGCAAGCATGCCGTATGCCTTCTTGACTACCTTATCCACCTGCGTTGCCACTTTCAGTGACCTGTGGACCTGTACGCCCAGATCTCTCTGCCTGTCAATACTCCTGGCAGCACTGGGGCGGCACAGTGGCGCAGGGGCGGCACAGTGGCGCAGGGGTGGCGCAGTGATTAGCACCGCAGCCTCACAGCTCCAGCGACCTGGGTTCCATTCTGGATACTGCCTGTGTGGAGTTTGCAAGTTCTCCCTGTGTCTGCGTGCGTTTCCTCTGGGTGCTCCGGTTTTCTCCCACATGCCAAAGACTTGCTGGTTGATAGGTTAATTGGCCATTATAAAATTGCCCCTAGTATAGGTAGGTGGTAGGGAAATATAGGGACAGGTGGGTATGTGGTAGGAATATGGAATTAGTGTAGGATTAGTATAAATGGGTGGTTGATGGTCGGCACAGATTCGGTGGGCCGAAGGGCCTGTTTCAGTGCTGTATCTCTCAACTAAACTAAAACTAAAACTAAACTCCTACGGGTTCTGCCATTTACTGTATACCTCCCACCTGCAGTAGACCTTCCAAAATGCATTACCTCACATTTGTCCAGATTAAACTCCATCTGCCATTTCTCCGCCCAAGTCTCCAACCGATCTATATTCTGCTGTATCCGCTAACAATTCTCAAAAGGCCCAAGCAATTTCTTCCCTTGCCTCCCTTAGTATTCTGTGGTAGATCCCATCAGGCCCTGAGGATTTATCTATCTTAATGCTTTGCAAGACACCCAACATCTCCTCCTTTTTGATAATGAGATGACTGAGACTATCTACACTCCCTTCCCTAGGCTCATCATCCACCAAGTCCTTCTCTTTGGTGAATACTGATGCAAAGTTTAATGGGCAAATTATTGGAGAGGATTCTGAGAGACAGGATTTATGATTATTTGGAAAAGCATGGTTTGATTAGAGACAGTCAGCATGGCTTTGTGAGGGGCAGGTCATGCCTCACAAGCCTTATTGAATTCTTTGAAGATGTGACAAAACACATTGATGAAGGAAGAGCAGTGGATGTGGTGTATATGGATTTTAGCAAGGCGTTTGATAAGGTTCCCCATGGTACGCTCATTCAGAAAGTGAGGAGGCATGGGATACAGGGAAAGTTGGCTGTCTGGATACAAAATTGGCTGGCCCATAGAATTCAGAGGGTGGTAGTAGATGGAAAGTATTCAGCATGGAGCTCGGTGACCAGTGGTGTTCCGCAGGGATCTGTTCTGGGACCTCTGCTCTTTGTGATTTTTATAAATGACTTGGATGAGCAAGTGGAAGGCTGAGTTAGCAAGTTTGCCGATGACACGAAGGTTGCAGGAGTTGTGGATAGTGTGGAAGGCTGGTGTAGGTTGCAATGGGACATTGACAGGCTGCAGAGCTGGGCTGAGAAGTGGCAGATGGAGTTCAACCTGGAAAAGTGTGAAGTGATTCATTTTGGAAGGTCGAATTTGAATGCGGAATACAGGCTTAAAGACAGGATTCTTGGTAGTGTGGAGGAACAGAGGGATCTTGGGGTCCATGTCCATAGATCGCTCAAAGTTGCCACCCAAGTTGATAGGGTTGTTAAGAAGGCGTATGGTGTGTTGGCTTTCATTAACAGGGGGATTGGGTTTAAGAGCCGCGAGGTTATGCTGCAGCTCTGTAAGGCCCTGGTTCGACCACACTTGGAATATTGTGTTCAGTTCTGGTCGCCTCATTATAGGAAGGATGTGGAAGCTTTAGAGAGTGTGCAGAGGAGATTTACCAGGATGCTGCCTGGACTGGAGGGCATGTCCTACGAAGAAAGATTGAGGGAGCTAGGGCTTTTCTCATTGGAGCGAAGAAGGATGAGAGGTGACTTGATGGAGGGGTACAAGATGATGAGAGGCATAGATAGAGTGGATATCCATAGTCTTTTTCCCAGGGTGGAAAGGGCTATCATCAGGGGGCATAATTTTAAGGTGATTGGAGGAAGGTTTCGGGGAGATGTCAGAGGTAGGTTCTTTACACAGAGAGTGGTGGGTGCGTGGAATGCACTGCCAGCGGTGGTAGTAGAAGCAGATACATTAGGGACATTTAAGCGACTCTTGGATAGGTACATGGATGATAGTAGTATGAAGGGTATGTAGGTAGTTTGATCTTAGAGTAGGATAAAGGTTCGGCACAACATCGTGGGCCGAAGGGCCTGTACTGTGCTGTACTGTTCTATGTTCTATGTTCTATATCCACTGGCAGCCCCCCTCATCAACTCTACTCGTTACATCCTCGAAGAATTCTGATAGATTTGTCAAGCATGATTTCCCTTTCATAAATCCATACTGACTCTGCCCGATTCTACCACTGTTCTCTAAGTGCTCTGTTATAAAATCTTTGATGATGGACTCTAGAATTTTCCCCACTACCGACGTCAGGCTGACTGGTCTATAATTCCCTGCTTTCTCTCTACCTTCCTTTTTAAATAGTGGGGTTACATTAGCTACTCTCCAATCTGTAGGAACTGTTCCAGAGCCTATAGAATCTTGGAAGATGACCACCAATGCATCCACTATTTCTAGGGCCACTTCCTTTAGTACTCTGGGATGCATCCGCATCAGGCCCTGGGGATTTATTGGCCTTAAATCCCATCAATTTCCCCAACACCATTTCTCTACTAATTCTGATTTCTTTCAGTTCCTCTCTCTCACTAAGCCCTGTGTTCCCCAACATTTCTGGTATGATATTTGTGTCCTCCTTTGTGAAGACAGAACCAAGGTGTGCATTTAGTTGGTCATCCATTTCTTTATTCCCGATAATAAATTTCCCTGCTTCTGACTGTAAGGGACCTACATTTGTCTTCACCAATCTTTTTCTCTTCACATGCCTATAGAAACTTTTACAGTCAGTTTTTATGCACCCGCAAGCTTGCTCTGGTACTCTATTTTCCCCTTCTTAATCAATCCCTTGGTCCTCCTTTGCTGAATTCTGAACTGCTCCCTACCCTCAGGTCTGTTGGTTTTCCGGGCAAATTTATATGCCTCTTCCTTGGATCTAATGCTATCTCTAATTTCCCTTGTAAGCTTGGTTTGGCTACCTTTCCCGCTTTACTTTTGCGCCAGACAGGGATAAACAATTGTTGCAGTTCATCCATGCGCTCTTTAAATGTTTGCCATTGCCTATCCACCGTCATCCCTTTAAGTAACGTTTCCCAATCCGTCATGGCCAACTCATGCCTCATACCTTCGTAGTTTCCTTTACTAAGATTCAGCACCCTTGTCTCAGAATCAACTACGTCACTCTCCATCTTGATGAAGAATTCTATCATATTATGGTCGCTCGTCCCCAAGGGGTCTCGCACCACTAGATTGTCAATTATTCCTCTCTCATTCCACAATACCCAGTCTAGGATGGCCTGTTCTCGAGTTGGTTCCTCAACCTATTGGTCCAGAAAACCATCCTGGAAACACTCCAAGAATTCCTCCTCTGTGGTATTGTGACTAATTTGATTTGCCCAATCTATATGCAGATTAATGTCTCCCATGATTACAGATGTTCCTTTATCACATGCATCTCGAATTTCCCGTTTAATGCCATTCCCAACATCACCACTACAGTTTGGAGGTCTATATACAACCCCCACTAACGTTTTTTGCCCCTTCGTGTTTCTCAGCTCTACCCATACAGATTCCACATCGTTAGAGCTAATATCTTTCCTCACTATTGTGTTAATTTCCTCTTTAACGAGCAATGCAACTCCACCGCCTTTTGCTTTTTGTCTGTCCTTCCTAAATACTGAATATCTCTGGATGTTCATTTCCCATTCCTGGTCACTTTGCAGCCATGTCTCCGTAATCTCGACTATTATCATACCCGTTTGCATCTATTTGCGCGATAATTTCACCCACTTTATTGCGAATGCTCTGTGTGTTAAGGCACAAAGCCTTAATGCTTGTCTTTTTGACATTATTTGTCCTCTTCCCACTATTTTTCACTGTGGCCCTGTTTGATTCTGGCCCTTGAGAGAAAACACAGCGGGAGCAGAGCTTTAAAAAGCGTGCCTAAAGGAACAGAGTCAGAGACCAGAGAGAGAGAGAGAGGATACACAGTGGGAGCAGAGCTTTACAAAGCACGCCAAAAGGAACAGAATCGGAGACCAGAGAGAGAGAGAGAAAACACAGCGGGAGCAGAGCTTTAAAAAGTGCGCCAAAAGGAACAAAGTCAGAGACCAGAGAGAGAGAGAGAAAACACAGCGGGAGCAGAGCTTTAAAAAGTGCGCCAAAAGGAACAAAGTCAGAGACCAGAGAGAGAGAGATAGGGTATTTTAAGAGAGTAAAAACAGAGAGAAAAAAAAAGAGTGACAGCACAGGAAATCCGTAAGTTCATTGGTTGGTAAGTAACTGCTAGTTGAATTGCCTATTCTAAGTTGATTTCAGAGTAAAGGTGAATAGGAGAAATATTTTACAGATTAAAAACTAAAAACCAGTTGGAGATTTAAAAAACAAATTAAAATCTAATTAAATAAAATAGAGATGCGGATGTGTTGTACCTGTATGATGTGGGAGCTGGTGAACCCCATTGTGGTTCCTAGTGACCACATCTGTAGCAAGTGTTGGCTGCTCAAGGAACCCCAGCTCAGAGTTGATGAGCTGGAGTCTGAGCTTCGGACACTGCGACACATCAGGGAGGGGGAGAGTTACCTGGACGCTGTGTTTCAGGAGACAGTCACACCCCTTAGTTTAACTACCTTGAATTTGGCCAGTGGTCAGCGACAGGAGGGTATGACTATGAGTGAGGCAGGTAGAGGGATCCAGGAAGTAGTTTTGCAGGAGATTCTTGGTCCCTGTGTGGACAAGGGCAGGGACTGTAGGGAGGATGAGCAAACTGACCACAGCACCATGGTACAGGGAGCCATTCAAGTGGGGGGAGAAAAGAGAAATATAGTTGTAATCGGAGATAGTAGAGTTAGGGGCAAAGACACTGTTCTCTGTGTTGCCTACCTGGTGTCAGGGTTCAGGATATCTCATCTGGGCTGCAGAGGAACTTGGAGTGGGAGGGGAAAGATCCAGTTGTCGTGGTCCACTTAGATGCCAATGATATAGATAGAACGAGGATAGAGTTCTGCTGAGAGAATATGAGCAGCTAGGGGCTAAATTAAAAAGCAGAACAAAAAAGGTAATAATCTCCAGATTACTACCTGAGCCACGAGCTAATTGGCACCGGGTCAATAATTTTAAAGAGGTAAATGCGTGGCTCAAAGATTGGTGTGGGTGGAATGGGTTTGAATTCATGGGGCATTGGCACCAGTACGGGGGAAGGAGGGAGCTGTTCCGATGGGATGGGCTCCACCTGAATCATGCTGGGACCAGAGTTCTGGCGAATCGCATAACTAGGGCTGTAGATAAGGCTTTAAACTAAATAGTGGGGGGAGGGTTCAGTTGCATGGAAAATTAGGAAGTCAAAGTTAAACGAGAAGATCGGAGTGCAGGTTAGTGATGAGGCTGATTGTTACCAGAAAATAAAAGGTAGGGACAGAACGTGTGAATGTCATATTGCACCAAGGAATTGTACAAGAGGAGGGAAATTTGATAATAGAACAAACTTAAAGGCTTTGTATCTGAATGCACAAAGCATTCGGAATAAAATTAATGAGTTTACAATGCAAATACAGACAAATGGGCATGATTTATTGGCGATTACTGAGACATGGTTGCAGTGAAACCAGGTTAGGGAATTGAATATCCACGGGTACTCAATATTTCGGAAGAATAGGCAGGAAGGAAAAGGAGGAGGTGTCGCTTTGTTAGTAAAGGAAGAGATCAGTGCTGCAGTAAGTAATGAAATAGGCACTGGAGATCAAGACGCAGATTCAGTCTGGATAGAAATAAAAAAGAGAAAGGGAAAGAAGTCCCTGGTGGGAGTAATCCATAGGTCCCCAAACAGTAGTTCCGCAGTGGGATACAGTATAAACAAAGAAATATTGGGGGCTTGTAAGAATGGTGCGTCAAGAAACATCACAGAATCACAGAATAATACAGTGCAGAAGAGGCCCTTCAGTCCATCAAGTCTGCACCGATGCATTAAAACATCTGACCTGTCAACCTATGGAAGGCTGGAGGGAGGGCTGTGACTCGTGATGTTCCGCAGGGATCAGTGTTGGGACCTTTGCTGTTTGTAATATATATAAATGATTTGGAGGAAAATGCAGCTGTTCTGATTAGTAATTTTGCGGACGACACAAAAGTTGGTGGAGTTACGGATAGTGATGAGGATTGTCAGAAGATACAGCAGGATATAGATCGGTTGGAGACTTGGGCGGAGAAATGGCAGATGAAGTTTAATCCGGACAAATGTGAGGTAATGCATTTTGGAAGATGTAATACAGGTGGGAAGTATACAGTCAATGGCAGAACTGTTAGGAGTATTGACAGGCAGAGAGATCTGGGCGTCCAGGTCCACAGGTCACTGAAAGTGGCAACGCAGGTGGATAAGGTAGTCAAGAAGGCATACGGCATGCTTGCCTTCATCGGTCGGGGCATAGAGTATAAAAATTGGCAAGTCATGCTGCAGCTGTACAGAACTTTAGTTAGGCCTCACTTAGCATATTGCATGCAATTCTGGTCGCCAGACTACCAGAAGGACGTGGAGGCTTTGGAGAGGGTACAGAAGAGGTTTACCAGGATGTTGCTGGTCTGGAGGGCATTAGCTATGAGGAGCGGTTGGATAAACTCGGACTGTTTTCACTGGAATGACGGAGATGGAGGGGCGACATGATAAAGGTTTACAAAGTTATGAGCGGCATGGACAGAGTGGATAGTCAGAAGCTTTTTCCCAGGGTGGAAGAGTCAGTTACTAGGGGACATAGGTTTAAGGTGAGAGGGGCAAAGTTTAGAGGCGATGTGCGAGGCAAGTTCTTTACACAGAGGGTGGTGAGTGCCTGGAACTTGCTGCCGGGAGAGGTGGTGGCAGCAGGTACAATAGCGATGTTTCAGAGGCATCTTGACAAATACATGAATAGGATGGGAATAGAGGGATACAGTCCCCAGAAATGCAGTAGGTTTAAGTTTCAGAAGGCATCAATATTTGCATCAAGGCAGGTTTGGAGAGCTGAATGGCCTGTTCCTGTGCTGTACTGTTCTTTGATCTTTTTAATTGCATTTGCCAGCACTTGGCCCAAAGCCTTGAATGTTATGACGTGCCAAGTGCTCATCCAGGTACTTTTTGAAGGATGTGAGGCAACCTCCTCTACCACCCTCCCAGGCAGGGCATTCCAGACCGTCACCACCCTCTGGGTAAAAAAGTTCTTCCTCAAATCCCCCGTAAACCTCCCGCCCCTCACCTTAAACTTGTGACCCCTCGTAACTGACCCTTCAACTAAGGGGAACAGCTGCTCCCTATCTACCCTGTCCATGCCCCTCAAAATCTTGTACACCTCGATCAGGTCACCACTCAGTCTTCTCTGCTCCAGTGAAAACAACCCAAGCCTATCCAACCTCTCTTCATAGCTTAAAAGTTCGATCCCAGGCAACATCCTGGTGAATCGCCTCTGCACCCCCTCCAATGCAATCACATCCTTCCTATAATGTGGCGACCAGAATTGCACACAGTACTCCAGCTGTGGCCTTACCAAAGTTCTGTACAACTACAACATGACCTCCCTGCTTTTGTAATCTGTGCCTCGATTGATAAAGACAAGTGTCCCATATGCCTTTTTCACCACCCTATTAACCTGCCCTTCTGCCTCAGAGATCTGTGGACAAACACGCCAAGGTCCTTTGTTCCTCGGAACGTCGCAGTGTCAGGCCATTCATTGAATACTTCCGTGTCACATTACTCCTTCTAAAGTGTATCACCTCACACTTTTCAGCGTTAAATTCCATCTGCCACTTTTCTGCCCATTTGACCATCCCGTCGAGATCTTCCTGTAACCTAAGACACTCCACCTCACTGTTAACCACTTGGCCAATCTTTGTGTCATCCGCGAACTTATGCAATAGTTATAGGGGACTCTATAGTCAGGGGCACAGATAGACGCTTCAGTGGACGTGAAAGAGACTCCAGGATGGTATGTTGCCTCCCTGGTGCCAGTGTCAAGGATGTCTCTGAACGGACAGGGGGCATTATGAAGGGGGAGGGTGAACAGCCAGAGGTTGTGGTACACATTGGTACCGATGACATAGGCAGGAAGAGTGACGAGGTCCTGCAGGGGGAGTTTAGGGAGTTAGGTAGAAAGTTAAAAGACAGGACCTCTAGGGTTGTCATCTCGGGATTACTCCCTGTGCCAGTGAGGCTAGAAATAGGAAGATAGTGCAGCTAAACATGTGGCTGAATAGCTGGTGTAGAAGGGAGGGTTTCAGTTATCTGGACCATTGGGATCTCTTCAGGGACAGATGGGACCTGTACAAGAAGGATAGGTTGCATCTAAACTGGAGGGCCACAAATATCCTGGCTGCGAGGTTTGCTAGCGTCACTCGGGAGGGTTTAAACTAGTGTGGCAGGGGGGTGGGAACCAGAGCAGTAGGACAGCAAGTGAAACAAATGAGGAGGGACTAGTAAATAAGGCCAGTAAGACTAAGAGGAAGAGCAGACAGGGAGATGTTGCGGAGCACAGCAGGACTGGTGGTCTGAAGTGCAATTGTTTCAATGCGAGAAGTATAACAAGTAAGGCAGATGAACTTAAAGCTTGGATTAGTACTTGGAACTATGATGTTGTTGCTATTACAGAGACTTGGTTGAGGGAAGGACAGGATTGGCAGCTAAATGTTCCAGGATTTAGAAGCTTCAGGCAGGATAGAGAGGGATGTAAAAGGGGTGGGGGAGTTGCATGACTGGTTAAGGAGAATATCACAGTTGTACTGCAAGAGGACACCTTGAAGGGGTCGTGCAGCGAGGCAATATGGGTGGAGATCAGGAATAGGAAGGGTGCAGTCACGATGTTGGGGGTATTCGACAGGCCTCCCAACAGCCAGCGGGAGGTAGAGGAGCAGATATGTAGACTTATTTTGGAAAGATGTAAAGGTAACAGGGTTGCAGTGGTGGGTGATTTTAACTTCCCCTATATTGACTGGGCCTCACTTAGTGCTAGGGGCTTGGATGGGGCAGAATTTGTAAGGAGCATCCAGGAGGGCTTCTTGAAACAATATGTAGATAGTCCAACTAGGGATGGGGCCGTACTGGACCTGGTATTGGGAAATGAGCCCGGCCAGGTGGTCGAAGTTTCAGTAGGGGTGCATTTCGTGAACAGTGACCATAATTCCGTAAGTTTTAAGGTACTTGTGGAAAAGGATAAGAGTAGTCCTCGGGTGAAGGTGCTAAATTGGGGGAAGGCTAATTAAAACAATATTAGGCCCTTGTTCAAGAAGGGGAGTAGAGACAGCCCTGGTAATTATAGACCTGTGAGCCTTACTTCGGTTGGAAAAGGTTATAAGAGACAGGATTTATAATCATCTTGAAAGGAATAAGTTCATTAGCGATAGTCAGCACGGTTTTGTGAAGGGTAGGTCGTGCCTCACAAACCTTGTTGAGGTTTTCGAGAAGGTGACCAAACAGGTGGATGAGGGTAAAGCAGTGGATGTGGTGTATATGGATTTCAGTAAGGCGTTTGATAAGGTTCCCCACGGTAGGCTATTGCAGATAATACGGAAGTATGGGGTTGAAGGTGATTTAGAGCTTTGGATCAGAAATTGGCTAGCTGAAAGAAGACAGAGGGTGGTGGTTGATGGCAAATGTTCATCCTGGAGTTTAGTTACTAGTGGTGTACCGCAAGGATCTGTTTTAGGGCCACTGCTGTTTGTCATTTTTATAAATGACCTGGAGGAGGGTGTAGAAGGGTGGGTTAGTAAATTTGCGGATGACACTAAGGTCGGTGGAGTTGTGGATAGTGCCGAAGGATGTTGTAGGGTACAGAGGGACATAGATAGGTTGCAGAGCTGGGCTGAGAGATGGCAAATGGAGTTTAATGCGGAAAAGTGCGAGGTGATTCACTTTGGAAGAAGTAACAGGAATGCAGAGTACTGGGCTAATGGGAAGATTCTTGGTAGTGTAGATGAACAGAGAGATCTTGGTGTCCAGGTGCATAAATCCCTGAAAGTTGCTACCCAGGTGAATAGGGCTGTTAAGAAGGCATATGGTGTGTTAGCTTTTATTAGTAGGGGGATCGAGTTTCGGAGCCACGAGGTCATGCTGCAGCTCTACAAAACTCTGGTGAGACCGCACCTGGAGTATTGCGTGCAGTTCTGGTCACCGCATTATAGGAAGGATGTGGAAGCTATGGAAAGGGTGCAGAGGAGATTTACTAGAATGTTGCCTGGTATGGAGGGAAGGTCTTACTAGGAAAGGCTGAGGGACTTGAGGTTGTTTTCGTTGGAGAGAAGGAGGAGGAGAGGTGACTTAATAGAGACTTATTAGATAATCAGAGGGTTAGATAGGGTGGATAGTGAGAGTCATTTTCCTCGGATGGTGATGGCAAACACGAGGGGACATAGCTTTAAGTTGAGGGGTGATAGATATAGGACAGATGTCAGAGGTAGTTTCTTTACTCAGAGAGTAGTAGGGGTGTGGAACGCCCTGCCTGCAGCAGTAGTAGGCTCGCCAACTTTAAGGGCATTTAAGTGGTCATTGGATGGACATATGGATGAAAAGGGAAAAGTGCAGGTCAGATGGTTTCACTGGTCGGCGCAACATCGAGGGCCGAAGGGCCTGTACTGCGCTGTAATGTTCTAATGTTCCAAAAAAAAAGGCAGGAACTGAAGAATTTAGATTGGGGGCGGCTGTTTGAGGGTAAATCAACATCTGACATGTGGGAGTCTTTCAAACGTCAGTTGATTAGAATCCAGGTCCAGCACGTTCCTGTGAGGAAGAAGAATAAGTTTGGCAAGTTTCGGAAACCTTGGATAACGCGGGATATTGTGAGCCATGTCAAAAAGAAAAAGGAAGCATTCATAAGGGCTGGAAGGCTAGGAACAGCCAAATCCATTGAGGAATATAAAGACAGTAGGAAGGAACTTAAGCAAGGAGTTAGGTGGGCTAAAAGGGTTCATGAAAAGTCATTGGCAAACAGGATTAAGGAAAATCCCAAGGCTTTTTAGACGTATATAAAGAGCAAGAGGGTAACTGGGGAAAGGGTTGGCCCACTCAAGGACAGAGAAGGGAATCTATGTGTGGAGCCAGAGGAAATGGGTGAGGTACTAAATGAGTACTTTGCATCAGTATTCACCAAAGAGAAGGACTTGGTGGATGATGAGCCGAGGGAAGGGAGTGTAGATAGTCTCAGTCATCTCATTATCAAAAAGGAGGAGGTGTTGGGTGTCTTGCAAAGCATTAAAGTAGATAAGTCCCCAGGGCCTGATGGGATCTAGCCCAGAATACTGAGGGAGGCAAGGGAAGAAATTGCTGGGGCCTTGACAGAACTCTTTGCATCCTCATTGGCTACAGGTGAGGTCCCAGAGGACCTTTGTTTAAGAAGGGTAGCAAGGATAATCAAGAAATTATAGGCCGGTGAGCCTTACGTCAGTGGCAGGGAAATTATTAGAGAGGATACTTCGGGACAGGATTTACTCCCATTTGGAAACAAACAAACTTATTAGCGAGAGGCAGCATGGTTTTGTGAAGGGGAGGTCGTGTCTCACTGATTTGATTGAGATTTTTGAGGAAGTGACAAAGATGATTGATGAATGAAGGGCAGTGGATGTTATCTATATGGACTTCAGTAAAGCCTTTGACAAGGTCCCTCATGGCAGACTGGTACAAAAGGTGAAGTCACACGGGATCGGAGGTGAGCTGGCAAGATGGATACAGAACTGGCTCAGTCATAGAAGACAGAGGGTAGCAGTGGAAGGGTGCTTTTCTGAATGGAGCGATGTGACTAGTGGTGTTCTGCAGGGATCAGTGCTGGGACCTTTGCTCTTTGTAGTAGATATAAATGATTTGGAGGAAAATGTAGTTGGTCTGATTAGTTAGTTTGCGGACGACACAAAGGTTGGTGGAGTTGCGGATAGTGATGAGGATTGTCAGAGGATACAGCAGGATATAGATCGGTTGGAGACTTGGGCGGAGAAATGGCAGATGGAGTTTAATCCGGACAAATGTGAGGTAATGCATTTTGGAAGGCCTAATGCAGGTGGGAGGTATACAGTAAATGGCAGAAACCTTCGGAGTATTGACAGGCAGAGAGATCTGGGCGTATAGGTCCACAGGTCACTGAAAGTGGCAATGCAGGTGGATAAGGTAGTTAAGAAGGCATACGGCATGCTTGCCTTCATCGGTCGGGGCATAGAGTATGAAAATTGGCAAGTCATGCTGCAGCTGTACAGAACTCTGGTTCGGCCACACATAGAATATTGGGTGCAATTCTGGTCGCCACACTATCAGAAAGATGTGGAGGCTTTGGAGAGGGTACAGAATTGGTTTACCAGGATGTTGCCTGGTCTGGAGGGCATTAGCTATGAGGAGAGGTTGGATAAACTCGGATTGTTTTCACTGAAACGACGGAGGTGGAGGGGCGACATGATAGAGGTTTACAAAGTTATGAGCGGCATGGACAGAGTGGATAGTCAGAAGCTTTTTCCCAGGGTGGAAGAGTCAGTTACTCGGGGGCATAGGTTTAAGGTGTGAGGGGCAAAGTTTAGAGGGGATGTGCGAGGCAAGTTCTTTACACAGAGGGTGGTGAGTGCCTGGAACTTGCTGCCGGGGGAGGTGGTGGAAGCAGGTACGATAGCGACGTTTAAGAGGCATCGTGACAAATACATGAATAGGATGGGAATAGAGGGATATGGTCCCCGGAAGTGCAGAAGATTTTAGTTTAGGCAGGCATCAAGATTGGCGCAGGCTTGGAGGGCCGAATGGCCTGTCCCTGTGCTGCATTGTTCTTTGTTCTTCCTGATCCTACACCCCACATAATCATCTATGTTGTTTATATAAATGACAAACAATAGGGGACCCAGCATAGATCCCTGTGGTACGCCACTGGACACTGGCTTCCAGTCACTAAAACAGCCGTCCGTCATCACTCTCTGTCTCCTACAGCTAAGCCAATTTTGAATCCACCTTATCAAGCTAACTTGTATCCCATGTGCATTTGCTTTCTTGATAAGTCTCCCATGTGGGACCTTGTCAAAGGCTTTGCTGAAATCCATGTAAACTACATCAACTGCACTACCCTCATCTGCACACCTGGTCACATGCTCAAAAAATTCAATCAAATTTGTTAGGCATGACCTCCCTCTGACAAAGCCATGCTGGCTATTCCTAATCAAATTTTGCCTCTCCAAGTGGTGATAGATTCTCTCCTTCAGAATTTTTTCCTATAGTTTCCCTACCACTGACGTGAGACTGACTGGTCTGTAGTTCCCTGGCTTATCTCTGCAACCTTTCTCAAATAGTGGGACCACATTAGTTGTTCTCCAGTCCTCTGGCACCTCCCCTGTGGCCAGAGAGGAATTAAAAATTAGGGTCAGAGCCCCTGCAATCTCCACCCTTGCCTCCCACAGCATCCTGGGACACAAATCGTCCGGACCTGGAGATTTGTCCACTTTTAAGCCTTCCAAAACCTCCAATACCTTGTCACTCCCTCTGACAATTTGCTCAAGAACCTCACAGTCTCTCTCTCTACGTTCCATATCGACATCCTCTTTCTCTTGGGTGAAGACAGATGTGAAATATTCGCTCAACACCCTCCCAATGTCCTCTGGTTCCACCCACAAATTTCCCCCTTGGTCCCTAATGGGTCCTACTCTTTCCCTGGTTATTCTCTTCCCATTGATATACTTATGGAATATCTTGGGATTTTCCCTACTTTTACCAGCCAGAGCTTTCTCATATCCCCTCTTTGCTCTCCTAATTGCTTTCTTAAGCTCCATCCTACACTTTCTGTACTCCACTAATGGGTGATTTTAATATGCATATAGACTGGATTAATCAAATTGGCAAGGGTAGCCTCGAGGGAGAGGTCATTGAATGTATTAGAGAAAATGTTTTGGAGCAATATGTTGTCGAACCAACCAGGGAGCAGCTATTCTAGATTTGATATTATGTAATGAGGTGGGATTAATTTATGATCTCATAGTTACAGATCCTCTAGGAAAGAGTGATCACAGCATACTAAAATTTCAAATTCAGTTTGAGGGCGAGAAACTGGAGTCCCACACTAGCATTCTGGAGTTAAACAAATGTAATTACATAGGCATGAGGACAGATTTGGCCCTAGTGGACTGGGGAGAAAGATTAAAAGGTAGGACAGTTGATGAGCAGTGGCACATGTTTCAGGAGATATTCAATTCCTCCCAACTAAAATATATTCCAGAGAGGAAGAAAGATTGTAAGAGGGGGAAAAAGCATCCATGGCTACGCAAGGATATTAAGATAATTCACGGTGGAGGACACTAGTACCATCCCAATAGTAACAGGTAATGCAGAGGTTATAGAAAGGGAGGGAAGCAGAACAATCATCATCATTAGGGAAAAAGTAATGAGCAAACTATTGGGATTAAAGGCAGACAAGTGCCCAGGGCCTGATGGCGTACATCCTAAGGTCTTAAAGGAAGTGGCAGTGGAGATAGTGCATCCATTGGTTATAATATTCCAAAATTCCATGGATGGTGGGAAGGTTCCAGTGGATTGGAAAAATTCTAATACAACACCCTTGTTCAAAAAGGGAGTGAGGCAGAAAGTAGGAAACTATAGACCAGTTAGTTTAACATCTGTCGTTGGGAAATTGTTACAATCCATTATTAAGGATTGGGTTTTCTCCGGGTGCTCCGGTTTCCTCCCACAAGCCAAAAGACTTGCAGGTTGGTCGGTAAATTGGCCATTATAAATTGCCCCGAGTATAGGTAGGTGGTAGGGAAATATAGGGACAGGTGGGGATGTGGTAGGAATATGGGATTAGTGTAGGATTAGTATAAATGGGTGGTTGATGGTCGGCACAGACTCGGTGGGCCGAAGGGCCTGCTTCAGTGCTGTATCTCTAAATCTAAAAAATCTAATAACAGGACATTTAGAAAGTCAAAACACAATCCATCAGATTCAGCATGGTTTTATGAAGAGTAAATCATGATTGACTAATTTGCTAGAGTTCTTCGAAGCTGTAACAAGCAAAGTGAATTATGGGGATCCTGCAGATGTAGTATATCTTATGAAGAGAGAGTGAGAAGTTTAGGCCTTTACTCTTTCGAGTTTAGAAGAATGAGAGGAGATCAAATTGAGGTATATAAGATTAAGGGGATTGACAGAGTAGACGTAGAGAGGATGTTTCCTCTGGTGGGGCAATCTAGAATGAGAGGTCATAGTTTTAAGCTAAGGGGTAGCAGTTTTAAAACAGAGATGAGGAGAAATTACTTCTCTCAAAGGGTCGTGAGTCTGTGGCATTCAATACCCAAGAGTGTGGTGGATGTTGGGACATTGAGTAAATTTAAGGAGGAGATAGACAGATTTTTAATTAGTAATGGGTTGAAGGGTTATAGAGAACGGGCAGGAAAGTGGAGTTGAGGTCGAGATGAGATCAGCTATGAGTGTATTGAATGGTGGAGCAGGCTCGAAGGGCTGAGTTGCCTCCTCCTGCTCCTAGTTCTTATGTTCATTCCTTCAGAGTTTAAAAAATATATTTTTACTTTATCTTTATGTTTCTTTTATCTTTCTCTCTCAATTACATCTTTCCCTAGTAACTGTGCTGTTACTGTCACAAAGGACATGAATACATGTATAAAAGCATCAATTCAACTTAATCTTCAACCATCACAGTAGTGAAGAGAGGCTTAGCTATTAACTAGAATCATCACAGTTGAGAGCTATTTTTTCATAAAAGTGGAGAATGCATTAAGATCCTTATGACCATTATTTATGACCTACACAAAAGCAAAATAATATGGATGCTGGAAATGTGAAATAAAAACAGAAGATGCTGGAAATACTCAGCATGTGTGGACAGATAAAAAGAGTTAACATTTCAGGTCAATGACCTTTCCTCAAAACTGGGACAAGTTGGAAATGTGATATGTTTTAAGCAAGTGAAAGGGGGAAGGTGAGAAAAAGAACAAATAGGTGGGTCTGCAATAGTGTGGAAGACAGGAAGGATTAAATGACAAAAGAATTGGTGGTGCATGGCCAAAGGGAGTGGTAAAGATGAAAAGAATGTGTCCAGAGCAGCTGTGGATGACAGAATGGGGAACAGCTGCTATCCAAAAGCAAAAACAGAAGAAATTCAATTGAGGAAAAGTAAGAACATAAAACAGTATAAAACATGCACTTTCTATACAGTACATTCATCACAATTTGAGAGGGTGAGCCATTGTTTATTTTTACCAGGAGTGAGATGTTTATAGATCTGGCAAGGAATGGGCTGTCAGGAATTCAAGCTATACGTTTAATTGAACACACGGTAATCAACTTTGCATATAGTAACACTTGAATATATTTATATTTCAGGATTAAAAATCAATCAATATCAAAAGTGATTTTATTTAAAGTTGCTTCGATCTTACACCACACTATGGGCTGAATTTTATTCAACTCCTGACGTCAGGCTCCGTGGCAGGGTGGGGGGGAGCCAGAAGATCAGAGTGGCAGCAGCCCGCCACAGAGTCTGACACTGGGATTGCTGGGCCTGAGATTCCCGGTGGCGGTGAGGCTCCATGGTGGCCCCTCCACTACTCTACGATGGGAGCCAACTTTAAATATTGTAACGATCTTTATGAATACATTTAAATACAATTCCCCGCGATCTTACCTGCAGTTCTGGATCTTCAGTGTGACGGGCGGCACTCACACGCTTTCACTTTCCTGTCCAGGGAAAGCTGGCGCCCTGATGGGGGCAAGAGGGGATCAGAACATTTTCCGTGTGGGGAATTGTGGGGGTGGGGAGATGGGTCAGCTATTTATTTTCATTGAAGTGGGGGGCAGGAGATGGGGGTAACTGCATTCTCTTGGCAGGGGTGGCAGCCCTTTAAAAATGGCCCCAGCGTCTGCACAGACACAGCTGACACTGTTCAAGGCGTCGCTGAGCGCTCCCCAAGCATGCGATTGAGGGGGCAGCCGCCCTGCATATTTAAATGAGCCACCGAGCTCAAGACAGCGGCAGCGTGGCGGTATGTGGACCGTGCATGCTGGCCGCCTTTTTTTTGCCCGCCTGCATGCTCGCATGTTGCAGTGCCACCACAATCCTATGTGCGACGGCTCATTTAAATAGTCGGGGCAGGCCACCCCACCCTGATCATGTGCAGGGGGCCGCCTGTCTGTCCCCGGCAGCTGGCGTCAGCTGCCTGTGCATAGGCGCTGACGCCATTTTTAATGGGCTTTGAGCCCTACCGTTAAATTTAAATATGTAAAGCTACGATGAATTAAAAAAATTAAATACATTTATTTTGCCCCTCTCTCACCCCCATGAATAACCACAGAATTAATTACATGCCCTCTCACTCCCCAAAACACTTACCTTGTCCACCTGACATTTCTCCTCCCCCACAAAGTGCATAAACTTTAACCTCAAACACTTCCCACCATCCCTACACTAATGATGTAACTTTGAACCCATCCCCCCCTCCTCCCACACTGAAAAACTTACCTCCTCGCCCCTCCCCACCAATGTTCCCCCACACTTCCTTGGACGGGGATCCGAAGGCACGGGAATGACGGCCAGTAGCAGGAAGATTGTAGCAGGATGGAAGGTGGCAGCATAAAATAATCAATGCATTAATTTTAATGTATTTAAATATTAAATAGGGGTTCCGATGCTGATCAGCGGGGGGGTCGGGGCCCAACACGAGGCCTTGTTGCTGGCAATATTGGGCTGGACCCTCCTGGTGTTGGGGTGCGTGGCGGCCCTCTCTGGAGGCATTTTCCACCCCAGCCCCCCGCCCCACCCACCATGAAACCCGACGTTGGGGGGGTCTGTAAAATCCAGTCTACTGTCTCTGATTTAATATTAGTTTCCTTCGGATTTCTAGCATGCTGACCTCTTCCTCCACTGTTAATACTGTTGCAATGTAATTACTCAACTTGTCCATCATTTCCTTATGCTCATTGACAATATCATCATTTTTGTGATCCATGGTTTTGTTTGGCAAGTAGAGTTCTTGCCCCTTATGGGTACAAACTGGTTCTGTATCATAATAAATTATTTTCTGATTTTCCATCTTTTTACTGTTGAAAGAAGTCATCAGAAGGTTCCTGGCTTGTAAACAAGTCTTACAGGAAGGCACATGTCTGTGGATAATCTCCCCGTAGGGGTTGTTTTTGACTTGGGGAGGTGTTTACAAAGAAGTAACAGGTCAAGATTTATGGACGTCAGGCACTTGACTTTTGGAATACTTTTAGTTTCAGTTTGAACTGTAACAACAGACAGTGGTTTTTGCCTGCCAGAAGAAGACCCAGCTCTCACTCCCTCTCTGTCTTGAAAACAAATCCTGCATGCAGTGTGTCAGTTTCCTATTTCCAAAAGTGTTTGAAGAAACCTTGCATATCGAATGTATGGGAACTAAAACCTTGTTGCTGCATTTCTGCTGGAAGACCTATTTGAGTCCTCTGTAGCTGCATTTCTTGGGAAGCCTACCAAACTGATCTTCAACATCGCTTGAAAGAACTGTTCTAGGAAGAAGTCAGTGAGCGCCGGCGACACGCATTTGGATATCAAAGCAAAACAAATGACGTCTTTACATAGTTTTTTCTGTCTTTAAGTATGATCAAGTATTCAGCCTAAGTGTTTTTTTTCCTGTTTTTTCAATGCTTTAAGCAGAAATCCTTTCTATTTTTCTGCTTAACCGGTGTGTGTGTGTGTGTTTGTATTTGTGTGTGGTGGGGATGGGGCTGAGATAAATAAGCGGCTTCAATGTTTAAATTTTTGTGTGTATGTTTTACTTCATTATTGGTTGAGACTTGGCTTATAATAAACTTAATTATTGTTTCTTAAAGAAACTTGGTTGCTGTGTTTTATTCTGGGAAAAATAGAGTATCTGATTGACCGAATCGGTAAATGGGAAAATTTTAATATATGTTGTGACCTGTGGAGAAGTGAGACTGGAATTAACAGTGCACTCCTCCCACCTTGGTCGGAACAATAGTCTCTGGAATTCAACAAGTCCGACAGAATCTGAAGGTAGATTTGTGTACAAAATCATGAGAGGTCTCGACAGGGTGGATAGCAAGAAGCTTTTTCCCAGAGTGGGGGATTCAATTACAAGGGGACACGAGTTCAAAGTGAAAGGGGAAAAGTTTAGGGGGGATATGCATGGAAAGTTCTTTACGCAGAGGGTGGTGGGTGCATGGAACGCATTGCCAGCGGAGGTGGTAGACGTGGGCACGATAGCGTCTTTTAAGATGTATTTAGACAGATACATGAATGGGCAGGAAGTAAAGAGATACAGACCCTAAGAAAATAGGCGACAGGTTTAGATAGAGGATTTGGATCGGCGTAGGCTTGGAGGGCCGAAGGGCCTGTTTCCTGTGCTGTAATTTTCTTTGTTCTTTGTAGACTCTACTTTATTCTCTTATTTTCTTTAAGGGAGAGAGGAAGATGCTTTCGAGATAATACCAAACAGCAATGCAAAGGGAGGGATGCTTTGCAGCCTTAGGACAGTCGACGCCCACATTCACATGTACTTATTATCCTTTTTTTAACAGATAACCACAAGGAATCTGCATTTGAATCTAATATCACAATGCTGAAAAAAATATAAACCATTCCTAATTCCGAATTGAATGACTGGGACTACTCCACTAACAAATACTTTGCATTTACATTTAGTGCATAACCCGGTATATTAAGCAAAGAAAGAACTTGCATTGACAATGCACTTTATCATTTCCTGAAGACGTCCCAATGTTTTTGCAACCAGTGGATTATTTTTGAATCGCCATTATCTAAGCAATCGTGACAGCCAATTTGCGCACAAGATTCTAAAAACAGCCAATGAATGATCAGATAACTTTATTCCATGTTGTTGGCTGAGGGAATCATATTGGTGACAGCACTGGAAGAATTTGCTGGCCTGGATTGTTTGGTACGAATTGGTGAAACTGTCAACGTTCACTTCATTACTCCTCTGAAACCGACAGCAACGTCTGGAGTCTGCACATGTGCAGATCAGTGCGAAAATCCTGAGGTTGCTGTCAGTGATTCTCGGCTTCCCCAGATGGTGCACTGAGGAAATTGCACCCCCCCTCCCCCCGCACCCCCACCACTGCGATCAATTAGAACTTGCTCTTTTACACTAGATTAGATTAGAGATGCCAGGGTTGGGGCCGACCATGACTCATGGCCCTCCTGCCTTGGGCGCTATGGCGTTGGAAGGATGAATGAGAACGGGCAGAGACTGCTTGAGTTGTGTACCTATCATAACCTCTGCATCACCAACTCGTTCTTTCACACTAAACCCTGTCACCAGGTTTCATGGAGGCACCCAAGATCACGTCGTTGGCACCAGCTAGACCTCATTGTCACAAGGCAAGCCGCCTTAAACAGTGTTCAAATCACACGCAGCTTCCACAGTGCGGACTGCGACACCGACCACTCCCTGGTGTGCAGCAAGGTTAGACTCAGACCAAAGAAGTTGCATCATTCCAAGCAGAAGGGCCACCCGCGCATCAACACGAGCAGAATTTCTCACCCACAGCTGTTACAAAAATTTCTAAATTCACTTGTAACAGCCCTTCAAAACACTCCCACAGGGGATGCTGAGACCAAGTGGGCCCACATCAGAGACGCCATCTATGAGTCAGCTTTGACCACCTACGGCAAAAGTGCGAAGAGAAATGCAGACTGGTTTCAATCTCATAATGAAGAGCTGGAACCTGTCATAGCCGCTAAGCGCATTGCACTTTTGAACTACAAGAAAGCCCCCAGCGATTTAACATCCGCAGCACTTAAAGCAGCCAGAAGTACTGCACAAAGAACAGCTAGGCGTTGCGCAAACGACTACTGGCAACACCTATGCAGTCATATTCAGCTGGCCTCAGACACCGGAAACATCAGAGGAATGTATGATGGCATGAAGAGAGCTCTTGGGCCAACCATCAAGAAGATCACCCCCCTCAAATCTAAATCGGGGGACATAATCACTGACCAACGCAAACAGATGGACCGCTGGGTTGAGCACTACCTAGAACTGTACTCCAGGGAGAATGCTGTCACTGAGACTGCCCTCAATGCAGCCCAGCCTCTACCAGTCATGGATGAGCTGGACATACAGCCAACCAAATAGGAACTCAGTGATGCCATTGATTCCCTAGCCAGCGGAAAAGCCCCTGGGAAGGACAGCATTACCCCTGAAATAATCAAGAGTGCCAAGCCTGCTATACTCTCAGCACTACATGAACTGCTATGCCTGTGCTGGGACGAGGGAGCAGTACCCCAGGACATGCGCGATGCCAACATCATCACCCTCTATAAAAACAAAGGTGACCGCGGTGACTGCAACAACTACCGTGGAATCTCCCTGCTCAGCATAGTGGGGAAAGTCTTTGCTCGAGTCGCTCTGAACAGGCTCCAGAAGCTGGCCGAGCGCGTCTACCCTGAGGCACAGTGTGGCTTTCGTGCAGAGAGATCGACTATTGACATGCTGTTCTCCCTTCGTCAGATACAGGAGAAATGCCGTGAACAACAGATGCCCCTCTACATTGCTTTCATTGATCTCACCAAAGCCTTTGACCTCGTCAGCAGACGTGGTCTCTTCAGACTACTAGAAAAGATCGGATGTCCACCAAAGCTACTAAGTATCATCACCTCATTCCATGACAATATGAAAGGCACAATTCAACATGGTGGCTCCTCATCAGAACCCTTTCCTATCCTGAGTGGTGTGAAACAGGGCTGTGTTCTCGCACCCACACTTTTTGGGATTTTCTTCTCCCTGCTGCTTTCACATGCGTTCAAATCCTCTGAAGAAGGAATTTTCCTCCACACAAGATCAGGGGGCAGGTTGTTCAACCTTGCCCGTCTAAGAGCGAAGTCCAAAGTACGGAAAGTCCTCATCAGAGAACTCCTCTTTGCTGACGATGCTGCTTTAACATCTCACACTGAAGAATGCCTGCAGAGTCTCATCGACAGGTTTGCGTCTGCCTGCAATGAATTTGGCCTAACCATCAGCCTCAAGAAAACGAACATCATGGGGCAGGATGTCAGAAATGCTCCATCCATCAATATTGGCGACCACGCTCTGGAAGTGGTTCAAGAGTTCACCTACCTAGGCTCAACTATCACCAGTAACCTGTCTCTAGATGCAGAAATCAACAAGCGCATGGGTAAGGCTTCCACTGCTATGTCCAGACTGGCCAAGAGAGTGTGTAAAAATGGCGCACTGACACGGAACACAAAAGTCCGAGTGTATCAGGCCTGTGTCCTCAGTACCTTGCTCTACGGCAGCGAGGCCTGGACAACGTATGCCAGCCAAGAGCGACGTCTCAATTCATTCCATCTTCGCTGCCTTCGGAGAATACTTGGCATCAGGTGGCAGGACTATATCTCCAACACAGAAGTCCTTGAAGCGGCCAACACCCCCAGCTTATACACACTACTGAGTCAGCGGCGCTTGAGATGGCTTGGCCATGTGAGCCGCATGGAAGATGGCAGGATCCCCAAAGACACATTGTACAGCGAGCTCGCCACTGGTATCAGACCCACCGGCCGTCCATGTCTCCGTTATAAAGACGTCTGCAAACGCGACATGAAATCGTGTGACATTGATCACAAGTCGTGGGAGTCAGTTGCCAGCATTCGCCAGAGCTGGCGGGCAGCCATAAAGACAGGGCTAAATTGTGGCGAGTCGAAGAGACTTAGTAGTTGGCAGGAAAAAAGACAGAGGCGCAAGGGGAGAGCCAACTGTGCAACAGCCCCAACAAACAAATTTCTCTGCAGCACCTGTGGAAGAGCCTGTCACTCCAGAATTGGCCTTTATAGCCACTCCAGGCGCTGCTTCACAAACCACTGACCACCTCCAGGCGCGTATCCATTGTCTCTCGAGATAAGGAGGCCCAAAAGAAAGATTAGAGATACAGCACTGAAACAGGCCCTTCGGCCCACCGAGTCTGTGCCGAACATCAACCACCCATTTATACTAATCCTACACTAATCCCATATTCCTACCAAACATCCCCACCTGTCCCTACATTCCCTACCACCTACCTATACTAGTGACAATTTATAATGGCCAATTTACCTATCAACCTGCAAGTCTTTTGGCTTGTGGGAGGAAACCGGAGCACCCGGAGAAAACCCACGCAGACACAGACACACTTGCAAACTCCACACAGGCAGTACCCGGAATCGAACCCGGGTCCCTGGAGCTGTGAGGCTGCGGTGCTAACCACTGCGCCACTGTGCCGCCCTATTAGTCTAATTGTAAAAACCCTTGAAATGTTACACCTTGTTCAATGGGATGTACCTGGGTTTTGAACAGTGCGTAAGTTCATAATTACAGGAACGGAAGCACAGTGGTTATGTTACTGGACTAATCATTCAGAGACCTGGATTCATGCTGCAGAGACATGGGGCTAGATTTTACCAACCCTCCCCTCCCCCAACATCGGGGTCATGGCGGGGCAGGGGGGGCGGAAAATGCCTCCGGGAGAAGCCCGCCAGTCTCCCCAATGTTGAGAAGGCCCCGCCCCATATTACCAACAGCGGCGA
The DNA here is from genome assembly GCF_036365525.1 of Heterodontus francisci. Lineage (NCBI taxonomy): Eukaryota > Metazoa > Chordata > Chondrichthyes > Heterodontiformes > Heterodontidae > Heterodontus > Heterodontus francisci. The sequence continues at coordinate 232,794,509 of NC_090371.1, forward strand.
GGCCTCGGGGCGTACCCCCGCCGCACGGCAGCGGGAGCCCAATTTAAATATTCAAAGCAATTCTTATCTTGCCTCATTATGCATCCCGCTGCCTCTTCCTGAACAATTCCGCATATTCTGGTGAACGGGTGTCTATAACGTGCTGTCCCGTTCCCGACTAATAAAATCTGGCAGGACAGAAATTGCAGTCATCAGAGCCTGTGAAGGTAAATCTTGCGAGATGAGTCTCAGGGAGGGGAATGGTATTACTGGGGGACAGCTCTGCAGGCATCAAGGGAGGTGGGGGTGGGGGATGGTATTACTGGGGGCACAACTCTGCATATGTTAATTACCCAGTTAAGGGCCTCTATTGGTGGTGGGGTGGGAAGGCCATTCACAGACGTTCCTACCCCAGACTAAATTTTGGCAGATAATCTGATGAACTCTCATCTGGCAACAGCGAATAAACCTCATGGGCTTTTCCATTGGTTTCTTTTGCAATTCCAGAGTCCAGCATCTGCCGGTCATTTCAGCTGTCTTGCAAGCTTTTTAAAAGAGACGAGAAATGCTTCCACATCCCCCCAATGGCGTAGGGGCTTTAAAATCCAGCCCCGTGTATTAGTACTACTCCTAATTTAGGGTGAACCCGTGAAAACCCGGTTCAGGGCCCCATACTGAATGGCAAAAAGGAATAACCAGGTACCACATTCACAGTCCTCCAATCCTCTGGTACCTCTCCTGTGGCCAGTGAGGATTTGAAAATTTGTGTCAGAGTCCCTGCTATCTCCTCCCTTGCCTCACATAACAGCCTGGGATACATCTCATCTGGGCCTGGGGATTTATCCATTTTTAAGCCCACTAAAACAGCTAATAGTTCCTAAAATAAAAGCAAAATACTGCGGATGCTGGAAATCTGAAACAAAAACAAGAAATGCTGGATTCACTCAGCAGGTCTGGCAGCATCTGTGGAAAGAGAAGCAGAGTTAACGTTTCGGGTCAGTGACCCTTCTTCGGAACCGAAGAAGGGTCACTGACCCGAAACGTTAACACTGCTTCTCTTTCCACAGATGCTGCCAGACCTGCTGAGCTAATAGTTCCTCCCTTTCAATACGAATATGTTTACATATATCACAATCCCCCACCCTGATCTCTTCACCTACATCGTCCCTCTCCATAGTGAACACAGATAAAAAGTAATCGTTTAAAGCCACACCTATAGCTTCCGGCTCCACACACAGATTGCCAATTTGGTTCCTAATGGGCCCTACTCTTTCCCTGCTTATCTTCTTGCCCTTAATATACGGATAAAATGCCTTAGGATTTTCCTTTATCTTGCCCACCAAGTGTTTTTTCATGTCCCCTCTTCGCTCTCCTAATTACTTTTTTAAGTACCCCCACCCCAACACTTTCTGTACTCCTCGAGGGCCTCCGCAGTTTTCAGTGCTCCTTTTTTGTTCCTTATCCAATCCTCTATATCCCTTAACATCCAGGGTTCCCTGGACTTGTTGGTCCTACCCTTCACTTTAACGGTACATGTTGGCTCTGAACTCTCACTATTTCCTCTTTGAATGACTCCCACTGGTCTGATGTAGATTTTCCTACAAGTATCTGCGACCAGTCCACTTTGGCCAGATCCTGTTTTATCATACTTAAATCAGCCTTCCCCCAAATCAGTACCTTTATTTCCGGTCCATCTTTGTCCTTTTCCATAACTACCTTAAATCTTACAGAGTTATGGTCACTATCCCCGAAATGCTTCCCCACTGACACTTCCACCTCTTGTCCAGCTTTATTCCCGAGGATTAGGTCCGGTACTGCTCCTTCTCTTGTAGGACTTCCTACGTGCAGGCTCAAAAACTTCTCCTGTGTGCATTTTAAGAATTCTGCCCCCTTAAGCCTTTTGCACTAAGACTATTCCAGTTGATATTAGAGAAGTTGAAATTCCCTACTATTATTACCCTATTATTTTTGCATCTCTCTGACATTTGCATACATATCTGCTCCTCTATCTCTCCCTGACTGTTTGGAGGCCTGTAGTACATTCCCAGCCAAGTGATTTCCCCCTTTTTGTTTTTAAATTCTACCCATGTGGCTCATTTGAGGAACCTTCTAAGATATCATCCCCCCTTACTGCAGTAATTGACTCCTTGATCAACAGTGCAATACCACCTCCTCTTTTATCCCCTCCCCTGTCACGCCTGACGATTCTATACCCTGGAATATTGAGCTGCCAGACCTGCCCCTCCCTCAACTATGTCTCTGTGATAGCAATTAAGTCATAATCCCATGTGCTAATCAACACCCTAATTCATCTGCCTTACTCCTTGCATTAAAATAGATGCAATCCAGCCTTGCATTTTTCACTTGTGCCTTAACAGGTCTATATTTGCTCTGCCTTCCAGACTGACTCTGTTTCTCTTCTATATTTGACTGTTCATCACCCCCTACTGTGCCTCCACTCTGTATCCCATCCCCCTGCCAAATTAGTTTAAACCCCCCACAACTGCACTAGCAAACCTCCCAGCAAGGATGTTGGTCCCGTTCCAGTTCAGGTGCAACCCGTCCAACTTGTACAGGTCCTACCTTTATCAGAAACTGACCCAGTGATCCAGGAAACATCTTCTCAGCCATGTATTCATCTGCTCTATCCTCCTATTCCTATACTCACTCGCACTTGGTACCGGGAGTAATCCAGAGATTACAACCTTTGAGGTCCTGTTTTTTAATCGGCTACCTTGCTCCCTAAATTCTTGATGCAGGACCTCATTCCTCTTTCTACCTATGTCGTTGGTACCAACATGTAGCACGACCTCTGGCTGTTCACCCACCCCCTTCAGAATGTCCTGCAGCCGCTCCATGACATCCTTGACCCGAGCACCAGGGAGACAACATACCATTCTGGAGTCACGTTTGCAGCCACAGAAACACCTATCTGTACCCCTTACGATAGAATCCCCTATCACGACTGCTCTCCCATTCCTTTTCCTCCCCTCCAATGACATCACAGGAAAGCTGCAAGGTGATTGGTTGGTGAGTCACTGCTGTTAGGGAATAACCACAAATAGCTGGGTAATTCACTAAAGTAAAAGGAAAGGTCTACAGTTTTTTAATATAGTAGATGGTGTTTTTTTTTAGGAAATCAAGGTCCCTAGTGTAAATAATCTAATTGTTGGGCAATTTAAGGGGATAAATTAAGGGTAAGTCATGGCAGGGCAGCTCGGCAATGTGGAGTGCTTCTCCTGTGCAATGTGGGATGTCAGGGACACTTCCAGTGTCCAGAGCGAACACTTGTGCAGGAAGTGTCTCCAGCTGCTGCGATTCGAAATCCGCGTTTTGGATCTGGAGACATTGTGGAGCATCTGCGAGTCTGAGAACATGGTGGATAGCACGTGGAGGAGGTGGTCAAACCGCAGGTAAAGACTGCTCAGACAGAAAGGGAATGGGTGACCACCAGGCAGAGTGGAAGAACTAGGCAGGTAGTGCAGGAGTCCCCTGGGTCCACCTCCCTTTCCAACAGATTTTCCACTTTGTATACTGTGGGGGAGATAGCTTCTCAGGGGAATGCAGCAAGAGTGAAGTCTGTGGCGCCACGAGTGGTTCAGTTGCAGAGCAGAGGTTTGGGGGGATGTGAGGTTTCTACTGAATGTTTGTATCAAATTTTACTACTATAGCTACTCCACTGAAAGAATTGCTACAATAAAAGAAAACCAAGGTAGTGTGATCAGGGAAGTGACAAATATCTTTTGCGAGGCTGAAAGCCATTTTGATTAATGAACCAGTGTTGGCTACCCCAAATTTCATTAAACCTTCAGGGTAGCAATCATGACCTGGGGGTTGGTGCAGTCCTGTTACAAGACAATGAATCGGGCGTAGAAAGGCCAGTGGGATATTTTTCCAAAATTCTAAATCAACACTGAAAGAAATACACAACAGTGGAAAATGAAACCTTGGTCTTATTACTAGTTCTTAAGCATTTTGAAATATATGTCCACCACGACGACAGAGGCACTGGTATATACTGATCATAACTCCCTAGCCTTTGTGGAAAAATTCGAAAACCAGAATGCCAGACTATTCCAATGGAGTTTACGATTGCAACTTTATCACTTAAAGATTATCCATATTGCAGGGAAACATAATGTAATTGCAGATGCTTTGTCTAGGATTTAAATCTTCTTTGAGTTATCTGAGTGCAAAGATGGTACACAGCAGAATGGTATTTGCTACAGGTAAAGAATGAACAGGAATGAGTGTGTAAATGTGTTTTTTCATCTTCTGTTTTTCCATACTTTATAATAAAATGTATTTAACAATGGCATTTCATTCTTCCAAGGATGCAGGTGTTATGAAGGGGCTTCAATTTTTGTTTGAGGATTCATGTGTTAGAATTATGGAGATGTATTCATATGAGAACTGAAGTAATTCCATAGACGTTGGACTTTGCTTTTTTAAAGAGGTCAACAAAGGACACTTGAGGTCTTGTTTGAAAACAGCCTTTACTGGAAGTCACATGCCTCAATAAACAAGTTGGGCAAGATGTTTACCGTGAAGTGACATGTCATACCTTATGAGGGTCAGGAGGTTCTGACTTGCTGTTTGGTTTCGCTACATGTTATGACCTGTGGAGAAGTGAAAATAGAAAAGACAGTGCACTCCTCCCACCTCGGTCATAACAATAGCTGTTGCAGACAATGCCAGCTCCAGTAATTCTAAGATTAATGTGTGAATTTGAGAAGTGAGAGTTTGAGGTTAAATGTGTGTGTTCTCTTTTATTCCCACAACCTTGTAATGAAATGTTCCTATCATCACATTTCATTCCATGTGGTGCGGAGGTATCAAGAAAAGCTGCTATGCCAAATGAGGAATTTTAATTCATTGGTTGGAAACTTACATTAAACTTGAAATGAAAAAAAAACTGGAAACCTACAGTTAATTATGAAAATAACTGGCAGCCAAGATGGTCACCACAGTTTGCATCTTAAATAATTTTTGCATTCCAAGGCATCAAAGAGGAGACACATGTCTGATGAGCCTGTACCCATTATAATGGATTGCTCTACTAATTGAACTACCTGCGATTTCTTTCATTAGCAGGACCTTAAAAGCCATCCTGGAACATTAACATTAAAAGAGTAAACCCCTCCATGTGTAAATATTGGCATCCTAAGGCCTAAGAGATTGAAATTCCTAAACTTGAATCTTGTTAGAAGGTACCCGAGAATGCACTGAGGCAGTTATTTGACTGTCTGTCAATTTCTGTGAAAGTTGAGAGTTTCCCACATACAAGGCAGATAAGCCAGTGACTCAAATAAAAGCAAAATACTGCAGATGCTGTAAATCTGAAATAAAAACAAGAAATGCTGGAACCACTCAGCAGGTCTGGCAGCATCTGTGAAAAGAGAAGCAGAGTTAACGTTTTGGGTCAGTGACCCTTCTTCGGAACTCAAGTAATGGAATCACCGAACTCCACAGACTGTGTACTAATTTTTATTTGTCTGGACTCTAATCCAACCACAAATCTATTCCTCCTCACTCTGTAACCTATTTGTGGGTGTGTGGGTGTGATTCTCATGTGAATGTGTGTGTGAATATGTAGCGTCTTTTTTATCATTTTATTTAGATCGGGTTTAGATTGTTAAGTACAATAAACTCACCTCTTTCTTGTTTAAACTCAAGAAAACCTTTCCTATTGGTTCTTTTACAATCACAACAAAGGGAAAAGGGAAAACACTCACTGAACTGGTCAGCAGAACCATTTTTAAAAAAGGAATAAACCCAGTTGTGGCAAATAAGAGAAAGGACAAGAGGGGAGCTTGTGACCCATCCTCGCCTGGTTGTAACAAGTGATATACTTGCATTGGACGAGGTTCTGAGAAGGTTCACTAGGCCGAGTCCTGGGATAAGGAGTTTGTCGTATGAGGAAAGGTTGAGCAGGTTGATCCAATACTCATTGGAGTTTAGAAGAATGAGAGGCAATCTTATTGAAACATATAAGATTCTGAGGGAGCTTGACAGGGTAGATGCTGAGAGGATGGTTCCCCCTCCCCCCTTCCCCCCTCACTGTGGGGGAATCTAGAACAAGGGCGGCACAGTGGCGCAGTGGTTAGCACCACAGCCTCACAGCTCCAGCAACCCGGGTTCAATTCTGGGTTCTGCCTGTGTGGAGTTTGCAAGTTCTCCCTGTGTCTGCGTGGGTTTTCTCCGGTTGCTCCGGTTTCCTCCCACAGCCAAAAGACTTGCAGGTTGATAGGTAAATTGGCCGTTATAAATTGCCCCTAGTAAAGGTAGAGGAATATAGGGACAGATGAGGATGTGGTAGGAATATGGGATTAGTGTAAATGGGTGGTTAATGGTCGGCACAGACTCGGTGGGACGAAGGGCCTGTTTCAGTGCTGTTTCTTTCTAAATCTAAATCTTAAAAAGGGGACACAGTTTCAAAACAAGGGGTCTCCCTTTTAAGATGGAGATGAGGAGGAATTTTTTTCGATCAGTGAGTTGTTAATCTTCGGAATTCTCTTCCCCAAAGAGCAGTGGAGGCTGGGAGTTAGCCATATTTTTGATCTACAAGGGAGTCAAGTATTATAGTGCAACAAAAACAAGAAATGCTGGATTCACTCAGCAGGTCTGGCAGCATCTGTGGAAAGAGAAGCAGAGTTAACGTTTCGGGTCAGTGACCCTTCTTCGGAACTGACAAATATTAGAAAAGTCACAGATTATAAACAAGTGAGGTGGGGGTTGGGCAAGAGATAACAAAGGAGAAGGTGCAGATTGGACCAGGCCACATAGCTGACCAAAAGGTCACGGAGCAAAGGCAAACAATATGTTAATGGTGTGTTGAAAGACAAAGCATTAGTACAGATTAGATGTGAATATACTGAATATTCCGCATTCCGAAGGGATCGTTCCCTCCGCGACACCCTGGTCCACTCCTCCATTACCCCCACCACCTCGTCCCCGTCCCAGGGCACCTTCCCTTGCAATCGCAGGAGGTGTAATACCTGCCCATTTACCTCCTCTCTCCTCACTATCCCAGGCCCCAAACACTCCTTTCAGGTGAAGCAGCGATTTACTTGTACTTCTTTCAATGTAGTATACTGTATTCGCTGCTCACAGTGTGGTCTCCTCTACATTGGGGAGACCAAGCGCAGACTGGGTGACCGCTTTGCGGAACATCTCCGCTCAGTCCGCAAGCAGGACCCTGAGCATCCGGTTGCTTGCCATTTCAACACTCCCCCCCTGCTCTCATGCTCACATCTCTGTCCTGGGATTGCTGCAGTGTTCCAGTGAACATCAACGCAAGCTCGAGGAACAGCATCTCATCTACCGATTAGGCACACTACAGCCTGCCGGACTGAACATTGAGTTCAATAATTTCAGAGCATGACAGCCCCCCACTTTACTTTCATTTTTAGTCATTTTTAGTTATTTTTTCTTCCTTCTTTTTTTTTTACATTCCTTTTTACATTTTTTACAATCTTTTTTTGCATTTATTTCATTTCATCTTAGTTTGTTCAGTTTGCTTACCCACTGTTTTTTTCAGGTTGTTTTTCTTCAGGTTTGCACTTGCTGCTGTTCAATATTCAGTATATTCACACCTAATCTGTACTAATGCTTTGTCTTTCAACACACCATTAACATATTGTTTGCCTTTGCTCCGTGACCTTTTGGTCAGCTATGTGGCCTGGTCCAATCTGCACCTTCTCCTTTGTTATCTCTTGCCCAACCCCCACCTCACTTGTTTATAATCTGTGACTTTACTAATATTTGTCAGTTCCGAAGAAGGGTCACTGACCCGAAACGTTAACTCTGCTTCTCTTTCCACAGATGCTGCCAGACCTGCTGAGTGAATCCAGCATTTCTTGTTTTTGTTTCAGATTTCCAGCATCCGCAGTATTTTGCTTTTATTCAAGTATTATAGTGGTTAGGCAGGAAAGTGGAGTTAAGACCACGTCACATCAGCCATGATTTTATTGAATGGTGAAGCAAGCTCGAGGGTCCGAATGGCCTACTCCTGCTCCTATTTCTCAAGATCTTATGATCTTATGTTCCAGACATCAGGGCCCAGCAATCAGGTGCAAGGAGAGGTGCATCAGAACTGGCTAACAGGGAGAACATTGAGGCTATCAACAGTGGCATCAAAAGGAAACAGATTTCCTTCATTCATTCGGTAAGGAGCAGCAGCCAATGTATAATAAATAACCAACAGTAACAAGAGAGATCTTTACACCTACTCACTCCAGTGGGTACCAGTAATGCAGGGGTTTAGGGCTTGGTTCAGGTCATATCCTGTGATAATTGGTCTCTGACTTGATGGCGTTTGATAAAACACAATTGCATCTAATTTCCAGTTATTGAGGAAAGGAGGTACGGCTAAAACATGCTTTAGTTTTGAATCATTTCTGTCATAAACTGATTTAACAACTGAGTACATATCAGAGATACTTTCATTCAAAAATATAACTCTAAGTATGACAACCATTGTGAGATTTTTTCACATTCATGACAAAACTTGATGAATGCCTCAACATTGATGCATTATCTCAAGATTATTTTCTGAATTTCCTGTTACCTTAAATTGATAAAACCCTGTGCACTGTGGCACAGTGGTTAGCACCGCAGCCTCACAGCTCCAGCGACCTGGGGTCGATTCCGGGTACTGCCTGTGCCGAGTTTGCAAGTTCTCCCTGTGACCGTGTGGGTTTTCGCCGGGTGCTCCGGTTTCCTCCCACAGCCAAAGACTTGCAGGTTGATAGGTAAATTGGCCATTGTAAATTGCTCCTAGTGTAGGTAGGAGAATGGTGTGGAATTGTGGTAGAGAATATGGGGTTAATGTAGGATTAGTATGGTTGGTTGTTAGGGTGGTTGTTGGTTGGCACAGACTTGGTGGGCCGAAGGGCCTGTTTCAGTGCTGTATCTCTAAATAAAATAAATAAACAGCAGTCTGGTGAATTTCACCAAACTGATTATCTGTAAAGAGGGTCATCTCTTAATTCTATGACACAAATGCGTCCAATAGTGCATTTTAAGGAGAGTTTTTTAAAGATCTCTTTCACCCTGTTATAGAGTCATAGGGTGGAATTTTATGCTGCCCCGGCGGGTCGGATGGTGGCATGGGGGCGGCGTAAAATTGAGCGGCAGGCTCCGGGAGCCCTACCCGCCACGATTCCGCCTCCGGACAAGTTTATGGGGGTGGGGGTGGAGGAAACGGCTGCCCTAAGGCCAATCAAAACCCTTAAGTGGCCACGTAACGGCCACTTAAGGGCACTCGTCCGCCTCCGCGGGTATTTTACCGATGGCAAGCGGGTGTGCTGGGGACGATAGCAGCGATGGCAGTCAGGCACAGGGTCTCCCAACCCACCCCCCGAATCCAAGACGCCCCGCCCCCCCCTTTCCCTAGCCTCACCAGGGCATGATCGATCCCCCTGGTGAGGCAACCCAAACTTACCCACCCTCTCGGGTCCATGGCATTGGCTGGGCTGCAGTCCCAGCAGTGGCCACTGCTCCCGGTGGTGCTGCTGAAACTAAGAGCTGCCGGCCCGCTGATTGGCCGGCAGCTCACTGATGCGGGACCTCCTCCCTCAAGTGGGTGGAAGTCCCACTGCGGGACAATTAAAGCCTGGGGACCCGTAAAATATAGGACGGATCCCCAGGCTGGGCGGAATCCTGTTCGTCACCAACATTTACGTCGGAGCCCAGCTCCTGTCCGCCCACTGTAAAATTCCGGCCATAGAGTTACCCAGCACAAAAACAGGCCCGCCGAACCATTGTGTCCATGCTGGCCATCAAGCACCTATCTATTATAATCCCATTTTCCAGCACTTTGACCGTAGCCTTGAATGCTATGGCGTTTCAAGTGCTCGTCTAAATACTTCTTAAATGTTATGAGGGTTCCTGCCTTTACCATCCCTTCAGACAGTGTGTTCCAGAGTTCAACCACCCTCTGGGAGAAATTCTTTTCCTCAAATCCCCTCTAAACCTTCTGCCCCTTACCTTAAATCTATGCCCCCTGGTTATTGACACCTCCACAAGGGAAAAGATTTCTTCCTATCCACCCTATCTATGCCCCTCATAATTTTGTATACTTCAATCAGGTCCCCTCTCAGCCTTCTCTAGTCTAAGGAAAACAACCCTAGCCTATCCAGTCTCTCTTCATAGCTGAAATGCTCCAGCCCTGGCAACATCCTGGTGCATCTCCTCTGCAGGACACTATAGCTTTCCAACCATTCGCCGAAGGGCCTGTACTGCGCTGTAATGTTCTAATTCTAATTCTAATGCAGCATTCCCTCAATAATACACTGGTGATTATGCAATCAATCTTCTAGTTACATTAAGTTAAAAAAAAAGTTTAATTGTATAACTAATTTTTAGGCTGAAAAAATATTCGTGTTGTGTTACAGGAGCTTCGTAGAATTTTAATAACATAGGCAGGGTGACCTCAGAATCAATGAATTTGAGAACTCCAGCCCTACTGGAGTTACTCATTATTATTTGGGCTTGCTTTCTTTTAACTTGGAGCTGATAGTCAGATTAGTCAAACTGACCATGGTGACACCTCTCCTCTTCATAAAATGCTGCTGGTGTTTCCATGGTGCGTGTTATCCTGGTTACACAATATTTTAGCAGATGACCAATTAGTGGTAATTAAGGAAATAAGTGAGGTCAGTAGATTGTCTTTGTGAGGTTATCAGACTGTCACTGGTGCTGTTAGAGTTCTGATGAGACCAATGCCATTGATGGACGTAACAGCTGTCTCTTCTCTTGTCCATTTTTATCAAACTGAGCGCACTGCGCCTGCGAGACTGGGCACCGTCTCCTTGATACCATGGCGCTAGACCCAATGGCTAAGAACCTCTGGAAGCAAGTGCTGTTTTCCGGTTCCTTACATGCTCTGTGAGGCCAGGACCAGGGGCTAAAGTGATATCATGCTGGTGTCAAATGGTGACTTGAGGGCTGGAGGTAAAACACTGTGCCCTGAATCCCTTCAGGGATCTGCATTAAATTTATTTTAAATTATCTGGGCAGTGGAGACTGGAAGCAACTGGTAGACCCTTTGAAATCTTCATGCAGACTCCTGGGTGGACGCAGACTCCCGTTTGAGAACGCCTGAACTATATTACCACAGCAATACCACCTATAATACACCATATAATACTCATCATTGAATATCTCCTCCCACTTCCCATGAGCAATGCTATGACAAATCAACGATAATGCCAACAACTTGTTTTTCTACAGCGTCTTGATCCTAGTAAAACATTCCAAGTTGTTCAAAGATCCACAAAATATAAAGAAAAATTAATTGTTTACATTTTATCCTATTTATACTGTCTGCTCCAGCTCTTTTTGCTTGAATGAATGCATCCAGTAATTTGAGTCAAGCAGTGCAAATGAAACTGCACAGGACATTTTGTGCTTGAAAACTTTCTAATTAACCGTTTGTATTAAGTAACTTTGAGTTAAGGATATATGTATTTAATTTTGTGTAATTTCACAGCAGAAAAGCCAAACCAATTCATTCATTTTTCTTCCTTATCAAAGCCTAGTATTAAAAAAAAACACTTATTTTGTCAGAACTGTTCTGGGTTCTGAGGAGAGGCCATCCGCCTGAAATGTTAACTCTGTTCTCTCGCCACAGATGCTGCCTGAGCTGCTGAGTATTTCCAAAATTTTCTATTTATGTTCCAGTAAAATCTCCCCTGAGATGAATTGTCATGATTTTTGGCTATTGAATCTTTTTAATCTAATTCTAATCAAATACTTATAAAATTTAGAGTTTTTATGAATTAGGAATTTAACACAATGTATGACAATACCTACATGAAGTATTTCCTGGTGTTGAGCACATTAAAAGTGAGAGACGGCCTCCGAAAAGATCCTATAAATCGAACAGATGAGTACATTAAAAGATCTCGTTTCAAATAATGAAGAGAATCGATAGATAGGAAATGATTTCCATTTAGTAGGAGAATCCAGAACAAAGAAAAGGATCTTAAATTTGAGCAAAGATGATTTAAGTGAACCGGGGAAAAACATTAACTAGCTGGTCATGAGATTCTGGAAAACATTGTCACAAAGGACCATAGATGCAAAATCAATTGAGGAGTTTAAAAGAAGAATGGCTACTTGGAAAGTAATGGCATTAAGGGATATGGAGAAAGGACAAGGAATTGGATTTAAAAAGATAGGCTGCCATACCAATAAAATGATGCAGCAGATTTCTGTCCCTGTGTATTTTATTATTGCTAATCATGGTCATCTTGTGTATTTGTTTTATTTCGAAGATCGCCCCGAGTGCAACTGGGGACATGGGCCCAAGTGGACTGTCAAAGTCTGTAATGGAAGCAAAAAATAATGATGTGGAGGACATGAAGGAACCCTCGGAACCACTAATAATCAGGGACATTGTTAAAGATGGCCTCCAAAAAAGTCCTAGAAATAGAACAGATGAGGACATTGGTGAGTTTGTGTGAAACTGAGAATCGGCAACCAGATCTAAATTTGAAAAAAGGATAAATTATTGAAGGCATTTTGAGAGTCTCTCTATTGTTATATTGTGGAGGCAATGATCTGTACATAGAATTATAACACCTGGTTCACTAATGTCCTTTAGGGAAGGAAATCTTCTGTCCTTATCTGGTCTGGCCAACATGTGACTCCTCGAAGGTCGCCCTGAGTGAAGCTGGGGACATGGGCCTGAGTGGACTGTCAGAGACTGTAGTGGTCACAAAAAATAATGAGGTGGAAGACATTAAGGGACCCACGAAACCACTAATAATCAGGGACATTGTTAGAGATGGCCTCCGAAAAGATCCTAGAAATCGAACAGATGAGGATATTGGTGAGTTTGTATGAAATGGAGATTGGCAACCAGATCTAAATTTGAAAAAAAAGATAAATTCTTGAAGGTATTTTGGTACCTTATATTGTGGAGACAATGATCTGTACATCGAATTATAACATCTGGTTTATAGCAATTTATTAGAAAGTTTCAACCAGTAATGAAGCAGAACATACACACAGATTGAAATATTAAAGCCCCTTATTTCTCCTAGCCCTCACATACACAACAGGTTAACTGGGGAAAAAATAAAAGGGATTTTTGTTTACAGCTGTTACAAAGAAATGGAAGGAATAAAAAAAACTTTGGCTGAAAAGAAGGTATGGAAAGATGTCCTTTGTTTTGGTGAGTTGTCCCAAAGGCGTTGATGGCTGTCAATGGGATCTTCCTAGAACAGTCCTTTCCAGGCGAGGTTGATTATCAGTTTGGGGTAGACTTTCAAAGAGATGCAGCTGCAGATGCCAAATAGGTCTTACAGCAGGAAATGCAGCAACAAGGTTTTAGTTTCACACATTCAAAGTTGCAGGGATTTCTTCACAAGAGAAAGAGGTGAGCTGTCTTCTCCTGGCAGGTCAGGAAGCAAACTGCCTTTTTTCAACAGTTCAAATTAAAACCTAAATTTTCCACAAGCAAGTCTTATGATATCTATAAATCTTGTACTGTCATTCCTTTGTGAACATCTCTCCAAGTTAAAATAACCCCTCCTGGCTTCTTTGAAAACAGGTGCCTTCCAGTTACAGAACACTGATGAAAGGTCACTGACTGAAACATTACCTCTGCTTCTCTCTCCACAGATACTGCCTGACCAGCTGAGGCACAGGGGCCGGTAAAATCCTGCGGGAGAGGTCCGCCTCAACCTGCGATGTCGAGAAGGGCCCACCGCATATGACCGGCAGGGGGGGACCTCGGTGCAGCCCCCCCACCCCATCGCTGGGCGGCGGGCCCTTCATATACATATGTAAACCGTACCAAATGAGATGTAAATAAACTTACCTGCAGGCGGCGGCCGTCCCACACCGATATATTACGGCTGCTGTTCGTGCTCTGCGCGCCTTCAGAACTCCGCACAGAGGTCCGGGCGAGAACCTGGTGGGGAGCGGGAAGAAATCGAATTTTCAGGGCGGTAGGGGTGAAGGAGCGAGGTAAACAATCTTTACTGGCTAATGGGATGGTGGAAGGGGTTGCGGGTCAAAGGGAACAAATTTTGGGGGGGAGATTTGGAATGCGATGGAAGGTTTATTTTGGGGGAAGAGTGCGATTAATGTTTAATTTACCCATTGGGGGGGTGGGTGGGAGAAGTGATTTCTATTTGACATGACATTGTATTGTTACGTCCTGGAGAGCGGGACCTTTAAATTTTAAAAGACTACTGGAGGGCATACAGCCCTTTAAAAATGGTGGTGGCACCTGCGCGGTGGCGCCAGACACTGTTGCCGGGGATGCGGCAGCTGCCCCCAAGTTATCGGGAAGGCCACTCCGTCCCCTCTATTTAAATGAACCCCCACGCATAATATCGCAGGGGCTCAGGGACGGCACATTAGCACGAAGATCTAATGCAGGTGGGAAGTATACAGTAAATGGCAGAACCCTTAGAAGTATTGACAGGCAGAGAGATCTGGGCATACAGGTCCACAGGTCACTGAAAGTGGCAACGCAGGTGGATAAGGTAGTCAAGAAGGCATTACGGCATGCTTGCCTTCATCGGTCGAGGCATAGAGTATAAAAATTGGCAAGTCATGCTGCAGCTGTACAGAACTTTAGTTAGGCCACACTTCGAATATTGCGTGCAATTCTGGTCGCCACACTACCAGAAGGACATGGAGGCTTTGGAGAGGGTACAGAAGAGGTTTACCAGGATGTTGCCTGGTCTGGAGGGCATTAGCATCGGAGGAGAGATTGGATAAACTCGGATTGTTTTCACTAGAACGACGGAGGTGGAGGGGTGACATGATAGAGGTTTACAAAGTTATGAGTGGCATGGACAGAGTGGATAGTCAGAAGCTTTGTCCCAGGGTGGAAGAGTCAGTTACTAGGGGACATAGGTTTAAGGTGAGAGGGGCAAAGTTTAGAGGGGATGTGTGAGGCAAGTTCTTTACACAGAGGGTGGCAAGTGCCTGGAACTTGCTGCCGGGGGAGGTGGTGGAAGCAGGTATGATAGCGACGTTTAAGAGGCATCTTGACAAATACATGAATAGGATGGGATTAGAGGGATACAGTCCCCGGAAGTGAAGAAGGTTTTAGTTTCGGCAGGCATCAAGATCGGCGCAGGCTTGGAGGGCTGAATGGCCTGTTCCTGTGCTGTACTGTTCTTTGTTCTTTGTTTTTAGAGTGCACCGCCGCCAACTGCGGTGCACTCGTAAAATTCATCCCTGTGAGTGTGAGTAAAATGCCTCTCCTTGCATCTATCTCACATTCATTAATAGGACAAAAATACCTGTCCTCTGACAGCCATTCTGTCTCTCACAAATAGCCTCCAAATTCCCTTTCTTCATGAGAACTTCTTTTGTCTTTATTTTATCAAGACTATTATAATTTATGCTTCTCAGAACCTTTCTCTCTTGTTCTTTCTAATTTGGAAAGATGCTCTCCTATGCAATCCTCTCCTTTGTTCTGGTCCAAATTAACCACACGATCTTCTACTTTAACTCATTATTTTCCTTGGAGTTGAAATACCTTTAGATCCCTCAGTCTTTCATTCCACCTACATTCTGTTGCCTTTGAAAACTTAAGCTTGCCATCACCAAGTTGCTACTTTCTGATTGAATGCATCTTTTTAATTGTTTTTGACCTTGGTGTCCTGCTATATTGGTCTTTGTTCGTTACCTTGGTTTCTCAATTTTGGGGGAAAAATGTCCTAGGAATAGTCATGTCTTTCAACACTATTTAAAATGTTCCATTTTTATTTGTCATAATATCACTGTTCAGTGAAGTAAGTGATTACAATGCAAAGTGAAACACCATGCATGAGAATAGGTGAGCTGCACAGCAGGAAATTCTATAATTAGAGGTTAGGAACTGTGACTTGGGTTACAAATGATCTGTTTCCTGATGCCAGGGTAAAAGACATAGGTCAACAGGTGGAAACTTTTAACATAGGAACATAAAAAAAGGAGCAGGAGTCGGCCAGAGAGCTCCTTGAGCCTGCTCTGTCATTCAAGATCATGGCTGATCCTTGACCTCAACTCCACTTTTCTGCCCAATCCCCATATCAGTTGATTCCCTTAGAGAGCAAACATCGATCGGTTATAGCCCTGAGCATCCACAGGCCTCTGGGGTAGAGAATTCCAAAGATTCACAACCCTCTCAGTGAAGAAAGCTCTCCTCAACTCGTCCAAAATGATGGTTATCCCTTATCCGAAGAGTATGCCCTCTAGTTCTGGACTCTCCAGGCAGTGGAAACAGCATCTCAGCATTTACCCTGTCAAACCCTCTCAGAATCTGATATGTTTCAATTAGATAACCTTTTCCAGAAAAGCAGGGAAACCAACCAGCAATTGCACAACATAATGATTGCCAGTTCTGATGAAAGGTCACTGACCTGAAACGTTAACTCTGCTTCTCTCTCCACAGATGCTGCCAGACCTACTGTGTATTTCCAGCATTTCTTGTTTTTATTTCAGATAGCCAGCATCTGCAGTATTTTGCTTTTATTATAGTATGGAGGTCTTGTTGACAGATGTAGGATGAACATTGCCGAGTTAGGTTCTCGATTAAAGTTGAAGACCTTGAGAGTTGTAACCTCCTACTTCTTGGAGTTTTTGATTCCGAGGACATTGAGACAAGTTCTGGGGCAGGAGGAGGCTTTTTCAGATATGATGTGTTTCATCTTCCAATAATTTTACAGAAAGGGTAAAGAGAACAGAGAGGAGGCATTAATCTAGTAAGGCAGGTCCAGGGTAAACAGGAAAAGGAAATTCATAACAATGCCAAAAGGGTCAATTAAGAATGTTTAAGAATATTTGTGCTGCAAAGAGCATCAAAAATAAAGCACACAAAAAATAAAATTATGACAGTAAGGTTCAGGGACAGGGATTCTATTTTAATAGGCCAAAATTGTGGGGATAGACAGGGCTAAGTCATCTACCATTCATGGGCGGCACAGTGGCGCAGTGGTTAGCACCGCAGCCTCACAGCTCCAGCAACCCGGGTTCAATTCTGGGTACTGCCTGTGTGGAGTTTGCAAGTTCTCCCTGTGTCTGCGTGGGTTTCCTCCGGGTGCTCTGGTTTCCTCCCACAGCCAAAAGACTTGCAGGTTGATAGGTGAATTGGCCATTATAAATTGCCCCTAGTATAGGTAGGTGGTAAAAGGAATATAGGGACAGATGAGGATGTGGTAGGAATATGGGATCAGTGTAGGATTAGTATAAATGGGTGGTTAATGGTCGGCACAGACTCGGTGGGCCGAAGGGCCTGTTTCAGTGCTGTATCTCTAAAATCTAAAAAAAAAATCTAAAAAAAAATAATTGCCTAACCTTAATAGTCACAACACGACTAAAATTCAACGTGAGTGTAGCTCAACTGAGATTTGAAAGGTTTCTGTTTAAGTAGGCCGGTGGAATTATGGTTTTGTTCAAGCCATAGCTCACTGGGATTTATAAAGGTTGCTCCCCTTAAAAGGAAACATCATTAGAATGCAAGAAGGATCTAGCCCCACCAAGCTGATTTTTAAAACAGAAATAATGAATCTAATTAAATCAGTAAGGCAGACAATGGTTTTTAAGACAAAAACAAGAAATGCTGGATTCACTCAGCAGGTCTGGCAGCATCTGTGGAAAGAGAAGCAGAGTTAACGTTTCGGGTCAGTGACCCTTCTTCGGAACTGACAAATATTAGAAAAGTCACAGATTATAAACAAGTGAGGTGGGGGTTGGGCAAGAGATAACAAAGGAGAAGGTGCAGATTGGACCAGGCCACATAGCTGACCAAAAGGTCACGGAGCAAAGGCAAACAATATGTTAATGGTGTGTTGAAAGACAAAGCATTAGTACAGATTAGGTGTGAATATACTGAATATTGAACAGCAGCAAGTGTAAACCTGAAGAAAAACAACCTGAAAAAAACAGTGGGTAAGCAAACTGAACAAACTAAGATGAAATGAAATAAATGCAAAAAAAGATTGTAAAAAATGTAAAAAGGAATGTAAAAAAAAAAGAAGGAAGAAAAAATAACTAAAAATGACTAAAAATGAAAGTAAAGTGGGGGGGCTGTCATGCTCTGAAATTATTGAACTCAATGTTCAGTCCGGCAGGCTGTAGTGTGCCTAATCGGTAGATGAGATGCTGTTCCTCGAGCTTGCGTTGATGTTCACTGGAACACTGCAGCAATCCCAGGACAGAGATGTGAGCATGAGAGCAGGGGGGAGTGTTGAAATGGCAAGCAACCGGAAGCTCAGGGTCCTGCTTGCGGACTGAGCGGAGATGTTCCGCAAAGCGGTCACCCAGTCTGCGCTTGGTCTCCCCAATGTAGAGGAGACCACACTGTGAGCAGCGAATACAGTATACTACATTGAAAGAAGTACAAGTAAATCGCTGCTTCACCTGAAAGGAGTGTTTGGGGCCTGGGATAGTGAGGAGAGAGGAGGTAAATGGGCAGGTATTACACCTCCTGCGATTGCAAGGGAAGGTGCCCTGGGACGGGGACGAGGTGGTGGGGGTAATGGAGGAGTGGACCAGGGTGTCGCGGAGGGAACGATCCCTTCGGAATGCTGACAGGGGAAGGGAGGGGAAGATGCGACTGGTAGTGGCATGGTTTTTAAGGTTCACCCAGGCACAGACTATAGCTCAGAAATGAATGTAGAGTCTTTTTTTCAGTGACTGAGTAAATCAAGTGACTAGATCAATGCTTTTATATTTTATTCATGGGATGTGGATGTCGCTGGCAAGGCCAGTATTTATTGCCCATCCCTAATTGCCCTTGAAAAGGTGGTGGCGAGCTACCTTTTTGAACTGCTTAAATCCGTGTGGTACTCCCACAGTGCTGTTAGGAGGGCGTTCCAGGATTTTGATGTTGAATAAATAGCGATGTGTTTTCAAGTCAGGATGGTGTGTGATTTGGAGGGGAATTTAGAGGTGATAGTGTCCCCGTGCACTTGCTGTCCTTGTATTTCTACGTGAAAGAAGTTGCAGATTTGGGAGGTGCTGTCGAATAAGCCAAGGTGGGTTGCTGCAGTGCATCTTGTAGATGGTACCCACAGCAGGCAGTCTTGGAGGGAGTGGATGTTTACAATAGTGGATGGGGTACCAATCAAGTAAGCTGCTTTGACCTGGATGGTGTTGAACTTCTTGAGTGTTGCTGGAACTGCACTCATCCAGGC
Organism: Heterodontus francisci; assembly: GCF_036365525.1. Classification (NCBI taxonomy): domain Eukaryota; kingdom Metazoa; phylum Chordata; class Chondrichthyes; order Heterodontiformes; family Heterodontidae; genus Heterodontus; species Heterodontus francisci. The sequence goes on from NC_090371.1 coordinate 232,813,639, forward strand.
CAGTGGAATGTACTCTATCACACTCCTGATTTGTGCCTTGTAGATGGGAGACAGGCATTGGGGAGTCAGGAAGTTAGTCACTCATCATAGAATACCCAGCCTATGACCTGCCTCTTGTAGCCCAGTATTTATATGGCTGTTAAAGTTTAGTATCTGGTCAGTGATGACCCCATGTTGTTACTGATGCAGAATTCAATAATGGTAATGTTGTTAAAAGGTGGGCACAAGAGCAGAGGGACCTGGGTATATATGTGCATAAGTCATTGAAGGTGGCAGGACAGGTTGAGAGCATACAGTATCCTGGGCTTTATTAATAGGGGCAAAGAGTACAAGAGCAAGGCAGTTATGTTGAACTTGTATAAGACATTAGTTTGGCCTCAGCTGGAGTACTGCATCCAGGTGTGGGCACTGCACTTTAGGAAAGATGTGAGGGCATTAGAAAGCTTACAGAAAAGATTCACGAGAATGGTTCCTGGGATTACGAATGTCAGTTATGAAGATAGATTGGAGAAGTTGGGACTGTTTTCTTTGGAGATGAGAAGGAGATTTGATTCAAAATTATGAGGGGTCTAAACAGAGTAGATAGGGAAAAACTGTTCCCACTCATGAAAGGTTTGAGAATGAGAGAACACAGATTTAAAGTGATTGACAAAATAAGCAAAAGTGACATGAGGAAAAACTTCTTCATGCAGCGAGTGGTTAGGATCTGGAATCCACTGTGTGAGAGTATGGTTGAAGCAGGTTCTATTGAGGCATTCAAAAGGGAATTAGACTGTTATCTGAAAAGGACGAATGTGCAGGGTTATGGGGAAAAAGCAGGGGAATGGCATTAGGTGATGTGCTCATTCAGAGAGCTGGTGCAGTCACGATGGGCCGAATGGCCTCCTTCTGTGGTGTAACAATTCTGTGATTCTGTGAAAAGCATGGGAATTCTCCCTGGTTTCCTAGCCAATATTTATCCTTCAATCAACATCACTGAAAGAAAATTATCCAGTCATCATCACATTGATGTTTGTGGGAATGTGCAAATTGGCTGTGGTGTTTCCTGCATAACAATAATGACTAAACTTCAGAACGATTTCATTGGCTGTAAAGCAGGGGTACTCAATATTTTTTTTTGTGAGCCCCGCTTCCATGTTATAAAAGTTCCAAGGATGCAATGCAATCCAAAAAAAGTACTTTTATCGTATAAAAATAGTTATATGATTATATATTACTTTGTTTTAATAATGTGAAACTTATTCCTGGTGCTGAGCAACAATTCTGTCAAGATTTGGAGGTATCTTAAACAAGCAGACATGCTTGTCATGCTCAATGTTCATCCTGGCTCGATTATGCTTAAGTGAGTGGACTGTCACTCTGAGGTGGGTAAACTGTCACTCTAAGGTCTGTAGACTACCACTGGAGCTAATAGAATGCTGCTGAAACCAGCCTTTTCTTCTCGCCTTGTATGGCACGAACGAGACAAGAGGAACGCGCCTGCTGTCTCCTTGACCAATGACATACGTGCGGGCTGTATTTTTTTACACCCTATACCCACCCTGACCTCTCTGTCCTCAGCCTCCTACACTGTTCCAATGAAGCTCAGTGAAAGCTTGAGGAACAGCATCTCATCTTTTGACTGGACACTTTACAGCCTGACCTGCTGAGTTATTTCCAGCTTTTTTCAGTTCTTATTTCAGATTTACAGCATCTGCAGTATTTTGTGAAATAAAGAAATCTATGATTTACATCTGTAAGTTCACAATATCTTAGTCCTCTGCACCAGACAATTGGTTTCGTCCTGTGTGGACCTGCATACAGGAACAATGGGCTGAATTTTGGGTAGGAGGCGGGGCTCCCTGCGCTAGGCCAAAAAGGCGGGGGGAACCCCACCTTGGCCTTTTCCTGACCCCACCCCCTGCAGAGCACTCCTCTGTGCGTGGTGGAGGGCCCCCCCCCACCCCCCGCCACTGGTAAGATCCCAGCAGTGGTGGGAAGAGGCCCTTAATTGGCTGTTAATAGGCCACTTAATGGCCTCAATTGGCCTCTGGGTGAGAAGGTCATCGTTGGCCTATCCCACCCCTGGGAAGATTGCTTGGCGACGGGGAAGAGGTGAACCCTCCACTCCCTGCCACCCATTGCGATTTTCCGTGCCATCCCCCGCCTCAAGGGTGCCCATAAAATCCCTGCCAATGTGTGCGCTAATTCCTGAAGGGATTGTATGAGATGAATGAGATGAGCTGCCCAAATATTCCAAAGCCTAATTCGGTTTTTTGTTTTTACATGCAGAACAATTGTTGGAATTCATGCAACAGCTCCCAGCTTTTGCCAACCTGCCGATATCAATTAAAAGAGAGCTTTGTACTATGATGGTTTTTCAAGTGGTGGATCGGGCAAGAGGTGTGTATCTTCAAATCAGTTTGCTGAATTTTGATCTCTGATGTAAAAACTGGAAAAATGCAATGCCATGTTTTAATGTGCATAGATTTCCTTACACAATCTAAATTTGAAACTCCATTTGCTCTAGTTGAACATATCCCACTTGCTTTATCAACTGTAGGAGAAGTATGATTTGTCACCTCAACAAGATATATGTTGATAATTTCGCTGAACTTGATGTGCAACTTCAGATAACATTCTGAGTTAGTTTTGAGCATGAACATTATAGCAAATTGACTGAAGTTTCAAATCTATTTCCTTTCTAGTTGCAAAACAAGGCATACATTTTCTTTACACAACTAATGATGAATAAAAACTACTGTAACGAAATATAGAACTATAGAACATATTCCAGATAAAATAGAAAATGCTAAATTATTTTCTGGTACAAAACAACTACTGCAGGCCTCAAATGAATAGTTTCTAAATGCATTAACCAGGAACAGGTGCCTTTTAGTGACTATTTTATCTTGTGGCTGCAGTAACTTATGATTTGAAAGCTGTTTTTCTATTCTATGGAAGCAGTAAAACAGATTTTTTTTTTCTGATGTGGTCTACCAGTAATTGTCATTGAGGAAAAAGGTGAAATTCTGAATTGATTGACACTGTCTATTACAAGTATTTTGTTAGCATTGCTGTTATGACAGTGTGGATTCAAAAAATCAAACACAAACTTGAAGTTAAATTGAATGTTATAATAGATTTCATCTTATAAATCCACATGTGTGCCATCTGAAAAGTTGGATATCACATTACCTAAAACACTGTATCAACAAGCAACTCACCCAGGCTCTTTCGACAGCACATTCCAAACCCTCGAACTCTATCACATAGAATGACAAGGGCAGCAGATGCATGGGAACCCCACCACCTGCAGGTTCCCCTCCAAGCCACACATCATCCTGACTTGGAGCTATATCGCCATTCCTTCACTGTTGTGGGGCCAAATTCCTGGAACTCCCTTCCTTCCGGCACTGTGGATGTACCTATACCCCAAGGACTGCAGCAGTTCAAGAAGGCAGCTCACCACCACCACCTTCTCAAGGGCAATTAGGGATGGGCAATAAATTATTGCTTTCGAACTTTCTGATTTCAATGTTCGATAATATTGTACGAACAAAGAGTTTGATTATTCAAAAATCTTTAAAGCGTAAAGTGCAATATTGGAACATGCTTTATGCAACACTGTTTAAAGTTGACATTTTTAGTTGTAGGATTGCTAATGCCACTAATAATGACCAAGTAAGAACACATATATACCTGTTTAAAGCAACTTTTATTACAAGTGGAGTGGAACTTATACAATCCACTAGGACTGATATTTTGCTGCAAAATGGATTGAACAAATTACAACTGTGCAAAGTTCTGCCCTCTTTGCATTTCTTGGACAATTCATGGTAAAGGACACGCACGCTAGGTTCAGTTAATGTATATGTCGGTCTAGCTGGTCAAAGTGAGATGCTGTCTATGTTAATTATTATATATAATGGAAGAACAAGTAGCCTTTGCAGTGTGATGGACAATCTGCTGCCAAATCTTTGTCACTGTTGCGTGGAACTTGACTGTTTTGATGTATGCAAGAGCATACTCATCGGGAGGGGTTACCCGACCAGGTTCATGCCCAGGATCTGTGGCTTTTTAAAAAATAAAAATAACTTCCCTCCAATTGTCCCTCACTGTCTCCATGTTCACATTTGCAGCTTCCACCTCGGCCATTGGGGCTACCAATCTCTGAGTGCTGGAGGGCCTCCCATTGGCTCTCCAGCAGCGGGTGTCTGCCCGCCATCTCTGATTGGATGGCGAGCCTGCTCCCTGCCCTTTAGTTGCCTGGATCATTGAAGATTGCAGTGGGTGTATCTAAAGCACGTTGTGTGGGCCCTGGACTCAGAACTAGTCCCATTTTCCAGTTCGGGAACCCTGTTGAAAATCTAGCCTTAGGGGTGTTTCTCTGTTCTGGTTTAGGGTGTGGATGAGTTACAGATATCTCTGTGATCAGGCTTATTTCTCCAGTACTTTACTCACCTGATTTATATCCTTCACAACATTGGGTACAAACTGAAAAATAACTTTTCCACAGGTTCCACATGTATTCTGATGATACCCAGCTCCAGCTCACTACCACTTCTCTCGAGCTCTCCACTGTCTCTGACTTGTCACACTACTACTGACATCCAGTATTAAATGAGCAGACATTTCTTCCAACTAGATATTCGAAGACCAAAACCATCGTCTTCAGTGCCTGACACAAACTCCATTCCCTTACCACCTATTCCACCTCCATCTGTTCAAACTGTTCGCAACATACGTGTCCTATTAAACTCAAAGCTGAACTTCTTACTATGTATCTGCTCCAACACCAAGACTACCTATTTGCACCTTGGTAACAGCACCAGACTCCACCCCTGCCTCAGCTCATCTGCTGCTCAAGCCCTCATCCATGCCTTTGTAAATTTCAGACTTGACTAAATTCCAGTGGTCTCTGGCCCAGCCTCCCATCTTCAACAAAACAAAAACAAATGCTGTGGATGTTGGAAATCTGAGATAAAAATAGTAAATATTGGAAATACTTAGGTAGGGGAGGTCCTAAATGAATACTTTGCTTCAGTATTCGCTAGTGAGAGGAACCTGGTCGTTTGTGAGGACAGCGTGGAACAGGCTGATATGCTCGAACAGGTTGAGGTTAAGAGGGAGGATGTGCTGGAAATTTTGAATGATATGAGGATAGATAAGTCCCCGGGGCCAGACGGGATATACCCAAGGATATTACGGGAAGCGAGGGAAGAGATTGCTGTGCCTTTGGCGATGATCTTTGCGTCTTCACTGGGAATTATAGACCAGTCAGCCTTACGTCGGTAGTGGGCAAATTATTGGAGAGGATTCTGAGAGACAGGATTTATGATTACTTGGAAAAGTATGGTTTGATTAGAGACAGTCAGCATGGCTTTGTGAGGGGCAGGTCATGCCTCACAAGCCTTATTGAATTCTTTGAAGATGTGACAAAACACATTGATGAAGGAAGAGCAGTAGATGTGGTGTATATGGATTTTAGCAAGGCATTTGATAAGGTTCCCCATGGTAGGCTCATTCAGAAAGTAAGGAGGCATGGGATACAGGGAAGGTTGGCTGTCTGGATACAAAATTGGCTGGCCCATAGAAGATAGAGGGTGGTAGTAGATGGAAAGTATTCAGCATGGAGCTCGGTGACCAGTGGTGTTCCACAAGGATCTGTTCTGGGACCTCTGCTCTTTGTGATTTTTATAAATGACTTGGGTGAGGAAGTGGAAGGCTGGGTTAGCAAGTTTGCCGATGACACAAAGGTTGCTGGAGTTGTGGATAGTGTGGAAGGCTGTTGTAGGTTGCAACGGGACATTGACAGGATGCAGAGCTGGGCTGAGAAGTGGCAGATGGAGTTCAACCTGGAAAAGTGTGAAGTGATTCATTTTGGTAGGTCGAATTTGAATGCGGAATACAGGCTTAAAGACAGGATTCTTGGTAGTGTGGAGGAACAGAGGGATCTTGGGGTCCATGTCCATAGATCGCTCAAAGTTGCCACCCAAGTTGATAGGGTTGTTAAGAAGGCGTATGGTGTGTTGACTTTCATTAACAGGGGGATTGAGTTTAAGAGCCGCGAGGTTATGCTGCAGCTCTATAAGGCCCTGGTTCGACCACACTTGGAATATTGTGTTCAGTTCTGGTCGTCTCATTATAGGAAGGATGTGGAAGCTTTAGAGAGGGTGCAGAGGAGATTTACCAGGATGCTGCCTGGACTGGAGGGCATGTCCTACGAAGAAAGATTGAGGGAGCTAGGGTTTTTCTCATTGGAGCGAAGAAGGATGAGAGGTGACTTGATACAGGGGTACAAGATGATGAGAGGCATAGATAGAGTGGATAGTCAGAGACTTTTTCCCAGGGTGGAAAGGGCTATCACCAGGGGGCATAATTTTAAGGTGATTGGAGGAAGGTTTCGGGGAGATGTCAGAGGTAGGTTCTTTACACAGAGAGTGGTGGGTGCGTGGAATGCGCTGCCAGAGGTGGTAGTAGAAGCAGGTACATTAGGGACATTTAAGAGACTCTTGGATAGGTACATGGATGATAGTAGAATGAAGGGTATGTAGGTAGTTTGATCTTAGAGTAGGTTAAAGGTTCGGCACAACATCGTGGGCCGAAGGGCCTGTACTGTGCTGTACTGTTCTATGTTCTATGTTCAAGTGTCTGAATTGTATAAGACATCTTTTTTGTGAAACTAATTCAATTTTCAGTAGCTAAGAATGAGTGTTCATAACAAAATTGAAATATTAAAATATATTTTTTTAATTCATTCATGGGATGTGGGCATCACTGGCTCGGCCAGCATTTATTGCACGTTCTTAATTTCCCTTGAGAAGGTGGTGGTGACCTGCCTTCTTGAACTGCTGCAGTCCATGTGGGGTAAGTACACCCACAGTGCTGTTAGGGAGGGAGTTCCAGGATTTTGACCCAACAACAGTGAAGGAACGGTGATATAGTTCCAAGTCAGGATAGTGTGCGGCTTGGAGGGGAACTTGCAGGTGGTGATGTTCCCATGCATGTGCTGCCCTTGTCCATCTAGGTGGTAGAGGTTGTGGATTTGGATGGTGCTGTCTAAAGAGCCTCAGTGCGTTGCTGCAGTGCATCTTGTAGATGGTAGACACTGCTACCACTGTGCCTGGTCGTGGAGGGAGTGAATATTTGTAGATGTGGTGCCAAACAAGCGGATTGCTTTGTCCTGGATAGTGTCGAGCTTCTTGAGTGTTGTTGGAGCTGCACCCATCCAGGCAATTGAAGAGTATTCCATCACACTCCTGACTTGTGCCTTATAGATGGTGGACAAGATTTTGGGAGTCAGGAGGTGAGCTACTCGCCGCAGGATTCCTAGCCTCTGAGCTGCTCTTGTAGCCATGGTTTTATATGGCTGGTCCAGTTAAGTTTCTTGTCAATGATAACCCCCAGCATGTTGATAGTGGGGGATTCAGTGATGTAAATGCCATTGAATATCAAGGGGAGATGGTTAGATTCTCTCTTGTTGGAGATGGTCATTGACCAGCTCTTGTGTAGCATGAATGTTACTTGCCACTTATCAGCTGAAGCCTGGATATCGTCCAGGTCTTCCTGCATTTCTCCGTGGACTGCTTCAGTATCTGAGGAATCTCAAATGGTGCTGAACATTGTGCAATCATCAGCAAACATTCCCACCTCTGACCTTATGATTGAAAGAAGGTAATTGATGAAGCAGTTGAAGATGCTTGGGCCTAGGACATATACAATGAATTATATGAAATGTATTTTGCTTGATTTTAATGAGATTAATAATAATAAGCATGAAGGATCTTCCAATTTATTATCTATTTAATCAAGCAGTTTTCTCCTTATTATAGAAGTGCTATTACTCATCGGAATGCGAAGAACTGGTAGTTAAACTTTATTTTTGTCTCTGAATAAATGTCTCTGCTTTTCCATCCACCTGTCTGTAAACAGATTTGTGATTGAATTTTTCCCTCCCTTAAACTCTGATAATAAATGACTGCAACAACAATACGGTTGTTAGAGTTAAATCAAAGAATTAGGGTTTATTTACATACTCTTAAACTTGGGAAGGGGTTTAACTTCACCATGCACACCTACAAATGTACAAGGAAAGATTAAAATGCATAAAAAGGCAAGGACATTTACTAAATAGAACTATAACCTGACATGAATTTCAGTTAAAACTGGTGTCCATTTAAATTATCAAAAAGTCCAAAAATTGGCGGTCACTGACTAGAAATGCTAAATTGGGGGAGAAGCTGTCGGAGATATCTCTTCTCTTAAAAATTTTTTCTTTTTTGTACTCATGAAAGTAAATGGAGGTAGCTTACTTTTGCTGAAGTCACCTTTTTCTTGATGGAGAGCGAAGCAGCAGAAGGCAGGTTTTCTTGCTATTTTTGCAGACTGTGTCTTTAATCTTCTTTACTGTTTGCAGTCTGGTTCTTCTTTAACTTTCTGGCTTTTGCAGAATGTGTCTGAGAGAGAGGTGTGCAGCTGCAGGCAGCTGTGCGAATCTGAGCAAAAGGCAGCTATGGGTTGAAAACAGGCTTTATCCTCAAACTGTTACAGTTTCAAGTCCAGGCAGTTTGGATATGGGTTTCTTGGGTCCTAAAATTAGATCGCTTCAAGTTGCTGTCCCACGCGCTCTCTCCTCCATTTTAACAAGTGGAATTCAGCTAAAACTTAACATGATGTATAAAATGGTGGTTAACATCAATACTCAAATGCACAAAACACAATTTACAGTGGGTTCTCACCTATATAAAAAAAAACAAAGCGGGATGAAATTCCTTTGCTTGGCTCAGTTATGTACTCAAAAATAAGGAGAACTTGTAACTTTGATCTTATTTTTTATCTTCACAAATGCTCACTTGAATGATTCAATAATGCTACATTATCAGTGCCCCCATTTCCCATGAGAATCTCAAAGAATCTCGCGCCATTTTGGGGAAGCCAAACCATGCCTGGTTATAGAGTTAGTAAATTGAAACAAGTTCCGAACATTTACTAAAATTGGATGTTTTATTACTTGAGCACTGAGTGTGATAGTTGCAAAGAGGGAATAGCAGGAAGTAGTCAAGGTCTATTAACTGAATAACTTATCGCCTAAATTACCTCTCAGTGTGTGTACCTATATTAATATAAATAGCATTACTACATGTTGTAAATATGCCTAATGCTGTAACATTTTCTGTGCTCCTTGGCAGTCTGTGTGCACAGCCCAACAGGACCCTTGTCCAATCCTGAACCAGGTGGAAAATAATGTGCAGAAAGTAGAGGAGGCGGGAGAGTTTTTAATGACAAGGGAACACCAAGAGTTGGATGGCGATGTAACCAGAAAAGGACACATGGTCATAAAAGTAAGTAGGAATGTTTAAACACATCACAAACAAACATTGATCTAAAAAAACACTCATGATGTCCCATTGTAGTTTTTGCATGAAAGTTTATTTTGCAGATCTTGTTAGATGTAACTTTACTAAGGATCTGTTCCGTTGTACTATGTTAGGGAACAGCTGAGGAGTTGGCAAAACACCTGGTGGAGGAGCATTGTGGGGATCCCACATACATCAAAGATTTTCTTTTAACCTGCAGGACGTTCTTCGCAAGCCCTTTGGAAGTTGGAAAGAAATTGCTGGAGTGGATTAATGACCCAAATCTCAGGGAGAAGGTTAGCCAAAAGAAAAAAAAATGCATGGCTTGACTTTTAACATTGTAATAATTCAGCACTTAAGTAATTTGTTTCAACTGATAAACTTTGTGCTGATCTTTTCCCTCACAAACGTTTAATATGTCAAAAATCCAATAGTTACTTTTGAATAACTAACTACATGAATTGGAAAAAGAAGGTTCATTTGTAATAACGTTCTTTTATAGTATGCCTTGGATATTGTTCAGTTGGGAAACAATCTACAATGCTGCATATTTGACTTGAGTCTATTTTCAGTTTTTATGACATAGAGTCTGTATATATAGAGTCTTGTTTTCGGCGGAGACCAGGGGGCTGCTGGGTAAGTAAAACCCTATATATTTGGGCCGTTTAAAATAACTTGCCTTTCATTGCAGCAGCTTTTTCGGGAGCAGAGAGTGCGAGCGAGTGATCAGCTGGGAAGGTCAGTTTAAAGTAAACTTAATTTCCTTTTGTTTTTGGCGGAGACCAGGGGGCTGCTGGGTAAGTAAAACCCTATATATTTGGGCCGTTTCTGAACCCGAGACACTACACCTGTAGTGTCTGCCACCCGCCCTCCTCCTCTAACCAAAAAAAAAGGACTCAGTGGTGTGTAGATAAGGTACGGCTTTTTCTATTTCCCTTTTTTTTTTATCATGTGATTGGTTAAAAACTTTTCGTTCCTTTTTCATTTAACTAAGTTTAAGCTTAAGATTAAAAATGGCAGGAGATCTCAGACCCATGACATGCTCCTCTTGCTCAATGTGGGAGCTCAGGGACACGGCTGATGTCCCTGACTCCTTCACTTGCAGGAAGTGTGTCCAGCTGCAGCTCTTGTTAGACCGCATGACGGCTCTGGAGCTGCGGATGGACTCACTTTGGAGCATCCACGATGCTGAGGAGGTCATGGATAGCACGTTTAGCGAATTGGTCACACCGCAGATTAGGATTGCTGAGGGAGAAAGGGAATGGGTGACCAAAAGGCAGAGAAAGAGCAGGAAGGCAGCGCAGGTGTCCCCTGCGGTCATCTCCCTCCACAACAGGTATACCGTTTTGGATACTGTTGAGGGAGATGGCTCACCAGGGGAAGGCAGCAGTAGCCAGGTTCATGGCACCGTGGCTGGCTCTGCTGTTCAGAAGGGCGGGAAAAAGAGTGGAAGGGCTATAGTCATAGGGGATTCGATTGTAAGGGGAGTAGATAGGCAGTTCTGTGGTCTAAAATGAGACTCCCGAATGGTATGTTGCCTCCCAGGTGCACGGGTCAGGGATGTCTCAGATCGGCTGCAGAACATTCTGAAGGGGGAGGGTGAACAGCCAGTTGTCGTGCACATAGGCACCAATGACATAGGTAAAAAACAGGTCCTACAAGCAGAATTTAGGGAGTTAGGAGCCAAGTTAAAAAGTAGGACCTCAGAGGTAGTAATCTCAGGATTGCGACCAGTGCCACGTGATAGTCAGAGTAGAAATGAAAGAATAGTCAGGATGAATGCGTGGCTTGAGAGATGGTGCAGGAGGGAGGGGTTCAGATTTTTGGGACATTGGGACCGGTTCTGGGGGACGTGGGACTATTACAAATTGGACGGTCTACACCTGGGCCGGACTGGAACCAATGTCCTTGGGGGTGCTTTTGCTAATGCTGTTGGGGAGGGTTTAAACTAATGTGGCAGGGGGATGGGAACCAAATGAGGTCAGTGGAGAGTAAGGATGTAGTAACTAAAGCCTGTAAGGAACTAGATAATTAAGTCAGTGTGACTAAGGGGAAGAGTAGGCAGGGAGCAGATGATGAAAGCAAAGGGACTGGTGGTCTGAGGTGTATTTGTTTTAATGCAAGAAGTGTAATAGGTAAGGCAGATGAACTTAGGGCTTGGATTAGTACCTGGGAGTATGATGTTATTGCTATTACTGAGACGTGGTTAAGGGAAGGGCATGATTGGCAACTAAATATCCCAGGATACCGATGCTTCAGGCAGGATAGAGAGGGAGGTAAAAGGGGTGGAGGAGTTGCATTACTGGTCAAAGAGGATATCACAGCTGTGCTGAAGGAAGGCACTATGGAGGACTCGAGCTGTGAGGCAACATGGGCAGAACTCAGAAATAGGAAGGGTGCGGTAACAATGTTGGGGCTGTACTACAGGCCTCCCATCAGCGAGCGTGAGATAGAGGTACAAATATGTAAACAGATTATGGAAAGCTGTAGGAGCAACAGGGTGGTGGTGATAGGAGATTTTAATTTTCCCAACATTGACTGGGATTCACTTAGTGTTAGAGGTCTAGATGGAGCAGAATTTTTCAGGAGCATCCAGGAGGGTTTTCTAGAGCAGTATGTAAATAGTCCAACTCGGGAAGGGGCCATACTGGACCTGGTGTTGGGGAATGAGCCCAGCCAGGTGGTTGACGTTTCAGTAGGGGACTACTTTGGGAATAGTGATCACAATTCCGTAAGTTTTAGAATACTCATGGACAAAGACGAGAGTCGTCCTAAAGGAAGAGTGCTAAATTGGGGGAAGGCCAACTATACCAAAGTTCGGCAGGAGCTGGGGAATGTAGATTGGGAGCAGCTGTTTGAAGGTAAATCCACATTTGATATGTGGGAGGCTTTTAAAGAGAGGTTGATTAGCGTGCAGGAGAGACATGTTCCTGTGAAAATGAGGGGTAGAAATGGCAAGATTAGGGAACCATGGATGACAGGTGAAATTGTGAGACTAGCTAAGAGGAAAAAGGAAGCATACATAAGGTCTAGGCGGCTGAAGAAAGACGAAGCTTTGAAAGAATATTGGGAGTGTAGGCACAATCTGAAATGAGGAATTAAGAGGGCTAAAAGGGGTCATGAAATATTTTCAGCAAACAGGGTTAAGGAAAATCCCAAAGCCTTTTATTCATATATAAGGAGCAAGAGGGTAACTAGAGAAAGGATTGGCCCACTCAAGGACAAAGGAGGAAAGTTATGCGTGGAGTCAGAGAAAATGGGTGAGATTCTAAATGAGCACTTTGCATCGGTATTCACCGAGGAGAGGGACATGACGGATGTTGAGGTTAGGGACAGATGTTTGATTACTCTAGGTCAAGTCGGCATAAGGAGGGAGGAAGTGTTGGGTATTCTAAAAGGCATTAAGGTGGACAAGTCCCCAGGTCCGGATGGGATCTATCCCAGGTTACTGTGGGAAGCGAGAGAGGAAATAGTTGGGGCCTTAACAGATATCTTTGCGACAGCCTTAACAGATATCTTTGCGACATCCTTAAACACGGGAGGACTGGAGAATTGCTAATGTTCTCCCCTTGTTTAGGAAGGGTAGCAGGGATAATCCAGGTAATTATAGACCGGTGAGCCTGACGTCAGTGGTAGGGAAGCTGCTGGAGAAGATACTGAGGGATAGGATCTATTCCCATCAGGAAGAAAATGGGCTTATCAGTGATAGGCAACATGGTTTTGTGCAGGGAAGGTCATGTCTTACCAACTTAATAGAATTCTTTGAGGAAGTGACAAAGTTGATTGATGAGGGAAGGGCTGTAGATGTCGTATACATGGACTTCAGTAAGGCGTTTGATAAGGTTCCCCATGGTAGGCTGATGGAGAAAGTGAAGGCGCATGGGGTCCAAGGTGTACTAGCTAGATGGATAAAGAACTGGCTGGGCAACAGGAGACAGAGAGTAGCAGTGAAAGGGAGTTTCTCAAAATGGAGACGTGTGACCAGTGGTGTTCCACAGGGATCCGTGCTGGGACCACTGTTTGTGATATACATAAATGATTTGGAGGAAAGTATAGGTGGTCTGATTAGCAAGTTTGCAGACGACACTAAGATTGGTGGAGTCGCAGATAGTGAAGGGGACTGTCAGAGAATACAGCAGAATATAGATAGACTGGAGAGTTGGGCAGAGAAATGGCAGATGGAGTTCAATCAGGGCAAATGCGAGGTGATGCATTTTGGAAGATCCAATTCAAGAGTGAACTATACAGTAAATGGAAAAGTCCTGGGGAAAATTGATGTACAGAGAGATTTGGGTGTTCAGGTCCATTGTTCCCTGAAGGTGGCAACGCAGGTCAATAGAGTGGTCAAGAAGGCATACGGCATGCTTTCTTTCATCGGACGGGGTATTGAGTACAAGAGTTGGCAGGTCATGTTACAGTTGTATAGGACTTTGGTTCGGCCACATTTGGAATACTGCGTGCAGTTCTGGTCGCCACATTACCAAAAGGATGTGGATGCTTTGGAGAGGGTGCAGAGGAGGTTCACCAGGATGTTGCCTGGTATGGAGGGTGCTAGCTATGAAGAGAGGTTGAGTAGATTAGGATTATTTTCATTAGAAAGACGGAGGTTGAGGGGGGACTTGATTGAGGTGTACAAAATCATGAGAGGTATAGACAGGGTGGATAGCAAGAAGCTTTTTCCCAGAGTGGGGGATTCAATTACAAGGGAACACGAGTTCAAAGTGAAAGTGGAAAAGTTTAGGGGGGATATGCGTGGAAAGTTCTTTACGCAGAGGGTGGTGGGTGCATGGAACGCATTGCCAGCGGAGGTGGTTGACGCGGGCACGATAGCGTCTTTTAAGATGTATCTAGACAGATACATGAATGGGCAGGAAGTAAAGAGATACAGACCCTTAGAAAATAAGTGACAGGTTTAGATAGAGGATTTGGATCGGCGTAGGCTTGGAGGGCCGAAGGGCCTGTTCCTGTGCTGTAATTTTCTTTGTTCTTTGTTTGTTCTTTATATGTTGCTTTATCATTCCTGTACAGTATTGGTGTTGATCAGTTAGTTTTATCAGTCACTGGCAGCTATTTTCAGGAATTATGCAAACCTGCTCTTGACTAATTTGCATGTTTCTTGTCATTGTTGTAAAAGTTGTAGAGCTATTATTTACTCTGCACAATGATTTAAAAAATCATCAAAAGTAATTGTATCCTTTCTTAAGGCAATGTTGAATTATATTCCATTCACTTGGCACAGAGTTGGGAATTTCTTAAAAACAGTGTATGCACTGTTGTGCTTAATCAGCACTTACTCTTAAAGAATCCACAGAAGCTGATTGGTGAAAGGTATATCTATATTTTACTCACACACTAAATCATCAAGTACAAGTTCTCACTAACTTGCACAGTATCAAGAATCATCAAAGTACAAGCTCTCACTACTTGCACATTATACTACCCGTCAAGGCTGCTCTTCTGTTCTCTGAGCCCTTGGCTCAGGGATATCTTCTCAAGTGTTCTTCCCCAGGTTTCTCGTGCCTTCCCTAGTTTCAGTCAGGGGTTAAACCTTGTCTCCAAGACCCTCCCCTCTTACTTACTCGTAGGGGCCTGGTGTGATGGCATAATGATAATTCCTTATTTGGCTCAGTGAAAACCTGGTTAACTTCTTTACAGTTTCCCATTGTCTACTGTAAGTTTAATCGTATCTCATGTCCATAGTGACTCCTTTATCTGGTACGTGCAAGGACACTGAGTCTGCTAGTATCTTTGCTGTGCCCCTTTCTACCCAACCCCACTATGTTTCGACACACTGTGTAATTATGTGTAATTAGCCCTTTGTTTCAACTAAGTTCTTATATGTTTTTACTGTATGTGTTTTTATTGGGTCTACAGTCTCCACTTTGATCCAGCAGGGCTATGCCCAAGGGATCACACTCTCATGCCTCTTCGGGAGTACACTCGTGCAATTACAATTTTATTTTCAAAGCAAAAGCATAAGCAGTGTAATGTTAAAGAAAGCACAATTTAAGCATCACTTTTTGCATAATCAATCATTTGTGTGAACATAATACCATCGCAATTTCATTTTAAGTATCTATTGCCTTTAAGGTAGTTGCGTAACCTGCGTTCATACATCCTCTCACATTAATTCATGAATTTCTTAAGTTTACAACTTAAGTTTGTCACGTATAACACTATGATAACCAAAACCACTATCAGGACATGGAAGATAATTGTAAACCAGGGGTGCATCTGCACATTTGACCCCCAATTCCATAAATCCTCCCACCAAGTAGAATCATTTATCTCGTCAATCTCATCTTGTAGCATCTTTGATTGTTGTTCCAGATTGTAGTACATTACAGCAATGGCTTCTAGCTTCTGTCTCCCTTTAACCAAGTGTGTGGGCAATGGCTGAATAGTATATTCATATTTCCGGAGGTAATTTATCAAGTCCTCCTTAATACTTTCCGTCACAGTTATCGTTTCTGTCTTTCGTTTATGTATGGCTACCAACTCCATCTTTCCTACTCCGGTTGGTATTTGTGGGTTGAAACAGAACGTACTGTTGCTTACTGGACAAGCCCAGTTATGTCCATACTGGTACTCCTTCGCTGTGGTGGTTAAGCAATATCTCCCTTTCCCATATAGGCCACATGGGTTAGCCCTGACAATGCTTTCCTAGTT
Source organism: Heterodontus francisci (assembly GCF_036365525.1). Classification (NCBI taxonomy): domain Eukaryota; kingdom Metazoa; phylum Chordata; class Chondrichthyes; order Heterodontiformes; family Heterodontidae; genus Heterodontus; species Heterodontus francisci. Next base: position 232,829,646 of record NC_090371.1, read on the forward strand.
TCCATGCTGCAGTTCACAGTGGCATTAAATTCACATTTTGACTCTGCTGTTTTATATATAGGATAAGGATTATATGACCACCTGGTAATCCAGACTACACTCAGACAACATTGTTCCAACTATCTCTTTTCCAATTTCCACAACACAGGGTAATATATCATAGTATTTTATGTAATCTTTTCCCCTTATCATCCCTATATTTTCTACTTCGTATAATTGCAGCCCTAACTTATCTGTTGGAATTACAGGTATTCCCAATACTACTCCAATACTCATAGATCTCATATTTACACACTCCTGACCTTTCCATACCTTAGCAAGTTTTCTGAGTTGGCACCTGGTAATTTTATCATTTGTGTGACTAGCTAAGTACTCCAACTGGGTGTCATTTATCCAAACTGGCACCTGTCCGCACCAATTTGCCTTAAATTTTCCCGAGTTTGTTGTAACATCCACGAACTGTATGTACTACAAACACATTCATTATTTGAAATATCGTGGCCCTCCTTTACCTTTTCTATTATATCATTAATAGTATGAGCATGACCTTCTAGTACTCTCACCAGTCCTGTCACTGTGTTTGTCAAATCCAGTCCTACTTTAGCTATACCACTCTGTTCCTTTCGCTCCTTTTTCATAATATCCTTTACCAGCTTACTGAGAGTTTTAACCTTCTGGTCCACATTTGCCAAATCTATAGTACTGACAATTGAAGTTCCCGTATTTAAGACTGTAGCTACATCATTCACTAAACTACGTTTATGTCTTTTTCCCTTTATTACTCCCTCATCACCAAATTCCTGGCTCAGCAATTGTTCTAATAGTACAAGGCATACGGCATGCTTGCCTTCATCGGTCGGGGCATAGAGTATAAAAATTGGCAAGTCATGCTGCAGCTGTGCAGAACTTTAGTTATGCCACAGTTAGAATATTGTGTGCAATTCTGGTCGCCACACTACCAGAAGGACGTGGAGGCTTTGGAGAGGGTACAGAAGAGGTTTACCAGGCTGTTGCCTGGTCTGGAGGGCATTCGCTATGAGGAGAGGTTGGATAAACTCGGATTGTTTTCATTGGAACGATGGAGGTGGAGGGGCGACATGATAGAGGTTTACAAAGTTATAAGTGGCAGAGCGGACAGTCAGAAGCTTTTTCCCAGGGTGGAAGAGTCAGTTACTAGGGGACATAGGTTTAAGGTGAGAGGGGCAAAGTTTTGAAGGGATGTGTGAGGCAAGTTCTTTACACAGAGGGTGGTGAGTGCCTGGAACTTGTTGCCAGGGGAGGTGGTGGAAGCAGGTACCATAGAGACGTTTAAGAGGCATCTTGACAAATACATGAATAGGATGGGAATAGAGGGATACGGACCCTGGAAGTGCAGAAGGTTTTAGTTTCGGCAGGCATCAAGATCGGCGCAGGCTTGGAGGGCCGAATGGCCTGTTCCTGTGCTGTACTGTTTAGTTTAGTTTAGAGATACAGCACTGAAACAGGCCCTTTGGCCCACCGAGTCTGTGCCGACCATCAACCACCCATTTATACTAATCCTACACTAATTCCATATTCCTACCACATCCCCACCTGTCCCTATATTTCCCTACCACCTACCTATACTAGGAGCAATTTATAATGGCCAATTAACCTATCAACCAGCAAGTCTTTGGCATGTGGGAGGAAACCGGAGCACCCGGAGGAAACCCACGCAGACACAGGGAGAACTTGCAAACTCCACACAGGCAGTACCCAGAATTGAACCCGGGTTGCAGTGCTAACCACTGCGCCACTGTGCCGCCCCTTTGTTCTTTGTACCTTGTACAACTCACGGGTCTTCTCAGGGCACCAGTCAGGTAGCTGGATATGTGAGATATTCAATATTACCGTTACCAACTCATGCTGTATATTATCATATACAATTTTATTAGTTTTTATTTTCGCAAGTCCATTTTCTGCTCCTGCAGTTAAGGTAGGGCAAGGGAGATCAGTCAATTGTGGCCGTCGGGTTGTAACCTTACTCGTTGGTAATTCAGATGTGGAGGTAACCGTGGGGGTTGGTGCTTCTTGCCCATTTAATCTCAAGACCTGGAATAGGAACTGTCCTTTTTTATTTTTCCCAACACAATAGAGCCAATAGCCCCTATTGTTGTGTGATTTCACACATATTGATTGGTTTCTTTTTTAGATTAGAGATACAGCACTGAAACAGGCCCTTCGGCCCACCGAGTCTGTGCCGAACATCAACCACCCATTTATACTAATCCTACACTAATCCCATATTCCTACCAAACATCCCCACCTGTCCCTATATTTCCCTACCACCTACCTATACTAGTGACAATTTATAATGGCCAATTTACCTATCAACCTGCAAGTCTTTTGGCTTGTGGGAGGAAACCGGAGCACCCGGAGAAAACCCACGCAGACACAGGGAGAACTTGCAAACTCCACACAGGCAGTACCCGGAATCGAACCCGGGTCCCTGGAGCTGTGAGGCTGCGGTGCTAACCACTGCGCCACTGTGCCGCCCTGCATTCTGCATTCTTTATCATCGCACTGCCATACAGGGAACTCGGGGCCCCCTGGTGGGTCCCTTAATGTGGTCCCTTTTGGGCAATCGACACATACCCACTGTCCGATAGTAACATTTACAAAAAAGACCCACCGCAATTCGTCCCTGAGTCTGGGACTTCCAGCTTCCTGTGTACATGTAATCCACACCCTGTCTGCCTAATTCCGTTCTCCACTGTAGAGGAACCGTCAACAAAAATTTTGATTGCTGGTTTGATTGCTGGCTCCTTCCCTTGTACATCCCCCAATGATTCTGACACAAAAGGTCCCTTGAGGGCCTTTGCTGTCAAAACCTGACACTCATGGGGTTTGCCCTGGTATATTAAATTGGTCACCAGGCATGTAGTCGTCCTTGCTCTTTTTACCAAAATGTCTCCACCTTGCAAAAGCAAGGTCCATCGTGCAGTACGATTCTGACTAACATTACCGTCCTTCAGTCGTCCATCCAGTAACAACTGGATAGGCGTGTGTTCAGTCAGGATAGTTACGGGGCTGAGGCCGACAATATAAGTAAACTTTTGAATCGCCCAGAATACAGCCAGCAAGTATTTTTCACACACTGTGAAGGCCCGTTCTACCAACATTAACAGGCGAGATGCGTACGCCACTGGACAAAATCAACCATGTTTTTCCTGAAGCAATGCCGCTGATAAGGTAGTATCTGTGGTAGCGACCTCGAGTGCAAAGGGTAGGAATGGGTCCAGCACCTGTAGCGCCGGGGCTGTGGCCAGCACCTGTTTTAATTCTGCATCCGCTGACGTACACTCTGGTGTCCATACCCACTCAGAGTTCTTTTTCAGGAGATCATATCAAGGGCTGCCTTGAAGGCAAATCCATCAATATGATTCCTGCTTTACCAAACGAGGCCCAAAAATGATCTCAGAGCCTTAATATCTTGCGGTGGGGGTGTCTGTATTTGCATCTGCTCTATCTCATGCTTTCTCTGTGTTATCAATATTCCCAAATAGGAGACCTTTTCTTTCATTAACTGTGCCTTTTTAGGATTACCTTTCACTCCGACCTTCCAGAGGAGTCAAAGGAGCTCCTCCAGTAGCTCTAAGTGCTCCTCCTGACTCCATGCCAACTGCTGGTGGAATATCGACAGACTATTATGAAATCCCTGGGAGAGACACGTCCATATATACTGCTGTCCCTGGAACGTAAACGCAAACTTATATTGACACTCTTGTGCCAGCGGTATGGACCAGAACCCATTGCTAATGTCCAACATAGGAATAAACGGGTCTTTTTCCGAATGGCAGGCTGTGACTAGTGGGGTACTGCAGGGATCGGTGCAAGGACCCCAGCTATTCACAATATAAATTCATGATTTAGATGAGAGAACTAAATGTAATATCTCCAAATTTTCAGATGACACAAAACTGGGTGGGAGGGTGAGTTGTGAGGAGGATGCAGAGAGGCTTCAGGGTGATTTGGACAAGTTAAGTCAGTGGGCAAATGCATGGCAGATGCAGTATAATGTGGATAAATGCGAGGTTATCCACTTTGGTAGCAAAAACAGAAAGGCAGGTTGTTATCTGAACAGCTATAAACTGAGAGAGAGGAATATGCAACGAGACCTGGGTATTCTTGTACACCAGTCACTGAAGGTAAGCATGCAGGTGCAACAGGCGGTAAAAAAGGCAAATGGTATGTTGGCCTTCATAGCGAGAGGATTCGAGTACAAGAGCAGGTATGTCTTGCTACAATTATACAGGGCCTTGGTGAGGCCACACCTGGAATATTGTGTGCCGTTTTGGTCTCCTTATCTGAGGAAGGATGTTCTTGTTATAGAGGGAGTGCAGCGAAGGTTTACCAGACTGATTCCTGGGATGGCGGAACTGATGTATGAGGAGAGATTGAGTCAGCTAGGATTATATTTGCTGGAGTTCAGAAGAGTGAGGGGAGATTTCATAGAAACCTAGAAAATTCTAACAGGACTTGACAGGGTAGATGCAGAAAGGATGTTCCTGATGGTGGAGGAGTCCAGAACCAGGGGTCATAATCTAAGGATACGTGGTAAACCTTTCAGGACTGAGATGAGGAGAAATTACTTCACCCAGAGAGTGATGAGCCTGTGGAATTTGCTACCACAGAAAGCAATTGAGGCCAAAACATTGTATGTTTTCAAGAAGGTGTGAGATATAACTCTTGGGGCGAAAGGGATCAAAGGATATGGGGAGAAAGCAGGAACAGGTTACTGAGTTGGACGATCGGCCATGATCATAATGAATGGTGGAGCAGGCTCAAAGAGCTGAATGGCCTACTCCTGCTCCTATTTTCTATGTTTCTATGTTTCTAACAACGTAAACCACTTAGAGACTATTTTTGTTTTCTAAAACTTTGATTGCCCTCTTAAATGTCAGATAAATTTCTCTTTGAGTGCTTTAAATAACCACTCATACCAATTAAATTGTGTTTATCGATTGCAATTTCTTATGCCCAGACTTGGTGGTATTGCATTTTTTTTTACATTAAAGACAGACATGTTTGCAACTAATGGAGTTGTGGATAGTGTGGAAGGCTGTTGTAGGTTGCAACAGGACATTGACAGGATGCAGAGCTGGGCTGAGAAGTAGCAGATGGAGTTCGACCTGGAAAAGTATGAAGTGATTCATTTTGGAAGGTCGAATTTGAATGCGGAATACAGGCTTAAAGACAGGATTCTTGGTAGCGTGGAGGAACAGAGGGATCTTGGGGTCCATGTCCATAGATCGCTCAAAGTTGCCACCCAAGTTGATAGGGTTGTTAAGAAGGCGTATGGTGTGTTGGCTTTCATTAACAGGGGGATTGAGTTTAAGAGCCGCGAGGTTATGCTGCAGCTCTATAAGGCCCTGGTTCGACCACACTTGGAATATTGTGTTCAGTTCTGGTCGCCTCATTATAGGAAGGATGTGGAAGCTTTAGAGAGGGTGCAGAGGAGATTTACCAGGATGCTGCCTGGACTGGAGGGCATGTCCTACGAAGAAACATTGAGGGAGCTAGGGCTTTTCTCATTGGAGCGAAGAAGGATGAGAGGTGACTTGATAGAGGGGTACAAGATGATGAGAGGCATAGATAGAGTGGATAATCAGAGACTTTTTCCCAGGGTGGAAAGGGCTATCACCAGGGGGCATAATTTTAAGGTGATTGGAGGAAGGTTTCGGGGAGATGTCAGAGGTAGGTTCTTTACACAGAGAGTGGTGGGTGCGTGGAATGCGCTGCCAGAGGTGGTAGTAGAAGCAGATACATTAGGGGCATTTAAGCGACTCTTGGATAGGTACATGGATGATAGTAGAATGAAGGGTAGGTAGTTACTTAGATCTTAGAGTAGGTTAAAGGTTCGGCACAACATCGTGGGCCGAAGGGCCTGTACTGTGCTGTACTGTTCTGTGTTTTATGTTCTATGTTCTTTCTCTCCTTCTCAAGCACTTTGTCTCATTGATAAAAATGCTGTGACATTTGATGTCTGAAATTAAGTTCTTAAATTTTTAAAGCTGCTGGATCTCTCGCTGTGGCATCAGTTCTCATATGGCCTTGGAATCTACCATCACCTGCTTCAAAAAACACAAAGAATCATTTGTGGCTCTGCCCCTGAGCCCGATGTGTTAATTTGTCCAATTATATCTGTCGATTTAGAAATTTAAGATTTAATAATGCCCAATATATATAAATTTTACTCTCAGAAGTGCAAAAATTGTGTGGTGTATTAAATGGAAAAACAACAGTTGTAGCGGGGTTAATTTTTTGCCCTTCTCCAAGGGGGCGGAGCAAAACATTCTAAGCTATGTCACTTTACGTAACCTTTTTTTCTGATCAAAAAGAACTACACTCCATTTTAAATTGGTTTTTTTTCAATTCTTTTGGTATCCTTAGCGTTTGAAAACAACAAAATCATTCGTAACATTATCAGCTTTAAAGGAAAGCATCTCCATCAGGAAAGACAGCTTTTTAGATTAAACTCCAATTGTTTCCAAACTTGTAGCATCTTTTGTAAGAGGTTTCTAATCCAGGGATTCTTTTTACAAAACAAAGATGATTCCAAATTCCAATTCACTGCAATAAACATTTCAAAATCAAAACTGCCAATGTTATATGAGCAAGTCTCATGTCCAGAATTAGAGCCTCCCCCAAAACTTGACATAATAAACCTGAAAGTTCATTGTGGTCACAAATGAAATTTCCAGTTTTCTCAACTTAACAGGTCAGTTAACCTTAATAGTATAAACTTAATTCAGACTTATTAACTTATAATGCTTATTAACTACACACAGAACAGAATAGCAAGTGCTTTTTTTAAAGTTAGGTAAATTACATCATTTTTCTTGTTCTTTCTTCAGGCGCATTTTCAAATGACTGTAATAAAACAAAAAACTAAAGAAAATGTTATTTAACATTCTTAAAAAAAAAGATGTAACGCCAGCTTCTTAAACAAACTTTAAACAGACAGAACCTTTCCCATATCTCCTTTGTTTAGCCTTCTCTCCTTTAAACCAATATCCAATTCCTGACATTTACTACTTAAAACAGTCAGTAAAACATGTATTTAATTTAAAACAAGAATAGATTTTAAACTGGAACTCCAATTAAAGCAGTGTTTTAAATTTCAAATTGGATTTCTGCCAGACATCTTCAGACCATCAAGGCTGAAGCTTATCTCTTAGAAAATTGTTCATTGCCTTTTCACAGTTGCAAAACCAACTTTTAAAATAAAAATAAAACTTTAACTTAAAATATAATTCAATGTTATATTCAATTCCTGGGTGCACAATCTTAAATTGAAATGAATACACTCAACAATCACTTTTCACACTCATTCAATTCCAAACAACTTAGAACATTGATTCCTGTAATGGGTTATGAATTCAAAGAACCAAGATCTGTGTCAAATTCCCTGTCCCGATGCCAAGGAACACACAGGTTCAATTAGTTCACAACCAAAACAAAACCTCACAAAGTTCAGCTTCTTCAAGATTCCAGATGAATCAGTGTCCATAATTCAACTATAAGTCCTTAAAACATATTTTACAAAAGAAATAGAAGCAATCTCGTAACACCTCCACCCTTCTAAGTGCTGTGAGTAGTTTTGTTCGGTCTTTTCATTGTTCTACATCTAAATATGAAAGCAGAGTGTCCAATCATCCTTGCAATTCAGTATTAGCTAACGGGATAGTAGAAGGTTCAATTTGAGAATTGTCTAGGCCTCATTCTGCCTCATCCACACTACCCTTTCATCCTTCACCATCCAAACTACCTGATATACCTGCACTTGCTTATCCTCCTCCCAGCGATAATATTGTTTTAACATAATAAAAACAAGAAATGCTGGAATCACTCAGCAGGTCTGGCAGCATCTGTGGAAAGAGAAGCAGAGTCAACGTTTCGGGTCAGTGACCCTTCATCGGAATGAAGGGTCACTGACCCGAAACATTGACTCTGCTTCTCTTTCCACAGATGGTGCCAGACCTGCTGAGTGATTCCAGCATTTCTTATTTTTATTTCAGATTTCCAGCATCCGCAGTATTTTGCTTTTATATTGTTTTAACATATTGATATGGCACAGCCGATTCTTTTTCCAGTGATCTGGGGCGTTGATAAAATAATTTACCTTACCAATTCTCTTGATCACTTTATTTGGACCATTGAACCATGCTTTCAATGGTTGACCCTGTAAAGGTAGCAATACTAACACTTGATCCGCTGCTTGAAATGTTCGGGTCCTAGCATGCTTGTCTGCCCATTTCTTCATAGATGTTTGGGAATCTTTAAGGTGTCATCGAGCCACTTTTCAAGCTCTCGTGAACTGTTCCCGGAACACGGATACATAATCTAGCACAGAAGATTTGTCTCTCTGTTCTGAAAACCTTTCTTTAATTAGTTTTCGAGGACCTCTTATCGCATGTCCGTAAAATAATTCAAAACCTGTAGACTCATTAGGTGAATCCCTAGTGGCAAACAAAAGAAATTCTAGCCCTTTATCCCAATCATGGGGATATCCATGACAGTATGTACTAATTATTGTTTTGACAGTTTGATGGTACATTACTAAAACTCCTTGTGTTTGTGGGTGGTATGCTGAAGACTTTAACTGTGTTACACCCAAATTACTCATAACTTCCTGAAACATTTTAGACATAAAATTAGAACCTTGATCTGACTGAATCTCAATCGGTAATCCATATCTAGTGAAGAACTGTGTTAACATCTTTAACACTACCTTAACAGAAATTGTTCTCAAGGGAATGGCCTCTGGGAACCGCGTAGTCATATCCATGATAGTGAGTATATTTCGGTGTCCTGCTTTTGTTTTCGGTATGAGTCCTATCTAGTTTACCAACACCCTACTAAATGGTTCCCCAAAAACTGGTATGGGAATTAGAGGTGCCAGTTTTATGGCAGGTTGAAGTTTTCCCACAATCTGGCATGTATGGCACGTTTTACAAAACTGCACCATGTCCTTGGAAAGACCTGGTCAGGAAAAATTTCAACTTATACATAATTTGATCTTCCAGGTCCTCCGATGTCCCACTGTAGGAATTTCATGCGCCATCCTTCATAGTTCCCAGCAATACTTATCTGGTACCCCGATCTGATGATCTACCATCCAGTCTTCGTTTGCAGGTCTGTGAGGAGGTCTCCACTTCCTCATCAGAATCCCATTTTTAATATAAGAGCCTTCTGGAACTCCTTTTCCCTCAGCTTCTGTTTGATTTGATTGTACCATTTCATTTAACTCTGGATCAGCTTGCTGAGCCATGATCAGAGAAAACTTATTGTACATTTCCTTTGTATTATCCAAATCCCCAAAGAAAGTTTCAGATATTCGGCTATCTATCTTTAGTGCTAACTTTACCTCCGACAATGGAACTTGTTTAGCCATTGCTTGGGTTACAACACAAGAAGGAAAAATTCTTGGAACCTTCCCCTTGCTGGGTCAAGCACTAAGTGCCTTTTAATGAAGGACACACCCTCACCGCCCCACCCAAACCCAGAGCCAGGAAGCAGCCCGCACGGTTTTCCATGCAGTGCTTACAAGGCAGTGACAGGGCCATCCACCGCATGACCAATTGTGACTGTGGCAGGAAGAGGTCCTTAATTGGGGGTTAATTGCCCAATTCAGGGTCTCAATTGGCGGCAGGATGGGAAGGCCATTCAGAGGCCTTCCCATCCCGGACTAAATTTTGGCGGAGGCAGGATGGTGGCGGGAAACCCTCCTGCCACCATCCCACCCGATTTTATGCTCTCCCCGCCTCCAAATACACTATGGGGGAGAGCATAAGATTTTCCCCACCATGGTGTAATAGGAACAGCACCTTGTGAGCCAGTATATAAATAACCAGAATAAGTGTGATGTCTGGTCAGAGGAGGCGTCCAAGCAGAAATCTTGAGCAGAACAGGCAGAGATGGCCAATGAGGACACTAAGGCCATGTTTAATGTCACTCAGAAAATGGAAAGGAAGCTTGCAACACCCACAAACATGACTGTGGTCAGGTGACAGGGGTAGAGGTGCATGTGGGGAAAACCAATGTCCAGGCCACAAAAGCAGTACACTTCCCCCAAGCTGGCTGAGAGGCATTTGCAAAAGGCTGTTAAGTCCTTGGTGGAACAATGAATACTGAGGTGGTACTAGACATATCCAATGGATTCTGGTTGAATCCCACACACCCAGAGAATCAGTATTAATTTGCTTTTACTTTCAAAGGGAGCCATATACATGAGCTTGCCTGCCACAGGGGTTCCATAATATCCCATCTATTTTTCATCGGTGCACAGCCAAGTGTCTGATGGAATTCAGTCAAATACTTGTTCAGTACATGGATGACATTTTTCTGTTCTCGAAAAGTGAGGGAGAGCATGAGGGGTTGCTGAAGGAACTGTTGGAATGGTGGGCTTCAATGTAAACCCTAAGAAGGCTCAGATAGACAGAAGGAGGTCCAATTTTCTGGGACAAACTCTTTGGGAGAGCAAGTGATAGACAAAGTGACGAGCCAAGTGATACAGGAATTACACCATCCGGGGTCAGTAATTGCCCTTAGGTCATTTCTGGCTCTGACAAGCAACTGTATGGAATTCATATAGAATTATGTTATCACAGTAGCTTCATTATTGAGACTGTCCAGAAAAGGAGTGGAATGGGAATGGGATGAGAAGTGTAAAGAGGCGTTTGTGCAGCTAAAAAGGGATTTACAGACAGCTGTAGCGCTAGGAGCTGCGGACCCCAACACTGATTTCAGTCTAGAAGTGACAGGATCAGACACCAAAATAAAAGCAAAATACTGCGGATGCTGGAAATCTGAAATAAAATCAAGAAATGCTGGAACCACTCAGCAGGTCTGGCAGCATCTGTGGAAAGAGAAGCAGAGTTAACGTTTCGGGTCAGTGACCCTTCTTCGGAACTAGCAAATATTAGAAATGTCAAAGGTTATAAGCAAGTGATCCGGGGGAGGGGCAAGAGATAACAAAGGAGAAGGTGTAGATTGGACAAGGCCACATAGCTGACCAAGAGGTCATGGAGCAAAGGCAAACAATATGTTAATGGTGTGTTGAAAGACAAAGAATTAGTACAGATAGGGTGTTAACGGACTGAAGATTAAGCAGCAGCAAGTACAAACATGAAAAAAAACAGTGGGTAAGCAAACTGAACAAACTACATATATTATATATTATATTATATTAGGGTCAGACACCAGTTTGGTGCTGTCCTTTTGCAGGAAACCCATGGGCAGCTGAGAATGGTGGCTTACATTTCTAAGATGTTATCTGAGGTAGAGAAAGGCTATTCTACCTGTGAATGGGAGTTGCTTGCCGGGTGGTGAGCAGTCCATCACTCTCCTTACCCATCACACGCCGACCCGAATCCTGTTAGAAGATGGAGTACATGAGGGATCGGTTTCCAGTACACGGATTGCTAGATGGATGCTCCAACTGGATGGAATGGAATTGAAAGTGGGAGCATTAGGGAACTTAAAGTTCGCGGCAAACCTCCGTTATCAGGGAGAACCCACACTTGTACTGACGAAGGGTTGTCAGAAGTGGGTGGTGGATTTAAATCCGGGATCCACCCAAAGGGGGGGAGACACCTATGTGGATGGGTCCAGTTTTGTGAAGAAAGGGGAAACAGAATTCGGGATCTATGACCAACAGAAGGGAGTATTGGAGTTCTTGCTGCGTACCATCCTTCGTGCTCAACAGGCAGAATTGGCAGCCATAACTGATGTGGTAACACACCCAACTGAGATTCCCCCACATTATACATCTTTTCCAACTCTATGATTACATGTAACTCTTGCACTGAGCCAGTCAACCCATTGATAGCTTTCTGGAGTCTACGGCTATCCTTTGCACTATCAACTACACGCTCAATTTTTGTGTCATCAGCAAATTTCACAATCATGCCTCCCACATGATTGGGGCGGCACAGTGGCGCAGTGGTTAGCACCGCAGCCTCACAGCTCCAGCGACCCGGGTTCAATTCTGGGTACTGCCTGTGTGGAGTTTGCAAGTTCTCCCTGTGTCTGCGTGGGTTTTCTCCGGGTGCTCCGGTTTCCTCCCACAAGCCAAAAGACTTGTAGGTTAGTAGGTAAATTGGCCATTATAAATTGCCACCAGTATAGGTAAATGGTAGGTAAATATAGGGACAGGTGGGGATGTGGTAGTAATATGGGATTAGTGTTTTCTTTTCTTTTGGGCCTCCTTATCTCGAGAGACAATGGATACGCGCCTGGAGGTGGTCAGTGGTTTGTGAAGCAGCGCCTGGAGTGGCTATAAAGGCCAATTCTGGAGTGACAGGCTCTTCCACAGGTGCTGCAGAGAAATTTGTTTGTTGGGGCTGTTGCACAGTTGGCTCTCCCCTTGCGCCTCTGTCTTTTTTCCTGCCAACTACTAAGTCTCTTCGACTCGCCACAATTTAGCCCTGTCTTTATGGCTGCCCGCCAGCTCTGGCGAATGCTGGCAACTGACTCCCACGACTTGTGATCAATGTCACACGATTTCATGTCGCGTTTGCAGACGTCTTTATAACGGAGACATGGACGGCCGGTGGGTCTGATACCAGTGGCGAGCTCGCTGTACAATGTGTCTTTGGGGATCCTGCCATCTTCCATGCGGCTCACATGGCCAAGCCATCTCAAGCGCCGCTGACTCAGTAGTGTGTATAAGCTGGGGATGTTGGCCGCTTCAAGGACTTCTGTGTTGGAGATATAGTCCTGCCACCTGATGCCAAGTATTCTCCGAAGGCAGCGAAGATGGAATGAATTGAGACGTCGCTCTTGGCTGGCATACGTTGTCCAGGCCTCGCTGCCGTAGAGCAAGGTACTGAGGACACAGGCCTGATACACTCGGACTTTTGTGTTCCGTGTCAGTGTGCCATTTTCCCACACTCTAATGGGATTAGTGTAGGATTAGTATAAATGGGTGGTTGATGGTCGGCACAGACTCGGTGGGCCGAAGGGCCTGTTTCAGTGCTGTATCTCTAAAAAAAAAACATTCAAGTCCAAATCATTATTATACACCAAGAAGGTCAATAAGTATTGTCTAGTCCTGGTGGACAATTTCACCAAGTTGGTGGAAGGTTTCCCATGTGAGTTGTCACAGTATTGTGGGTGACCAAGATCCTAGATGGGGAAGTAGTTTCCAGATGGGGTTCCCACAAGGGGGAGACCAAGGAGTCACTTCATGAGTCAGATAATTCAGGCCACACTGAAATTGATTGAAATAGAGGGAAAATAGCACGTGGCTCACAACCTGCAGTCATCGGGAATTGTAGTGACAATGTACTGTACCTTGAAACTGGATCAGTGAAAAGAATTGAATGAAAACCTCACCAGGTGGGATGCGGTACTTACTGAATCTTTATGGGGAACTGCAGTAAAGAGTCCAAAGGAACGGGTCGCTCCCCACATGAGTTGGTGACTGGGAGACCCATGTGAAGCAACACACATCAACTGGTCCCCACATTGATGGACAAGCAGGCTGAGGATGTGACCAGGGATAGGTTCCAGAACAGTCTGTGGAAAACCTTATAGGAGTTCCACCTGAGGATCGCCCACAACATTGGGAAGACACATCTACATAATTGATTGTTCTTGGCTCCCAGTAAACCCCAGGAGTGGGAAGTAGGGAGTCAGATGATAGTATTTAACTATGCGATGGTGGGAGTCTTTGAAAGCCTCTACAAGGGACCATATAGCATCGTTGACGAAGCTGGTCCCATGGTGTACGCTGGCAATTACCGAAGCAAATTAAATGGTTTCACTTTAACCAAATGAAGTTTTTCCAGCCCACCAACAGTCAAGAAGACAACAAGCCATGCTCATGAGCACAGTGAGGTTGACTCATCCTATCCAGTGGGATGAGGTAGAAGGGGCTCCTAATGTGGCTCCTCCACAAGTACAGTATTGTTATACCAACATAGGAATTAGGAGCAGGAGTAGGCCATTCGGCCCCTTGAACCTGCTCCACCATTTGATAAGATCATACCTGATCTGATGGTGGCCTCAACTCTACTTTCCTGTCTACCCCTTATACCCTTTGACTCCCTTGTCAATCAAGAATTTATCTAACTCAGCCTTAAAAATATTCAATGACCTGCCTCCACTGCTCTCAGGGGAAGAGAATTCCACAGACTAATGACCCTTTGAGAGAAAAAGCTTCTCCTCATTTCTGCCTTAAGTGGGAGACCCCTTATTTTTAAACTGTGTCTCCTGGTTCTAGTCTCTATCATAAGGGGAAACATCCTCTCAGTGTTAAATCTGTCAAGTCCCCTCAAGATCTTATATGTTTCAATAATAAGTTGAAGGAATAGCACAGGAAGCAGCACTAAATGAGGTCACTGTCAGGACTGCCCCTCAGAGAAGGTGAAAAGTCATGGAAATAACACTCTGCTTTTATTTCCTTCCCCCGTAGGTGAAGACAAGGTGAGGGAAGATGGGCAGATTATTGTGGCTGCTGCTGTGTGACCCAGTGCTCTACTCCGAAGTAGCAATAGAGACAATGATGATAGCATGTAGCAGGCTCGATGGTTTTGGGTACAAAGGTCAGATTGCCACTGGCCAAATGGCTTCATTTCAAAGCACCGCCCGGAAGGGTCCCCTTCAATCCATTTGTGGTATTAGTGAAACAAGTTGTACGGGAGCTAAAGTGCGGGTGACTTCTTATGCGGTATCACATTGACCTTGAGGATGGTTGTGGGTCCAATGGTACTTCCAGAGAAAATGGTACCAAGTTTATTGAGAAAATGATGGGGGAAATGGGATCCAAGCAAATCATATCAGGAGGTAGTGGAGCTTGGGGAATGATGCTGCAACTTCGTCACCAATAACCATGATTTGATCAGCATAGACCAATCCATAAAGGCGGTCAGAGGTAGTTTAAGGAAAATTCTGTATAAAATGAATGATGAGAAACAAGAGGAATTGGAGGAGAACCAAATTATAGCCATATATCTGCAAGATGTAGCAAACATCTAGAATTCCATGCTAAGACAAGAAGTCAGATTTTGAAAGAGGACTGGAGCGCCTCTGATGAGGCCACATGGAACAATGTATGTCTCGTATATGGTTCTTAGTTGGTGGAACAAGCCTGGGAAAACCATCAATATATTGCTGAAGGGAAACTCCCCTCACAGGTGACTGATCGACATTTGACAGCAATGTCCACTTACCAACTTACCCTTACTATGTGCCAAGTCAAAAGGTTGGTGCAGGCGATCCTGATGAAGCACAAGTATGATTGACAGAGACAGAGGAACATCACCCTGTTAGGAATGGTGCTGTATTACCACGCCCTGCCTGAAAATGTGACCCCAAGTCCTCTGTTCCCCGAGGAGAACAAAGGGTGAATCGGGAAGACCACTTAGTAGAATATGGTGAACACCTGAAATACGTCACCCTAGTGGATGGGACCACACAGGTGGCCCCAGATCTCACCAGGTGTACTCGAGCTCGGGATATGTTCATCTGCCCCTACGATGCAGTGGAACACTTGGGATAGGCTGAAATGGAATTTTACCATGAAAGTGACTTCCGGGTGGCAATTCCCCGCTACGGTCTGCATATCGGGAACAGGGTGAATAATGCTTTACTACTGTGCTCTGGGACTACTCGTACGATGACAACTAGTACAAGGTTCTATCGCAACAGGAACATTTTGTTTTACCGCAATCAGATCTATGGGACTTGCGGTGTGGGTGTTGTTAAGCATTTGTTGGTATGAGCAGATAAATATTACTCTAAAGGATTAGTTAAAAGAGTAATGCACCAGTACATGACTCAGTTCAGCTACGACATCTCACTGCTACAGGAACTTTGGTAGAGTTAATGAAATGCGTCCACCAGTCGCAGAAGCATTGCTCAGAAGAATCATGAAATAAGGAAAGAGATGTCTATGGGTGGGGAGACTCATCCTGGTGGGATATTGGTATGAATATCGAAGCCCACCCATGTATAAGGATTATCTCCCATGTCTTGGTCATTATCCAGCTGGAAATTGTGGTATACCTGCTGGTAAAGACTTGCGACCTCTGTCGACAATACAAACAGCAAAGGTGAGTCAGGTTGCTACGGGAAACATGGGAGAAAGACTATGATAAGTCAGAATAAGTACCTCTGACCTGAATATTCCATCACAGCACAGTGGCGCAGTGGTTAGCACCACAGCCTCACAGCTCCAGCGACCCCGGTTCAATTCTGGGTATTGCCTGTGTGGAGTTTGCAAGTTCTCCCTGTGACTGTGTGGGCTTTTGCCGGGTTCTCCGGTTTCCTCCCACAGCCAAAGTCTTGCAGGTTGATAGGTAAATTGGCCATTATAAATTGCCCCTAGTATAGGTAGGTGATAGGGGAATTGTGGTAGGAATGTGGGCTTAATGTAGGATTAGTATAAATGGGTGGATGATGGTCAGCACAGACTCGGTGGGCTGAAGAGCCCGTTTCAGTGCTGTATCTCTAAATAAATAAATAAAACCACTTGAGGGTGGAATGTAAGAAGGTGTTGAAATCTTTGATTTGACAAATCTATGCTGTAACTTGACTGAATTTAATGTACTAGCATGCCATGAGAGGCTGAGTGTTGGGTTATCGGGCAAACTTCGGTAAAAAGGAGTTGCTGCAGTTTGAAGTTATTCATACTGTCCGAAACACTGTTATTTGAGTGATCTAGATTTTCCAGCTGTGTGAGAAATCGGCATTATCTGTGGCAAGCTCCGAAGTCAAGCTGATAAGAAATGGCAATGGTATCAGACTAGAAAACCATAAGGCTACGGTTGGGTCATTTGCATCTCGGATAAGGGAGTGGACCTGGAGAATTCTGCAGGACAAACCTTTAGACCATTGCAAAATGAGCAACTTCTGTAAACCCTGCAGAGACGGCATTGAGGTGGCATCGAAGCCCATTGGCTACAGATAAGGAGAAGAGACAACAATGACTGACAATTGGTAACGAGATCTGGGACATGTACATATTGGGTGGCTGGCCAATATTGTGGTCTAAAAATAGCAGTCCGAGGACACTCTGGACTTTGGAAGGAGTAACAGGAATGCAGAGTACTGGGCTAATGGGAAGATTCTTGGTAGTGTAGATGAACAGAGAGATCTTGGTGTCCAGGTGCATAAATCCTTGAAGGTTGCTACCCAGGTTAATAGGGCTGTTAAGAAGGCATATGGTGTGTTAGCTTTTATTAGTAGGGGGATCGAGTTTCGGAGCCACGAGGTCATGCTGCAGCTGTACAAAACTCTGGTGAGACCGCACCTGGAGTATTGCGTGCAGTTCTGGTCACCGCATTATAGGAAGGATGTGGAAGCTTTGGAAAGGGTGCAGAGGAGATTTACTAGGATGTTGCCTGGTATGGAGGGAAGGTCTTACGAGGAAAGGCTGAGGGCCTTGAGGTTGTTTTCGTTGGAGAGAAGGAGGAGGAGAGGTGACTTAATAGAGACATATAAGATAATCAGGGGGTTAGATAGGGTGGATAGTGAGAGTCTTTTTCCTCGGATGGTGATGGCAAACACGAGGGGACATAGCTTTAAGTTGAGGGGTGATAGATATAGGACAGATGTCAGAGGAAGTTTCTTTACTCAGAGAGTAGTAGGGGCGTGGAACGCCCTGCCTGCAACAGTAGTAGACTCGCCAACTTTAAGGGCATTTAAGTGGTCATTGGATAGACATATGGATGAAAATGGAATAGTGTAGGTCAGATGGTTTCACAGGTCGGCGCAACATCGAGGGCCGAAGGGCCTGTACTGCGCTGTAATATTCTAATTCTAATTCTAAAAAACTCACTGCTGCTGTAGTGAGTCAGGCAACTTGATTGGTCACACAGAAAGAAGAACCTAGTAGTCACTGGGAAAAACTGATCACTTGCTGGTGTTAGTATGTACGGATGTATGTTGATGTTTGTTTGTAATTATTATTCATTTTAAATAAAATTAAACTGTAGTATACGTGTCTTAAAGGATTAATGTTTTAGACAGTAACAGTAACCCCTCCCACTGTAGTGATGAAGATGTAACAGTCACATGGGTAATAGGCTTGGAAGAAGCAAGATGTATCATGAGATGCTCGCAAAACATGCTTAAGGACAGTTTATATAGTTGTATAAATACAGTAAACGAGTTAATCAATCTCCAGATAAGAAGGTACACTCAGGTGCATGACACCATGAAACCCTGCCAGTACTGCGGAACCAGAAATACCCACAGGTACGAACATTGAAGCAGAGTGCTTCAATTGCAAAAAGACAAGCCATTTTGGAAAGATGTGCCAGAGCAAGACCCTTTCCTACAAATATGCCAAACAAACAGTCTTCACATATAGAGCTGTGAATGAAGTGTAACAACTTCCATTGGAAGATAAACCAGATACTTCCTAGGGAAGGATTAATGATTCCAATCAGGCATTCTAGATGGCAGACATTTATGTCAGTGGACATAGGCTTTACTGAAGTCCATGTAGACAACATCCACTGCCCTTCCTTCATCAATCATCTTTGTCACTTCCTCAAAAAACTCAATCAAGTTAGTGAGACACGACCTCCCCTTCACAAAACCATGCTGCCTCTCGTTAATAAGCTCATTTGTTTCCAAATGGGAGTAAATCCTGTCCCGAAGAATCCTCTCTAATAATTTCCCTACCACTGACGTAAGGCTCACCGGCCTATAATTTCCTGGATTATCCTTGCTACCCTTCTTTGGAGCAACATTGGCTATTCTCCAGTCCTCTGGGACCTCACCTGCAGCCAATGAGGATACAAAGATTTCTGTCAAGGCCCCAGCAATTTCTTCCCTTGCTTCCCTCAGTATTCTGGGATAGATCCCATCAGGCCCTGGGGACTTATCTACTTTAATGCTTTGCAAGACACCCAACAACTCCTCCTTTTTGATAGCGACACCCTGGACTCATCATCCACCAAGTCCTTCTCTTTGGTGAATACTGATGCAAAGTTCTCATTTAGTACCTTGCCCCTTTCCTCTGGCTCCATGCATAGATTCCCTCCTCTGTCCTTGAGTGGGCCAACCCTTTCCCTGGTTACCCTCTTGCTCTTTATATACGTATAAAGAGCCTTGGGATTCTCCTTAATCCTGTTTGCCAATGACTTTTCTTGACCCCTTTTAGCCCTCCTGACTCCTTGCTTAAGTTCCTTCCTACTTTCTTTATATTTTTCAAGGGCTTCCTCTGTTCCCAGTCTTCTAGCCCTCCACCTCCTTCCTTTTTCTTTTTGATGAGGCTCAAAATATCCCTCGTTATCAAAGGTTCTCGAAACTTGCCAAACTTAACCTTCTTCCTCACAGAAACATGTTGGTCCTGTATTCTAATCAACTGATGTTTGAAGGACTCCCACATGTCAGATGTTGATTTACCCTCAAACAGCTGCCCCCAATCTAAATTCTTCAGTTCCTGCCCAATATTGTTATAATTAGCCTTCCCCCAAGTTAGCATATTCTCTCGAGGACTACTCTTATCCTTATCCACAAGTACCTTAAAACGTACGGAATTATGGTCACTGTTCGCAAAATGCTCCCCTACTGAGACTTCGACCACCTGGCCGGGCTCATTCCCCAATACCAGGTCCAGTACGGCCCCTTCCCTAGTTAGACTATCTACATATTGTTTCAAGAAGCCCTCCTGGATGCTCCTTACAAATTCTGCCCATCCAAGCCACTAGCATTAAGTGAGTCCCAGTCAATATAGGGGAAGTTAAAATCACCCACCACTACAACCCTGTTACCTTTACATCTTTCCAAAATCTGTCTACATATCTGCTCCTCTACCTCCCGCTGGCTGTTGGGAGGCCTGTAGTAAACACCCAACATCGTGACTGCACCTTTCCTATTCCTGAGCTCCACCCATATTGCCTCGCTGCATGACCCCTCCGAGGTGTCCTCCCGCAGTACAGCTGTGATATTCTCCTTCACCAGTAATGCAACTCCCCCACCCTTTTTACATCCCCCTCTATCCCGCCTGAAGCTTCTCAATCCTGGAACATTTAGCTGCCAATCCTGTCCTTCCCTCAACCAAGTCTCTGTAATAGCAACAACATAATAGTTCCAAGTACTAATCCAAGCTCTAAGTTCATCTGCCTTACCTTTTTTTTTAGAGATACAGCACTGAAACAGGCCCTTTGGCCCACCGAGTCTGTGCCGAACATCAACCACCCATTTATACTAATCCTACATTCCTACCAAACATCCCCACCTGTCCCTATATTTCCCTACCACCTACCTATACTAGTGACAATTTATAATGGCCAATTTACCTACCAACCTGCAAGTCTTTTGGCTTGTGGGAGGAAACCGGAGCACCCGGAGAAAACCCACGCAGACACAGGGAGAACTTGCAAACTCCACACAGGCAGTACCCAGAATCGAACCCGGGTCCCTGGAGCTATGAGGCTGCGGTGCTAACCACTGCGCCACTGTGCCGCCACTGTTACCTGTTATACTTCTCGCATTGAAACAAATGCACTTCAGACCACCAGTCCCGCTGTGCTCAGCAACATCTCCCTGCCTGCTCTTCCTCTTAGTCTTACTGGCCTTATTTACTAGTTCCCCCTCAGTTATTTCACCTGTTGACCTACTGCTCTAGTTCCCATCCCCCTGCCACACTAGTTTAAACCCTCCCGAGTGACGCTAGCAAACCTCGCAGCCAGGATATTTGTGCCCCTTCAGTTTAGATGCAACCCGTCCTTCTTGTACAGATCCCACCTGTCCCGGAAGAGATCCCAATGATCCAGGTATCTGAAACCCTCCCTCCTACACCAGCTGTTCAGCCACATGTTTAGCTGCACTATCTTCCTATTTTTGGCCTCACTGGCACATGGCACAGGGAGGAATCCCGAGATTACAACCCTAAAGATCCTGTCTTTTAACTTTCTACCTAACTCCCTGAACTCCCCCTGCAGTACCTCGTCACTCTTCCTGCCTATGTCGTTGGTACCGATGTGTACCACAACCTCTGGCTGTTCACCCTCCCCCTTCAGAATGCCCCCTGTCCGTTCAGAGACATCCTTGACCCTGGCACCAGGGAGGCAACATACCATCCTGGAGTCTCTTTCACGTCCACAGAAGCGCCTATCTGTGCCCCTGACTATAGAGTCCCTGATAACTATTGCTCTTCTGCGCTTTGCCCTTCCTTGATGAGGATGGTTGAAATCTGGAACATACTGCTTGAAGGGGTGGTGGAGGCAGGAACCCTCACAACATTGAAGAAGTATTTAGATGAGCACTTGAAATGCCATAGCATACAAGGCTACGTGTCAAGTGCTGAGAAATGGGATTAGATTGGATGGATGCTTGCTGGTCGGCGCAGATGCAATGGGCCGAAGGGCTGGTTCTATGCTGTATAACTCTATGACTCTATGAATGTAGTATAATGTTAAGAGAAGATGCAAGACCGATATGTATCTTTACGCCTAGGAAGATACCACACCCGCTAATGAAGCGAGTCCAACATCAGTTAGAAGAGATGATCTGGATGGGAGTCACTTCTCCTGTCACTGAACCTACAGAGTGGTGTTCGGAAATTGTTCCAGTTCCCAATACTAATGGTAATCTTCGCATTTGCGTAGACTCAACTTAAGGCTGCGGTAAGAGAAGTTCATCAGACGTCCTCAGTGGACAAAAGCTTGGCAAAGTTATCCAAAAGTACCGTGTTCACAAAGCTTGATGAGAATAATGGCTTTTGGCAAGTTCCGTTGGATAAAAAATCAAGTTTATCGACAACCTTCATTACTCCGTTTGGTAGATTTTGTTTTAATCGTCTACGATTTGGTATAACATCAGCACTGGAAATATTCCGAAGAACTATGCTGAACATTCCACAGGGCCTTAAAGGAGTAATCTGCCAATTGGACGACATTTTAGTCTACGGAGAATTCATTGAAGAACATGACCTGAGGATTAGAGTGGTTTTGTATCATCTACTAGACAAAGACCTAACACTTAATGAAAAGAGAGTTTTCTAAGACATCTATTCATTTTTTAGGACACATTGTCAGTAGCAACGGCATATTGGCAGACCCACAAAAGCGAAAGCCATCAGTGAATTCCTACTTCCTATTTCAGTCTTCAACATTTTCTTGACATCCCAAATCAGTTTGAAAAATTCTTAACCAATCTAGCACAAGTTACTGAGCCTTTACGACAACTATGAAGGAAACTCAAGCATGTTACTGGGATGCACATCAGGAGCAGGCAGTTCAAAGGATCAAGGAGATACTGATCTCGCCAGATATCTTAGCACATTATAACCCCTCACTGTCAACTATAATTACAGCAGACAGGGATAGGGGCATTCCTTTTCCATGAACAGCCAGATCGAAGTCAAAGACGGTTTATTATGTGTCACGAGCACTGTCTGAGCCTGAGACAAGGAACGCCATCATAGAGAAAGAAGCTCTCACAGTCACGTGGGCTTGCGACAAGTTCTCAGATTATATTATCGGCTTAAAGGCTGGCGTAGAGACAGACCACAAACCCCTAGTTTCCTTACTTGATGAAAAGAAACTCGTTACGATGCTTCTGCGAATGGAGAGATTCTGGTCGAGGCTAATGCGGTTCACGTACCGAATGGAACAGGATGTTAACTTTATTAATGAAATTGAGTCCTATTCTCAGTTCACTACATCACAATGCTCAGCAAGTTCAAAAAAGATCCAAGAAATTCATCGTGCTCAGATGCAAGATGAAGAATGCATCTATAACCACCAGTATTGCACACAAGGTTGGCTGCAGCAGCATCCCAGTGATAACAGGATGAAAATCTTCTTTGAAAACAGAAGACATTTTACTATTGTGGATGATTTGTTGGTGTATGACGAGAGACTGCTCATTCCAGAGTCACTCTGGGTGGACATCTTGGAGAAAATACACCAGGGTCACTTGGGTACACCGAAATGTAAAGCAGGACGTGTGGTGGCGGGGAATATCAAAACATATAGAAGTGATTTCAAATTGGCAGGTATGCGCAGTGCACAGACAGAAACAGAGGGAACCCCTCAACTCGACTCAGTTCCCAACCAGACCATAGGAACGTCTGGCGATGGATCTCTTCATGTTTAATGGAAAATCCTACCAAATTGTCATCAACTACTTTTCAAGGTGGATCAAGGACACAATGGAGACAGTCATTTGAGTGTTACAAAAAAATCTTTGTAACACGTGATGTACCTGACCAGATAGTGTCGGCATAATTTGCAAATGACTTGACACATTTTGCAGAAAACTGTGTATTTGTACATCTTACAAGCTCCCTAGATATCCACAAACTAATGGAGAAGCTGAGAGAGGAGTCAGGACTATCAAAGCACTGTTCAAGAAAAATCAAGATTTTCAAACGGCATTCCTAAACTATAGGACTACTCCATTGCTTTGCAGATTAGCACCATCAGAACTGTTGATGGGAAGGAAGCTTAGAGCACAACTTCCAATCCTACCCAAAAAATTACTTCCAGGATGGGATGCCCAGGTTATCAGAGAGGTTCAGACAGAGAAAGGTGATACCGAAAGTAACAAGCCTATCATTATTGTCATGCTGGGCCCCCACCTGCCAAGAACGAGGCACATTAATTTTGTCATGAAAATTGATTTTAAGCTGTTACTGGAGTTAAGAAAGGACTTGTTAAACAGATCAGCTGTGGCTGGAAAAGACATTTGCACATTGACAGACAGTGTTCAGAAGGACAAACCAGCCATTCCCTGACATTCAACCCACAATGGACTTCCGATCACCAGACGTTGAAAGTGGCAGAGATCGCATTCCAGGGTGACTGTCAAGATGGCTGAATACACAAACGGACATGGTCAAACCAGCTAGTCACATGACTAACCTTCTGGGCAAACTGAGTTTTTTGAATTTGTACTAACAGTTTGGGCAGAAAATCTGTTTGCTCCTGGACTGAGAAGATCTCAGTGGCAGCGCAGTGGTTAACACCGCAGCCTCACAGCTCCAGCGACCCGGGTTCAATTCTGGGTCCTGCCTGTGTGGAGTTTGCAAGTTCTCCCTGTGTCTGCGTGGGTTTCCTCCGGGTGCTCCGGTTTCCTCCCACAGCCAAAAGACTTGCAGGTTGATAGGTTAATTGACCACTATAAATTGCCCCTAGTATAGGTAGGTGGTAGGGGAATACAGGGACAGGTGGGGATGTGGTAGGAACATGGGATTAGCGTAGGATTAGTATAAATGGGTGGTTAATGGTCGGCACAGACTCGGTGGGCCGAAGGGCCTGTTTCAGTGCTGTATCTCTAAATCTAAAAAAATCTAAATCTCTCCTGTCTGCTCCCATCTCTTTCTCACAATCCTCTGAATCCACTGAAGACACATGAACCCCAAGAGAGCAAAGTCTCCTACAACGAACAAGGTTTAAGAATAATACTGAGCCACAATGAAAAGCAAGATCTACCTACAATCAAGGACGCGACAGTGAGCACAAAGAACCATAACAACAACTCTTCAAATATTGCCTCAAACCTTTCCACTTAATTTTTCTTCTGTTCTTTTCTGTCTCTATTTGCATGTGTGTATCGTGCATGCATGCTAGCGTGGGCACATTGTGTATCCGTAGGTATTAACCAAATTAGAGTTTAAGTTCAATAAATTTCAACTTTTCTTCTTTAAACCTAAGAAAACCTGTTTGTGCTGGTTGCTTTGCCTTATAATTGGAAAGAGGTGATCAAGGATTCACCAAGGGGGAGCTACAAACACGGTGTGTTCAAAATTAAATCCTGTTACAGTAAGACCAGGTGAAGGCTGAAAGAGAACCCTAGACCTATTTCTCACCTGGTTATAACATTATAATAGGAAATACTGTAACAATAACCTATCTAAGTTGACAGAAGGACAAAATGTATGGATACGAGACCAATGCAGAGGAGTAATCAGCCAGAGAGGGGAGAATCAATGGCGGTCATATTTCAGCAGGTATTATAAGAAGAAACAGGGGGCATTTTATTCCTATTCATCAGAGATGTTAATCAGTCATACATTTGGACGATCCAGATGTTGAACCTAAAATTCACAAAGCACTGGATACTACAAACCTCAAGGAAGGCCGTCCAAGTCAAGAAACAAGAGTTCAGAGAAAGACAATCAATCTTCCGTTTTGGATAACAACACAATCAAGGAGAGTTGTGAAGCCTCCTGACAAATTGAATCTTTGATCTCAGTGCAGTGTTAGAAGGATCTGAAAGTGAGAAAGTGTAAAGAATGCCTCCCACCATAATGATGTGAGAGATTACATGTGAGAGAGACTGGAGGGAGATGAAGCGTGGCTGCAGAGGAGTCACACAGACTGGGGTGAAGCTGTACATATTTAGAATGCTATAAAAGGTTAATGTTCAAAGTCCAGAAGACTCAATAATCTCCCTGAGCTAGTCTAACTAAGTATGGAAGCAGATAAACTAAACACATTACAGTATCTGTGTGGACTTAACGCCACTGAACAAAGCTGTGGCAAGGGAAACTCATTCGATGTCTTTGGGAGATGAAAGCTTGACACAGTTATCCAAAAGCATTATGTTCGCTAAACCTGGCACGAATAGTGGCTATTGGCAGGGTCCTTAGGACGAGAAGTCAAGATTACTGACAACATTTATTTGGAAGATGTTGTTTTAATCGTTTACCATTCGTTATAACATCCGCATCTGAAATTTTCCACAGAACTACGTCAAACATTCTACAAGGCCTTAAAGGAGTAATATGCCAAATGAACGACATCCATCAAAGAAGATAAGGGTAAGAGCAGTTCTACATCATCTTCAAGAAGAAGGGCTGACATGTAATGAAAAGTGTGAATTCTCAAAAACATATACTCATTTCTCTTAGAGATACAGCACTGAAACAGGCCCTTCAGCCCACCAAGTCTGTGCCAACCAACAACCACCCATTTATACTAACCCTACAGTAACCCCATATTCCCTACCACCTACCTACACCAGGGACAATTTACAATGGCCAATTTACCTATCAACCTGCAAGTCTTTGGCTGTGGGAGGAAACCGGAGCACCCGGCAAAAGCCCACACAGTCACAGAGAGAACTTGCAAACTCCACACAGGCAGTACCCAGAATTGAACCCAGGTCCCTGGAGCTGTGAGGCTGCGGTGCTAACCACTGTGCCACTGTGCCGCCCTAACTTCTTAGGGCACACATAGTAGCAAAGGAATAATGGCAAACTCGCAAAAGATGACAGCCATTAGCCAATTCACAATTCCTGCCTCTGTCCAACATCTCCAACAATTCTTTGGAATGGTGAATCAGTTGGCAAAATTTTTACCCAATTTAGTGCGTGTTACTGATCCATTAAACCAACTCTTGAAGAATGATCAAGTGTGGTGTTGGAATGCACATCAAGTGCAGGCATTCTGAAGGATCAAAGAAATGCTCATATTGCCAAATGTCTTAGCGGACTATAACCTTTCACTACCAACCACCTCATCTACAGGGTTAGGGGCAGTCCTTTCTCAAGGACAGCCAGATGGATGTCGAAGACCGGTCTATTATGCTTCTAGAGCGTTGTCCGAGGCTGAGACAAGATATGCTGTCAAAGAGAAAGAAGCACTTGCAGTCATGTGGGCTTGCGGCAAGGTCTCAGATTAGATTATTGGCTTGAAAGTTATCATTGAGACAGACCACAAACCCTTAGTTTGCTTATTGGATGAGAAGGAAATGGTGAGCATGCCTCCGAGTATTCATAGATTCCGGTTGAGGTTGATGAGATATACGTACAAGATGGTATATGTACAAGGAAAGATACAAACATCCACTGATGTATTATCAAGAGCAACTGCTGACCATCCTGCACAACAGGATGTTAACTTCGTGGACGAACTAGAGTCATATTCACAGTACACAGCGTCGCAATGGCCGTCAAGTTAATAATCGCTCCAAGAAATTTGTCGCGCTCAAAAGTACGATGAGGAATGCATTTGTATACACCAATATTACACATAGGGTTGACCACAACAACATCCCAGAGGTAAGGTAATGAAAATCTTCTTCGAATTCAGAAACCACTTCACTATTATAGATGATTTACTGGTACATAATGACAGACTGGTCATTCCAATCTCACTTAGGTCAGAAATCTTGAAAAGAATACATCAGGGCTGCATGGGCATCATGGAATGCAGAGCATGGGTTCAGTCATCTGTTTGGTGGCCAGGAATATCCAGGGACATAGAACACATGATCTCAAATTGCCTGGTATGCGCAGTACACAGACCAGACCAGAAAGTACCTCTTATAATGACCCCATTTCCAACCAGACCATGGGAGCTTCTAGGCCTGGATTTATTTATGTATAATGGAAAATCCTACATGTTAGTGATCAATTATTTTTCAAGATGGATGAAAGTGAAAAGGTTGTACTCAACATCTACAGAATTTGCCATTCGAGTTTTACAGGAGATCTTTGCAACGCATGGTATTCCTGATAAGGTTGTGTCAGACAATGGACTACAGTTTGCAAACAAATACTTCACATAATTTGTGAGAAAGTGGGGATTTGAATATCTCACAAGTTCCCTAAGATATCTTCAATCTAATGGAGAAGCTGAAAGAGGAGTCAGAACTATTATAAGTCATTGTGGAAGAAAAATGAAGATTTTCCAACTGCACTCTTGAATTATCAATCTACTCCATTGTTATGTGTCACCTTCAGAGCTGTTGATGGGGAGGAAGCTGAAAACTCAACTTCCTATTCTACCCAAGACATTAATTTCAGGACTAGATGTCCAGAATTATCAAAGAGTTCAGGACAAAGAGAAGTTTTACAGGAAACAACAAGCTCGTAATTACAATAAGATATTTCATACAGAAACATACCAAAGTTGAAAGAAGGAGAAAAGGTATGAATACGAGACCTAGGAAGAGAAGGTACAGCCATCCAGTGGGATGAAAATCATCAGAGATAATATTTCGTAACTACTTCAGAAGGTAATATAAGACGAAATAGAAGAAACCTTATCCCTATTCAGAAAGTCATAGAGTTATGCAGCACAGAAGCAGGCCCTTTTGCCCACCGTGTCCACGCTGGCCATCAAGCCTATCTATTCTAATCCAATTTTCCAGCACTTGGCCTGTGGCCTTGTATGCTATGGTGTTTTAAGTGCTCATTTAAATACTTCTTAAATGTTATGAGGGTTCCTGCCTCTACCACCCCTTCAGGCAGTGTGTTCCAGATTCCAACCAACCTCTGATTATAAAACATTTCCTCAAATCCCATCTAGACCTCCTGCCCCTTAGCTTAAATCTATGCCCCCTGGTTATTGACACCTCCGCTAAGGGGAAAAGTTTCTTCCTATCTACCCTATCTATGCCCCTCATAGTTTTGTATACCTCAGACAGGTCCCCCCTCAGCCTTCTCTGCTCTAAGGAAAACAACCCGAGCCTATCCAGTCTCTCTTCATAGCTGAAATGCTCCAGCCCGGGCAACATCCTAGTGAATCTCCTCTGCACCCTCTCCAGTGCAATCACATCCTTCCTATAGTGTGGCGACCAGAACTGTACACATTACTCCAGCTGTGGCCTAACCAGCGTTTTATACAGCTCCATCATAACCTCCCTACTCTTATATTCTTTGTCTTGGCTAATAAAGGCCTTCCTAACCCCTTATCTACCTGTGCTGCTTCCTTCAGTGAGCTATGGACAAGTATACCAAGGTCTCTGTGACCCTCTGTACTTCCTAGGGTCCTACCATCCATTGTATATTCCCTTGCCTCGTTAGTCCTCCCAAAATGCATCACCTGACACTTCTCAGGATTAAATTCCATTTGCCACTGCTCTGTCCATCTTACCAGCCAATCTATATCATCCTGTAATCTCAGGCTTTCCTGCTCATTATTTACGACACCACCAATTTTTGTGTCATCTGTGAACTTACTGATCATACCTCCTATATTCACGTCTAAATCATTAATGTACACTACAAACAGCAATGGTCCCAAAACCGATCCCTGCCGTACACAACTGGCCACATGCTTCCAATCGCAAAAACAACCATTGACCATCACCCTCTGCCTCCTGCCATAAGTCAATTTTGGATCCAATTTGCCCTGGATCCCATGGGCTCCAACCTTTAGAATTAGAATTAGAACATTACAGCGCAGTACAGGCCCTTCGGCCCTCGATGTTGCGCCGACCTGTGAAACCATCTGACCTACACTATTCCATTTTCATCCATATGTCTATTCATTCTTCTGTGCAATAAATTTAATCTGCCACATGTATGCCCATTCCACCAGCCTGTTCTCTTGAAGTCCATTACTATCCTCAGTTCACAATTTATCCAAGTTTTGTGTCATCTGCAAATTTTGAAATTGTGCCCTGTACACCCAAGTCTAAGTCATTAATATAGATCAAGAAAAACAGAGTGGTCTTAATACCCCACTATATACCTTCCTCCAGTCTGAAAAATAACATTCACTATACTCTGTTTCCTGTCACTGGACTTTAACCTTGCTGACAAGCCTATTCTATAACACTTTATCAAGCACCCTTTGGAAGTCTGTGTACATCACATCAATCACATTACCCTCATCAACCAGTTCTGCTGCCTCATTAAAAAACTCAGTCAAGTTGGGTAACCATGATTTTCTGTTAACAAATCCATGCTGGCTTTCCTTAATTAATCCAAACTTGTCCAAGTTTTTTGAACCAGGGTGCTAGATTTGCAGTTCTCCAGTCCTCTGGCACTAACCCCATATCCAAGGAGGATTGGAAGATTATAGCCAGTACTTCGCAATTTACATCCTTACTAACCTCAGCATCCTTGAATGCATCCCATCCGGTCATGTTGACTTATCCATTTTAAGTACATCCAGCCTTTCTAATATCTCCTCTTTATCAATTGTTAGTCCATCCAGTATCTCAGCTACCTCCTCTATCACTATGACTTTGGCAGCATCTTCTTGCTTGGTAAAGACAGATGCAAAGGACACTTTCCAAACCTGCGACCTCTACCACCAGAAGAGCCAGGGCAGCAGACGCATAGGAATATCACTATCTGCCAGTTCCATCCAAGTCACACACCATCTGACTTGGAAGTATATTGCAGCTTATGCACTGTCGCTGGGTCAAAATCCTGGAACTCCCTCCCTAACAACACTTTTGAGTGTACCTACACCACATGATCTGCAACAGTCCACCTTCTCAAGGGCAATAAATGCTGGACTTGCCAGTGACACTCAGATCCCAAGAATGAATAAAAGAAATCCATTTAGTACCTCTGCCTCCATGCATGGATCCCCTTTTTGGAACCCTAATCCGTCCCCACCCTCTTACTACTCCTTTACTATTTATATTCCTGTAGAAGGCCTTTTATGTTAGCTGACATTCTCTGCTCATACTCATTCTTTGCCTCTCTTATTTCCTTTTCCACTTCCATTCTGAATTTTTTATATTCAGCCTGGTTTCCCATTGAACTATCAATCTGACATTTGTTGTTTTGGGCCCTACCAAATTCATGGCTGTGAAAAATGTGTCACGGGCCATGAAATTTTGAGTCCTCCGTGAAATTGGCCATTTTGTGAACTTTGCGTGTTTCACTGATTGATACAAGGCTGAACTCACTGATTGCTGGTCATGTTGTGAACATTGTGCACTTTCTTGATCGATACAAGGCTCACCTCGCTGATTGCTGGGCATATTGCGAACATCATGTATTTTATTGATTGACAAAAGGCTCAACTCGTTGAAAGGTAGATGTGGGAGGAATTCTGGTGCAATTTTGAGAGTACCACATGGCCATACGAATTAGCAGCATAAGTAGGCCATTCAACCATTTAATAAGATCATTGCTGATCTGTTTCTGTCCCAAATTTCACACTCCCATCTAACCCCAATAATCTTTGATTCCTTTGTCCAACCAGAATCTATCTACCACTGCCTTAAAAATATTCATGCCCCGCTTCCACCACCTTCTGAGGGATAGAATTCCAAAGTCGCACAACCCTCTGAGCGAAAAAATTTCTCCTCTACTCTATCCGAAAAGGGCGACCCCTAATTTTAAAACAGTGCCCCATAGTTCTGGACTCACCCACAAGAACAAAGAACAAAGAAAATTACAGCACAGGAACAGGCCCTTCGGCCCTCCAAGCCTGCGCCGATCCAGATCCTCTATCTAAACCTGTCGCCTATTTTCTAAGGGCCTGTATCTCTTTGCTTCCTGCCCATTCATGTATCTGTCTAGATACATCTTAAAAGACGCTATCGTGCCCGCGTCCACCACCTCCGCTGGCAACGCGTTCCAGGCACCCACCACCCTCTGCGTAAAGAACTTTCCACGCATATCCCCCCTAAACTTTACCCCTCTCACTTTGAACTCGTGACCCCTAGTAATTGAATCCCCCACTCTGGGAAAAAGCTTCTTGCTATCCACCCTGTCTATACCTCTCATGATTTTGTACACCTCAATCAGGTCCCCCCTCAACCTCCGTCTTTCTAATGAAAATAATCCTAATCTGCTCAACCTCTCTTCATAGTGTGAGAAACGTAGCCCACTTGATAATAATTTACACCAAGTCAAACTCTGAAGAAGTAAGTTTATTTAACGGTCTTGCAGGATCGGGTGTCCTACAAGCAGGCACACCGATCAACATATTCAGTTCATGTTTATACAATACAAATCCATTTGTCCATGCCTTTATTTTACATTATTGGTTATAACGTATTATGACACTAACCTATCCTATGGTTTCTACAGTCTCCTCCTCTGTTTACTTCTCCCCCTACTCTAACTTTCTAGCCCCTAACTCTTGTTTTTGTTTTACCTTATTTGGCTCTCCATTATGTGTTTTAACTTGCAGCTGTCAGCCTTTATCTTAGTCGGGCAGTTTCTTATTCACTACATCCTTTGTTCTAACTCTTGCTGTTTCTCTGTTATCTGCCTAAGCACAATTTTTAAGTGATGTACTGTCCCAAGGTCTGTACTTACATACCCTTATCAATTCTCTTTGTCAGTGATGTACTGTCTTAAGGTCTCCACATACCCTTATCAGTTCTCTTTTTCAGTGATTTCATTATGTTGTGCACAAATGACTTCTTGGTAACTTTCCACAAGCTGTAGAAACAACATTTCAGTATTTCTTATTCTCACAATTCCCCCTTTTCTTTTACTTAATCCTTGTTGTTTTCTACATACTGCGGAGGGTTCTCATATGTCCTCTCAAATCCTCTGAGCATTATTTCAGCCGCCTTTTCAATGTCTGTATTTCTGTTGATACTATCCACTTTGTCATTACCTAACAGGTACATACTCTCTTCCTGGCCTCTTTGTATTGACATCTGCTTCGTCAAAGCTGTCTCAATCAATCGCTGTGTCAGCCCTCTTACACAAGGAATAATACAACACCCGATGGCTATTAGTATTTTGTTCAAACTTTTTACAGGTAATTTTATCCATTCTACCCAGGCATTTGTGTCCCCGTAACCGGTTTCTATCTCAATCGTCTTTCTCAGGTCCTTTACCTCTATTATTTTTACTATGTTCGGATCGTTATGAGAGGTCCCTTTTAGTTTGTTAGATGGTTTACCAGTCTTATCTATTGTTACCTGAAAACAACATTTTATTTCACCTTTCTTTTTCCCTTCTCTAACTGTTACTCCAAACACCTTGTTGTCTAATTGGAAGTGGGTAATACAAAAACATCCAACCCATTTTATTTCCTGGCTACTTTTGAAAAGAAAGAGAGAAGGCACACAATATTACAGACAGTATTTCCGCGCTCGCGCCGCTATATTAAAAAAAAAGTTCATTACTCAAAGTCTGTTTAGCTTTATTTTCAATGGTTCTTCTGTCAATTCGGTTGTCCAAGTTCCTTCCTCGGCCGGGGGTTGTACCGACCCCTTGATTCTTGTGTAGTGGGTCCAACCTCTTTCTGCCGTTCTTATGGCTGTTTCAGTGGTTAGGAGAGTCTGGTATGGTCTTTCCCAGTTCAGTTGTAGTTTAGTCTCTTTCCACGATTTCACCAGAACCCAATCTCCTGGTTGGATCTTGTGCACTGCAAATTCGAGAGGTGGGGTCTGTGCTAACAGGCCTTGCTTCCTGAGGAATGACAATGAGGAAGACAACGCCAGTATATAGTTCTTGAGAAACAAATTTTTAATTTCTAAGGTTGGCATCTCGCCCCTGGTTCCCATATAGGGTAATCCGAATAGCATTTCATAGGGGGACAGTCCCACATCTTTTCTAGGGGCTGTCCGAATTCTGAGTATCGCTATAGGTAAACATTTTGTCCAGGGTAACCTTGTTTCAAGTACCAGTTTGGACAGGTGTTTCTTTAAAGTCTGATTCATTCTTTCCACCCGCCCTGAAGAGGGAGGGTGCCAAGGGGTATGGAAGTCCCATTGGATTCCCAATCCCCTAACTATTTCTTGTAATAGCTTCGAGGTAAAATGACTTCCTTGGTCTGAAGTCCTGTGGCTGCCACAGCTTGCACCCACTCTGGCCATCCCTTTTAGCTATTTCATTGTGGTTTCTGCCACTTAAAATCAAAGCTCAGCAAAGCTACTATTCCTAACTTGGCTATATTTCCCATTAAGCATAGTGCCATGCCTTTCTGCTCACTTCCACATTCCCCCCTTTTATCATTCTATGATAACCTTCTCTCTACTGATCAACTTATATATGATTATATATATTCACTAGGATTATGTGGATCTATTTACTCAAATAACATTTAAACAGTATAATATAAAAGCAAATATAAAAAACTCAGCAACTGCTGAATCAGAAGGGTAGGCTGAGCCACCCTCTAACAAGGGGGCGTGTATTAGCCTGGTCGGTATGTTTTTCATTCTAACTTTTCCCTAGGATTGTCATGTCTGGGTGATAAGAAGAGTGCTGTTGAAATACAATGTGTGTCTCTCTCTCTCTCGCTGTACCAGCTGCAAGGCCAAGTTGCCTCTGCAGCCCTAAAGTTATGAAGTCATTTCTCATAAGCTGTCCCTCCCGACAGCACTGAAGCTAGCTTGTTAGCAGTACATGACTGATTAATTGTTTCAGGGTAGGCTGAGCCACCCTCTAACAAGGGGGTGTGTATTAGCCTGGTCGGTATGTTTTTCATTCTAACTTTTCCCTAGGATTGTCATGTCTGGGTGATAAGAAGAGTGCTGTTGAAGTATAATGACTCTCTCTCTCTCTCTCTCTCTCTCTCGCTGTACCAGCTGCAAGGCCAAGTTGCCTCTGCAGCCCTGAAGTTATGAAGTCATTTCTAATGAGCTGTCCCTCCCTGCAGCACTGAAGCTAGCTTGTTAGCAATACATGACTGATTAATTGTTTCATCTTAAATGTTCCCATGTAATTCTGTTCTTAAAAATTCTAAAATCTAAATTCTGTTCTCACAGTCCCCC
This sequence comes from Heterodontus francisci, assembly GCF_036365525.1. NCBI lineage: Eukaryota > Metazoa > Chordata > Chondrichthyes > Heterodontiformes > Heterodontidae > Heterodontus > Heterodontus francisci. Next base: position 232,864,011 of record NC_090371.1, read on the forward strand.
CTTTTGATTCTTCAAAACATTTTTCAAAAATCAATCCTTTGATCCCACCTAGGTGCCTTTAATGGTCTCTATTTGTCTAGAAACAGCCTTCAACACCCAGAGGGGTCGCACTCAATACGCCGCCTGCTTGTGCCATAAGAGGAGCCTGCGGTAACTCTGTAAAGGCATAAGTTTTGCAGGGGCTTCAACTACTTGTTTACAACAATGCCTTTTACTATCAGATTTCTAAGGTCTTTCATCTGGCCCCTATGGCCGATATTATTGTTCTGCCACTGCGGGTCTTGATTAGGGTATTTTTGTTCAGCTGGTTCATTTCCCCCTACCCCGGGAGGGTTTTCTCTTTCCCAAATTTTCAGGGGTCTTCTACGAGGACTTTCATTTCCTTTTTAAACACTCTTACCTCTCCTGACGTTAATGGTGCACTAACAAATCCAATTTCATTATTTCCTATTGGTACCTCTCTCAAGGGCATCATTGTCTTAGGAGACTCTCTGTCTCTATCGTCGTCGTTATCGTCGGGTTTAGGGGTGGTCCTTCTTGCTGTCCTTAGATCATATTTGGGTCTTTTTCTCCTTGGTTTTTTTGACTCTAAATCCCAATACTCCAACATCCGTCCCAATGGACTTTCTGGAGGGATGTTGCCGGCAGACTTTCCTTGTCTCCCATCGTCTTCCTTTTCAGACGATTTATTTCCCATGGTTAACTGAAGGGTCTTGTACCCTACGGTATTCACCTCCTAGCTGAAGGGTCTTATACCTTACGGTATTCACCTCCTAGCTGAAGGGTCTTATACCTTCCGGTATTCACCTCCTAACTGAAGGGTCTTATACCATACAGTACTCACCTCCTAGCTGAAGGGTCTTATACTGCCCCACAGTATTCACCTCCTAACTGAAGGGTCTTGTACCCTACGGTATTCACCTCCTTGCTGAAGGGTCTTATACCTTACGGTATTCACCTCCTAACTGAAGGGTCTTATACCCTACGGTACTCACCTCCTAGCTGAAGGGTCTTATACTGCCCCACAGTATTCACCTCCTAACTGAAGGGTCTTGTACCCTACGGTACTCACCTCCTAGCTGAAGTGTCTTATACTGCAGTACTTAGAAGGTCTTATGCTACAGTTAACCAGTATTCACCTCCTAACTGAAGGGTCTTATACCTTACGGTATTCACCTCCTAGCTGAAGGGTCTTATACTGCCTCACAGTATTCACCTCCTAACTGAAGGGTCTTGTACCCTACGGTATTCACCTCCTAGCTGAAGGGTCTTATACCTTACGGTATTCACCTCCTAGCTGAAGGGTCTTATACTGCCCCACAGTATTCACCTCCTAACTGAAGGGTCTTGTACCCCACGGTATTCACCTCCTAGCTGAAGGGTCTTATACCTTACGGTATTCACCTCCTAACTGAAGGGTCTTATACCATACAGTACTCACCTCCTAGCTGAAGGGTCTTATACTGCAGGACTGTAAAATTCACTCCTCAAGGACATTTGGTACTTAGAAGGTCTTATCCTACAGTTAACCATAAGTCACCAAGATAATACTTAAAAGTCGTTTTTCTTACCTTGGTCCGTGCACAGAGTTGCCTGACTTCACGTGTGTACCTGCCGCACTAAATACTCGTTCAGAGTGACTTCCCTAGGATCTTTTTCAGTCAATTACTCGGGTCCGCTAAAACGAGAGAAACGAGACCGTTTCTAAATTAACGGGACGCGTCTTCTCGTCTGTCGTCGGCCGCGGTCCCGGCAATGATGAAGAGATCCCGGACGAGCCCCCAATTGTGAGAAACGTAGCCCACTTGATAATAATTTACACCAAGTCAAACTCTGAAGAAGTAAGTTTATTTAACGGTCTTGCAAGATCGGGTGTCCTACAAGCAGGCACACCGATCAACATATTCAGTTCATGTTTATACAATACAAATCCATTTGTCCACGCCTTTATTTTACATTATTGGTTATAACGTATTATGACACTAACCTATCCTATGGTTGCTACAGTCTCCTCCTCTGTTTACTTCTCCCCCTACTCTAACTTTCTAGCCCCTAACTCTTGTTTTTGTTTTACCTTATTTGGCTCTCCATTATGTGTTTTAACTTGCAGCTGTCAGCTTTTATCTTAGTGGGGCAGTTTCTTATTCACTACATCCTTTGTTCTAACTCTTGCTGTTTCTCTGTTATCTGCCTAAGCACAATTTTTAAGTGATGTACTGTCCCAAGGTCTGTACTTACATACCCTTATCAATTCTCTTTGTCAGTGATGTACTGTCTTAAGGTCTCCACATACCCTTATCAGTTCTCTTTTTCAGTGATTTCATTATGTTGTGCACAAATGACTTCTTGGTAACTTTCCACAAGCTGTAGAAACAACATTTCAGTATTTCTTATTCTCACAATAGCTAGCGCCCTCCATACCAGGCAACATCCTGCTGAACCTTCTCTGCACCCTCTCCAAAGCATCTGCATCCTTTTGGTAATGTGGCGACCAGAACTGCATGCAGTATTCCAAATGTGGCCGAACCAAAGTCTTATACAACTGTAACATGACCTGCCAACTCTTGTACTCAATACCCCGTCCGATGAAGGAAAGCATGCCGTTTGCCTTCTTGACCACTCTATTGACCTGCGAGACTTTATTAAAAGCCTTACAGAGTCCATGTAGACTGCATCAACTGCTTTACCCTCATCTACACATCTAGTCACCTCCTTGAAAAATGCAATCAAATTTATTAGACATGACAAAGCCTTGCTGACTATCCCTGATTAACCCCTGCCTCTCCAAGTGGAGATTAATCCTGTCCCTCAGAATTTTTTCCAATAATTTCCCTACCACTGATGTTAGACTCACTGGCCTGTAATTGCTTGGTTTATCCCTACTACCCTTCTTGAATAATGCTACCACATTCACTGTCCTCCAGTCCTCTGGCACTTCTCCTGTGGTCAGAGACGATTTGAAAATTTGTGTCAGAGCTCCAGCAATCTCCTCCCTTGCCTCACAAAGCAGCCTGGGATACATCTCATTTGGGCCTGAGGATTTATCCACTTTTAAGCCTGCTTAAACAGCTCATACCTCCACCCTTTCAATGCTAATTTGTTCCAGTATATCACAATCCCCCTTCCTGATCTCTACACCTACATCATCCTTCTCCATAGTGAACACAGATGAAAAGTAATAATTTGAAACCTCACCTATGTCCTCCAGCTCCACACAGAGATTGCCACTTTAGTCCTTAATGAGCCCTACTCTTTCCCTGGTTAGCCTCTTGCCCTAAATATACTTATAAAATGCCTTGTGATTTTCCTTAATCTTGCCTGCCAGTGTTTTTTCATGCCCCCTCTTCGCCCCTCAGAAATAACAATCAGTTATATATTTGGATGGATCTTATGGTGATCATGAAACCTCGAGGCAACAAGATACTACAAACCTTAGTCAAAGCCATCCAAATCGTTGACCAACACCTTCGAGAAAGTCTACTGATCTTCCGAGTCTGACAAGAACATGAATAGGGAGAGTTGTGAAGCCCCTGATAGATTGAGTCTGTGATGTCAGAGACTTGGGGGAAGATGGGGTAGTATGTAAAGTCAAAAACAATGAATGCATATATATTAAAAATATATATGGACAAAAACATGGGAGGCGATGTAGTATAAGGGTCTGAAAGGGTTAATGTTTGAGTTAGTGAGAGTAACCCCTCCCACTGTATTGGTGATGATGATGCAATAGTCACATCGCTAATAGGCTTGGAAGAAGCAAGAAGCATCATGAGAGGTGCTAGAAAGAGATGCTTAAGAAGAGTGTAAATAATTGTGTACATTTTTTAAAAATTCATTCATGGGATGTGGGCGTCGCTGGCCAGGCCAGTATTTATTGCCCTTGAGAAGGTGGTGGTGTGCTGCCTTCTTGAACCACTGCAGTCCATGTGGGGTAGGTACATCCAGAGTGCTGTTACGAAGGGAGTTCCAGGATTTTGATCCAGCGACAGTGAAGGAACGGCGATATAGTTACAAGTCAGGATGGTGTGTGACTTGGATGGAAACTTGCAGGTGGTGGTGTTCCCATGCATTTGCTGCCCTTGTCCTTCTAGTTGGTAGAGGTCGCGGGTTTGGAAGGTGCTGTCTCAGGAGCCTTGTTGCGTTGCTGCAGTGCATCTTGTACACACTGCTGCCACTGTGCGTCAGTGGTGGAGGGAGTGAATGTTTGTAGATGGGGTGCCAATCAAGCGGGCTGCTTTGTCCTGGATGGTGTTGAGCTTCATGAGTGTTGTTGGAGCTGCACCCATCCAGGCAAGTGGAAAGTATTCCATCACACCCCTGACTTATGCCTTGTAGATGGTGGGTCGGCTTTGGGGAGTTAGGAGGTGAGTTACTCGCCGCAGGATTCCTAGCCTCTGACCAGGTCTTGCAGCCACGGTATTTATATGGCTACTTCAGTTCAGTTTCTGGGTCAATGGTAACCCCCTAGGATGTTGATAGTGGGGGATTCAGCGATGGTAATGCCATTGAATGTTCAAGGGGAGATGGTTAGATTCTCTCTTGTTGGAGATGGTCATTGCCTGGCACTTGTGTGGCGCGAATGTTTAGTTTAGACATAGTTTAGTTTAGAGATACAGCACTGAAACAGGCCCTTCGGGCCACCGAATCTGTGCCGACCATTAACCACCCATTTATTCTAATCCTACACTAATCACATATTCCTACCACATCCCCACCTGTCCCTATATTTTCCTACCACCTACCTATACTAGGGACAATTTATAATGGCCAATTTACCTACCAACCTGCAAGTCTTTTGGCTGTGACAGGAAACCAGAGCACCCAGAGAAAACCCACGCAGACACAGGCAGAACTTGCAAACTCCACACAGGCAGTACCCAGAATTGAACCCGGGTCGCTGGAGCTGTGAGGCTGCGGTGCTAACCACTGCGCCACTGTGCCACTTATCAGCCCAAGCCTGGATATTGTCCAAATCTTGCTGCATTTCTACATGGACTACTTCAGTATCTGAGGAGTCACGAATAGTGCTGAACATTGTGCAATCATCAGCGAACATCCCCACTTCTGACCTTATGAATGAAGGAAGGTCATTGATGAAGCAGCTGAAGATGGTTGGGCCTAGGCCGCTACCCTGAGGAACTCCTGCAGTGATGTCCTGGAGCTCAGATGATTGACCTCCAACAACCACAGCCATCTTCTTTTGCACTAGGTATGACTCCAACCAGCGGAGGGTATTCCCCCTGATTCCCATTGACCTCAGTTTTGCTAGGGCTCCTTGATGCCATACTCGGTCAAATGCTGCCTTGATGTCAAGGGCAGTCACTCTCACTTCACCTCTTGAGTTCAGCTCTTTTGTCCATGTTTGAACCAAGGCTGTAATGAGGTCAGGAGCTGAGTGGCCCTGGCAGAACCCAAACTGAGCGTCACTGAGCAGGTTATTGCTAAGCAAGTGCTGCTTGATGGCACTGTTGATGACACCTTCCATCACTTTACTGATGATTGAGATTAGGCTGATGGGGCGGGAATTGGCCGGGTTGGACTTGTCCTGCTTTTTGTGTGCAGGACATATTTGAGCAATATTCCACATTGCAGGGTAGATGCCAGTGTTGTAGCTTTACTGGAACAGCTTGGCTAGGGGCGTGGCAAGTTCTGGAGCACAGGTCTTCAGTACTATTGCCAGAATATTGTCAGGGCCCATAGCCTTTGCAGTATCCAGTGCCTTCAGTTGTTTCTTGATATCACGCGGAATGATACAATCAACAAGTTATTATTTAGACTTACACAGACTCCGAGAATTCTGCGGACAAAGATCAACCTAGCATCTTAAATGCTATCAACAAAAAAACAACCGTTACCCTGAAGTCTTTGACCGGAGTTGATTCTTCCACTATGGGTCTGAACTCTAAGTACACTTAGACTGAGGTAAAAGTAGTTACGAGTCTTTTATGCTTATCTAGCTAATCTTAGCCAGAGCATCTCTCCCCACTCTGGTACAGTTACCTCTGGTCTCCCCCAAGGATCTCTCCTTGGCTCCCTCTTATTTCTCATCTACATGATGCCCTTCAGCGACATCATCCAAAAACTGAGCATCAGTTTTCAGACGGATTATTTTTCATACGCACTTTGTGGATTGGAAATAGCAAAGACTTAGTTCAAAAGCAAAGCAGCAAATTATTTTTTTTTAAATTACCAAATGGAAGGAGGTCTATGACGTGCACTTTCTTGCATGATGGATTCAGTGACACAGCTGGGACCTGGAGGGCCTGATTTACTTTCTGCTGTTGCTGCTTCTGTGACTCTGTCCCTGATCTTGTAGCAACTAGTGATGTATCTGAACGTTTCCCCGCTTTCATTTTCTCCTGTGTTCTTGGGTACTAGATACCAATGAAGAAAAAAAAAACATTACATTGAAAATGCAAAATTCCAATTTAACACTTTTAAACCACTGAACTTGCGGGCACTTATAAAGAAAGATATGTATTTCTTGGAATGGGGGAATGAAACATGCTGCAATTCGGTTCATTTTCAAACACTTTGATATTGTTTGATTTTACTTTTATTTTTGGTCCTTGCTTTTTTGTTTCAGAATTGTAAAATATCATTTAACAATGTAACCATGCTGCAGGTCACAAGACCCACAGCTGCAAAGAACAGATTTAAAACACAACCCTGCAGTTTTTCAAGTTGTAGAGAAGGAATAAACACAAAATAAGATTGAAAAAGCCTTTCCTTCCACCTGAGGTAGAATAAAAACAAATTTAATTCACAGTTTCACTCTTGGAAATACTATTGAGAGCGATACAATGAACTGCAGCACCAGTGCAACATACTGAGTTGCCCAGCATTCTCTTACACAGCACAGCTCAGGCCAACACACCTTGCAGCTGCACTCATTCCTCTTCCTGCAAGCACCTCAAACCCCCATCTGAACAGCCAACACTCACACTCACCCTCAGCCTATTGCCCTCCCATAACCAGGCCTCACAAATGGTGTTCTTCTCTCCTCAGCCATTCCAAACACTCACACCTCTCTGCTTTCTCTCCTTGCAGCAGAAGACAGCACACCATTGTTGTATTATCTCTTTCCAGATGAATACAAACAGAGCTGAAGGGCAGGAATAGAGGTTGAACTCAGAGCTTTAATGGAGACTTGTTACTGCTTCAGCTTACACGTGCTAACTGTACAAGGGAACTGAATCATGTGATATTACACACTTCCTGTGATGACATACAGATAAGCATAAGTATATATTTAAATTATTATATTTAACATACTAACAAATAAACTATCACAATAACAATAAGTACAGAGGCCCTGCTGGATGGTGCGGGGTGGGGAGATGTGTGGGGTGAGGGTTCAATGGCCCTCCAGTGACAGACACCTTGTCGGCCATTGACATTCGTCCCACCTGGCCCACTGGGAAGGAGGTCTTGATCCAGGAGGCTGCAGATGTCAGCAACAACCTGCAGTGACAGCCTGAGCCTGCTGAGGCACCAGTGTTCAGACATGTTGGGAAAGCTGATCCTCTGACTGTCGTCCCTGTGTTGGAGTCTCTCCTCCTTCCAGCTGGATCTTGGTGTCTATCCCATCTGCCCTGTGGAGGGGTATGCGGTTGAGCAGAAGGCAGCTGGTGCTGCTGGCATTGCTCCTGTTGCTGCTGGAGGTGTTGGTGGTGGTGTGGCCTCTGCTCTTGCCCCTCAGCAGAGGTGGAAGGTGGAGCTGCATAAGCTGCTCCCATGCTATGGTGAAAGCTGGCAGAAAGGAATTGCAGCTGAAGGTGAGTGAAGTGCTATTCCATGAGCCTCAATTTTGTTGACCAGCCTTTTATGTGGTACTTTTTCAAATGCTTTCTTATAACCCATATAGACAACATTCACTGCAGTCCCTTCATTAACCTTCTTTCTTACTTCATCCAAAAATTTCAATTAGATTAGTCAAACATGATCTGCCTTTTACAAATCCATGCTGGCTTTCCTTAATTAATTCAAACTTCTCCACGTGCCAGTCATTTTTTTCCTTGATTAGAATTTTTAAAACATTACCCACCACTGATGTTAAACAGACCAGCCTTTAGTCACTAGGAATGTCCTTACACCCTGTCTTGAACAAGGGTGTCACATATTCCACTTGCCAATCCTCTAGCACCAGCCCAGATCTTGGGAAGGTTGGAAGATTATGCCAAGCCCTTCCACTATCTACATCCCGTCTTCCCTTGGCAACCTGGACTGCAAGGCATCCAGACCAGGCAACTTATCCACTCTAAACATAGAGCGTTTCCAGTACATCCTGCCAATCAATTTTCACCCCATCCATTACCTCTACCGTCTTCACATCGACTGATATTTTATCAGCATCCTCTTCCTTCTAAAGACTGATACAAAATACTGATAAGTATTGTAGCCTTGCCCTGTGCCTCTAAGTATATATCACCATTTTGTTCCTAATAGGCTGCACCCTGCCTCTTACTAGCCACTTACTATTTACATGCTGGTGGAAGATTTTTGTGTTCCCTTTTATGTTAATTGCCATTTTATTCTCAAATTCTTCCTTTGCCAGTTATTTTCCTCTTCACCTTCCCTCTCAACTTTATAGTATTTGGCCTGGTTCTTGCTTGAAGAACTCGCCTGACATGCAACATGTACTCTCTTTTCTCTTTGTTTCATCATATTCACTATTTCCCTCGTCATCCAATGAGCACTGACTTTGGTTCCCTTACCTTTCCCTCTTGTTGGAATGTATCTAGTCTGTACCTGAAACCTCCCTCAAGATCACCTATTCATCCATTACAGTTTATCCTGTCAAAATTTGGTTCCATTTTATCCTCCATCTGATTGAAATTAGCCCTCTTCCAATTTAGAAGTTCTACTTAGATTGTTTTTTTTTTCTTCTCCAGTACTAATCTAAACCTTATGATACAATAATCATTCTTACCCAAGCGCTCTTCCATAGACATTGCATTCACTTGGCCCACCTCATTCCCCAGCATCAAATCCAGCAATGTCATAGTTGGACTGAGAATATACTGTTCAAGGAAGTTCTCCTGAACACATTTCAGAAATTCGTCCCCCTCCTTTCCCTTTACTCTATCATTCTTCTTCTTCTTCTTTGGCCTTCATGTCTCGGGAGACATTGGGTAAGCACCTGGAGGTGGTCAGTGGTTTGTGGAGCAGCGCCTGGAGTGGCTATAAAGGCCAATACTAGAGTGACAGACTCTTCCACAGGTGCTGCAGAAAAAATTGGTTGTCGGGGCTGTTACACAGTTGGCTCTCCCCTTGCGCTTCTGTCTTTTTTCCTGCCAACTGCTAAGTCTCTTCGACTCGCCACACTTTAGCCCCGCCTTTATGGCTGCCCGCCAGCTCTGGCGATCGCTGGCAACTGACTCCCACGACTTGTGATCAATGTCATAGGACTTCATGTCGCGTTTGCAGACGTCTTTAAAGCGGCAACATGGACGGCCGGTAGGTCTGATACCAGTGGCGAGCTCGCTGTACAATGTGTCCTTGGGGATCCTGCCATCTTCCATGCGGCTCACATGGCCAAGCCATCTCAAGCGCCACTGACTCAGTAGTGTGTATAAGCTGGGGATGTTGGCCGCCTCGAGGACTTCTGTGTTGGAGATGCGGTCCTGCCACCTGATGTCAAGGATTCTCTGGAGGCAGCGAAGATGGAATGAATTGAGACATCGCTCTTGGCTGACATACGTTGTCCAGGCCTCGCTGCCATAGAGCGAAGTACTGAGGACATAGGTTTCATACACTCGGACTTTTGTGTTCTGTGTCAGTGCACCATTTTCCCACACTCTCTTAGCCAGTCTGGACATAGCAGTGGAAGCCTTTCCCATGCGCTTGTTGATTTCTGCATCAAGAGACAGGTTACTGGTGATAGTTGAGCCTCGGACTCTATCATTATTCCAATCAATATTTGGGTAATTAAAGTCAACCCATATCACTACACTTTTATTCTTGCACATCTCTGTGATTTTCCTGCAGATTTGCTCCACCATCTCTCTCACACTATTTGGAGGTCTATAGAATATCCCCAGTAGCGTGATCATACCTCTTTTGCTTCTCAACATTAAAGAAATGGATTCTGTCATTGCCCTCTCAAGGACATCTGCTCTTTCCAAAAAAACAATCTCTTCCCTAAACAGTACTGTCACTCCAACTCCATTTTGTATTTCCCCATCTTTTCTGAACAGTTTGTATCCTTGAATATTACGCACTTGGTCCGCACCAATTTTAAGCCACATTTGCTTGATTGCATTGCATCATATTCCCACATGGCTATTTACGCTTGTCGCTCACCAACCTTATTCACCACATTCTAAACCTGTCTTTGTATTCCTCGTGGTCCTTCTTAGTTTGTCCCTAACCAATATGATACTACTTCCTTCTCTAGTACTGCTCAACAATCTGACTCCTTTATGCACCTTACTCCTCTTTTCTACTTATGTACACTGGTGCCCATTCCCCTACCAATTTAGTTTAAACACTCCCTAATCACACTAGTGAAGCTCCCCATGAGGAAATTGGTCCCAGACCTGTTGAGGTGCAACTTGTCCCTTTTGAATAGATGCCTCCTGCCCCAGAACTGGTCCCAATGCCCCATGAATCTGAAGCCCACCCTCCTGCACATGCCTCAAGCCACACATTGATATTCCCTATCTTCCTATTTCTACTCTCGCCGGTGCATGACACTGGAGAAATCTAGAGATTACTACCTTCAAGGTCCCACTCTTTAACTTTCTCCGTAGGTACTGGAAGTCTGACCATATGACCTCAATACCTGCCCGCTCTATGTCATTGGTACCAACGTATACACAGCATCTGGATCACTCCCTTCCCCCTGCAGAATATGCTACACCCTCTCTGTGATTTCCAGATTTAAAGTAATTGGCAAAAGCACCAATGGTCACATGTGATTTTTTTTTTGCCCATCCAGTGGTTGTGATCTGGCATGCACTGTCTGTAAGTGTGGTGGAAGCAGTTTCAATAATACATTTTACAAAGGAACTAGATAAATACTTGAAAAGGAAAAATTAAGATGGCTATGGAGAAAGAGCAGGGGAGTAGGAGTAATGGGATAGCCTTTCAAAGAGCCAGCACATGCATGATGGGCCAAATTCCCTCCTTCTGTGTTGTATGACTTCATAATTCTGTGAATTGTCCAACCAACTCAGCCATTCTGAATGCTTCTGCACCCATCACTTACATCAAATGTTTCCTGGTCTCCCCACCCATCTTAGTGCTCCCTGCCCCAATTGCTCACCCTTTCCAAATATTTGCCAGCTTGTCTGCCTGCCTGTGCCGAGTTCCTTTCACCCATCCATCGATCTGCAGAAACTGCATAGTTGTCAACCCCACTTGTCTCTCTAATCACATTGCATCCCAATGTCCCTGAATGCCTGATGCCTGTGTTTTGTTCCACTGGTATATGTGAAGCGTGGAGCCTCCTAAACTGACCCCTACACATCTCAAAAATAATAGCAAAATACTGCGGATGCTGGAAATCTGAAATAAAAACAAGAAATGCTGGAAATACTCAGCAGGTCTGGCAGCATCTGTGGAGAGTTTTTTAGAAATGTGAAAGGTTATAAACAAGTAAAGCAGGGGTGGGGCAAGAGATAACAAAGGAGAAGGTGTAGATAGGACATGGTCACAGAATAGCTGAGCAGAAGGTCATGGAGCAAAGGCAAACAGTATGTTAATAGTGTGTTGAAAGACAAAGCATTAGTACAGATAGGGTATTAATGGACTGAAATTGAACAACCGCAAGTACAAGGGTCACTGACCTGAAACATTAACTCTGCTTCTCTCTCCACAGATGCTGCCAGATCTGCTGAGTATTTTCAGCATTTCTGTTCTTATCTCAACAATAATGTTCGTTTCTTCATCCCACTTTCTACTCTAACTGCCACGGAATATTTCTTTCATTGAGGCTGATTATATATGAACCTGCCATTACTATACCCTGTTCCTGTACTCCTTCCCTCTCGTTTCTTTCAACAGTCTTTTATAAATGCTTTCTGATATATGGAGATTAAAGGCTGATTCTCCCCAGCTGCTATTGTCAGGAAATAAGGTTTAACATTGGGCCAATGACCCATTTACATAACTGCAGGATTACTTGGCCCATTTCCCTGTTTATTTGCTGTAATTATTCCTGTTCAATCTGAAGAGAAATCTCACTGTTAAACCATTTCAATTCTTGTGGTAATGCTCAAACAAAAATTCCTCCTTTTGTTTACTCACAGCCTTAAGTCCCTCTTTGTCTCCTCGATGACTGTAAGATCTGCCGTTTGCTTTAATGCTTTAATTGTGAGACTTAGGTCAATTAAAATTACAGACTAAGTTGGGAGAGCAGATCTAAAAGGGACTTCCTGCTCAGACCGAATACAAAACCACACGGGTACAAGGGTGCTTTCACAAGCTTCACAGACTTTATTAAGTTTTCTACAACAAGCAGAAAATCGTGATACTTAAGACAGGACAGTGGTCAGCAGCTGTGTTCACAATGGAACACCGGTCTTCAGTCTCCGGGTAACTGGGCGCTTGTCTCTTGATTGAAATCTGTCTTCTATCTTCTTCTTGATGATGATACGTGCTTACTATCTTACAAATCTTTATTTTATGCACTGTTCTCAGTTTAGCTCAGTGTCATATTAGGTAACACCTTGTTTCTGTCCATCTGATTGGTCAGTCATTACCTAACTGCCCTTCCATGATGGTACCTTCTTAAGCCTGGTTTAGGTCATTGTCATTGTCATTCGGCAGTGGGGTGGGGGTGGGGGGGCACCAGATTCGTGCTTCCTTACTGTTTATTCATCAACAATGACCACTTAATGAGACTGATATGCGTTTGTCCCGTTTCACAGCTATTTGGCTAGACATGTTTACAATTTCTTTTACCAGTCTCCCTGGGGCAATCCACAGTCTAATGTTTTTTTAAATAAAGGGTCTTTACATAGTCTGAACTGACCCTTTCCATCGCTTCTCGACATGTCATGACTTGTACAGAACTTTAGCTACCATCATGCTTTGTGGTTATGTTACACATGGAATACAATTTTAACCATTGTACTTAACGGTATGACAACTAAGTTCTAACAGTCCTAAAATAAAATTAACTCAATCCTACATGACTTTGCGCTGATATTGTGAAGATTATCTGTCCAGTTCTAATCTGATGCATTTAAGAACTGAATTCCATAAACAAAGAGTTTTTATTCTGAACAGCTTCAGGACAAATTAGAAACTGAATTCTGGAAACAAATGGTTTAGATCTCCACAGATCCTGATGATGCCTGGGACATTGCTACAGGGGTTCCTCAGGGTAGTGTGCTCGGCCAAGCCATTTTCAGCTGCTTCATCAATGACCTTCCCTCGATCATAAGGTCGGAAATGGAAATGTTTGCTGATGATTATGCAGTGTTCAGTACCATTCACAACACCTTAGCTGAAGAAGCAGTCCCTGTCCAGGTGCAGCAGGATCTAGACAACATTCAGGCTTGGGCTGATAAGTGGCAAGTAATATTCATGCAACACAAGTGCCAGACAATGACCATCTCCAACAAGAGAGAATCTGACCATCTCCCCTTGATGTTCAATGGCATTACCATCGCTGAAGCCCCCACCATCAAAATCCTGGGAGTTACAATTGACCAGAAACTTAACTGGACCAGCCACATAAATGCTGTGGCTACAGGAGCAGGTCAGAGACCAGGAATTTTGCAGCGTGTAGCTAAACTCCGGACTCCCCAAAGCCTGTCCTCAATCTACAAGGCACAAGTCAGGAATGTGATGGAATACTCTGCACTTGTCTGGATGAGTGCAGGTCCAACAACTCTCAAGAAGCTCGACGCTATCCAGAACAAAGCAGCTCATTGCACCACCTTAAACATTCACTTCCTCCACCATCAGTGCACAGTGGCTGCAGTGTGTACCATCGACAAGATGCATTGCAACAACTCCCAAAGGCTCCTTCAACAGCACTTTGCAAACTCGTGACCTCTACCATCCAGAGGACAAGGGTAGCAGACGTATGGGAACACCACCACCTGCAAGCACCCCTCCAAGTCATCCTGTCTTGGAACCGTATTGCCATTCCTTCACTGTTGCTGGATCAAAATCCTGGAACTCCCTCCCAAACACATTGTGAGTGTACGTATACCACATGCCACATGGACTGCAGTGGTTCAAAAAGGTGGCTCATCATTTCCTCATCAGAAGTCCAAGGTGGGGCTGCATAAGCTACTTTCATACTGCTGTGTGGCAGCTGGGAAATGCAGATCAAAGGCAAAAAGTTCAAGGTAGCATAAATTACCTGCAGAGTGTTTGAAATCACCTCTAAATCGGAGACAGCACTCTCTCAGAACAAGACCTCTGAGCACTTAGACAAAGAAGCAGCTGTCCTGGATCCTTATTTAAAGGCTTTCTCGCCTGTCAATTTCACAGCCCTGTTAATTCCCACTGGACTTTGTTGACCCTGGTGAGTTTCACACAGCTCGGGAGACCCAAGTTCTGGCAATTGGAGCCAGAAAGCAGGGATAAACATTCAGTCAACTGGTTTGTTACACATTTAAAGCCCTGCCTGACTGTCCCAGGGGGGTTCCCACATTACTCCAAATGAGCACCAGTTAAATGTGGAAGTCGGCAGGTTCCTGTCGGGTTCACGACACACCGAGATTTTTAGCTGCTTTAATCCCCCACATACACGAGCACTAACCCCTCCCTTCCAGGTTAAATTTCCATCGTCAAGTCAGCGTACAGGTATTGGAGCAGTTTAGAGGGTTACGGCCAAGTGCAGAGAGGTCTCAGGCTCCCCTCTTGTCCTTCCTCTTTTGACCACAACAGGGTTTTTAAATAGTGGTTATGTTTCCCATCTCAGTGAGTGTTTTACTTTTTACCTTTAATGTGATCATGGAAGAACCAATCGGACAGGTTTTCTTGAGTTTAAACAAGGGGTGAGTTTATTATAACTTAACAATCTAAAACCAATCTAACAATAGTTTTTTTTAAATGCTACACATTCACACACACATTCACGCAAGAATCACACACACAATAGATTACAGAGGGAAATGTAGATTTGGCAGTTGAATTAGAGTCCAGAATAAATGGAACTTAAATGTACAGTCAATGGAGTGGATGATTTGGTGGTCTTCCAGCTAAAGCAGTATTTGTGAAGTCCTTGGCTGGTCAAAGTGCACTTTGTGGTTGGCCCACTTGGCTCAAGACTTTGTTGAGGCAGATTTATAGTTGGTTCTCTTCCAGAGGTCTCTGTCTGTAGCAATCTGTAGACTTGGAAGGATTTACAGTCTGTCATGTAGGCCCCCACCTGCCAAGAATGAGGCACATTAATTTCGCCACACGGACATTAAATTTCAAATTGTTGCTGGGAAGAAGAGAAGTCGGCACAGTGGCGCAGTGGTTCGCACCACAGCCTTACAGCTCCAGCGACTCGGGTTCAATTCTGGGTTCTGCCTGTGTGGAGTTTGCAAGTTCTCCCTGTGCCTGCGTGGGTTTTCTCCGGGTGCTCCGGTTTCCTCCCACAAGCCAAAAGACTTGCAGGTTGGTAGGTAAATTGGCCATTAGCAATTGCCCCTAGTATAGGTAGGTGGTAGGGAAATATAGGGACAGCTGGGGATGTGGTAGGAATATGGGATTAGTGTAGGATTAGTATAAATGGGTGGTTGATGGTCGGCACAGACTCGTTGGGCCGAAGGGCCTGTTTCAGTGCTGTATCTCTAAACTAAACTAAAAAGTCCTGTGACAAGGGATTGCCAGGCCCCTGGCTGGAAAGACATTTTTGCATATTAACAGACAGTGTGTGGAACAAAGGAGCTATTCCCTGCTCCAATACAATCCACAAACAGATGTGGTCAAACCAGTTAGTCACATGACTAACCTACTTGGCAGTCTGGGTTTTCTTTTGAATTGTACAGTTTTGGACTGAGAGTCTGCAAAAAAGCAGAATGTTCCTGGACTGAAGAAGACCTCCTGTCTCTCTTGTCTGCTCCCACCTCTTTCTCATGGAACTCCAAAACCCACTGAAGACATATGAACCCCAAGAGAGAAAAGTCTCCTGCAGTGAACAAGGTTTAAGAAGAACACTGGGCTCCAACGAAAATCAAGATCGACCTACAATCAAGGACTCTGCAGTGAGCTTGAAGAACCTTAACACAAAAAACCTCTTCAGATTTTGCCTCAAACGTTTCCACTTTATTTCTTCTGTTTTCTTTTTGTCTCTATCTGCATGTGTGTATTGCGTATGCATGCTAGCATGGGCACGTCGTGTATCCATAGGTGTGAACCGAATTCGAGATTAAGTTTAATAAATTTCTATCCTTCTTCTTTAAACCTAAGAAGACCTGTTTGGCCTGCTTTCTTTGCCTTACAATTGGTAAGTCGTGAACAACGATTCACCAAGGGGGAGCTAAAACACAGTGTGTTTAAAATTAAACCCTGTTACAGTAAGACCAGGTGACGGCTGAAAGGGAACCTATGACCTCTTTCTCACCTGGTTACAACAAGTCACAGACAGTTTTCAAACTTGTGTTATCTGGGGGGAGAGAGAGAAAGGGAGGCACACAGTCTTTTCCTGCTGCACAGTCTGACTTACTGGCTTGTCGATTTGTCCAAGGGAAAGAAAATAGCTTCCACCAAGATGGACAGACCGTCACATGACTGCTTCAGGTTTTCTGGAAGCTTCTAATGAAATTCAAGTTTAGGAATTGGGAATTGGCTCCACAGGCCCCTGGATGCCAATTTACACTTGGAAAGGATTTGCTCTTTCAAAGTAAAGGTGTTAGGATTGCCTTGACTGCCATACCAATGAAGTATTTTAGATGATTCAATCACTTAGAGCAAATGATTGTCCTGGGTCCATGCTGCTCAAACTTCTGGCTCCGGGTGGATCTTTTTGAATACGAAAAGGTGTTTCAGATGCAAATTGCGGTGGCCATTTTGGCTGCCAGCGTTTTTCAAAGTTAACTGCAGGGGTTTTCCCATTAAAAGTTTAACCTAAGTTTGGAACTGATGAATTAAAAATTCCTTATTTGACATGTAATATTTTCTTGATGACGGGCACCTTGGGTATTTTTGACACTACAACAGACAAGGGTAATCATCATCCATGGCTGGGATGGAATATTGTGGTGAGATCATCAGGTATACAGGAGAGAGGTGCGTAGGAGTGAGGTGCACAGCAGGGAGGTGAACAGGAGGGATGTGCACAGAGGGAGATGCACAGGAGAGAGGTGCACAGAAGTGAGGTGCACAGGGGAGAGGTGCACAGGAGGGAGGTGCACAGGAGAAAGGTGCACAGGAGTGAGGTGCACAGAATAGAGGTGCACAGGAGGGAGGTGCACAGGGGAGAGTTGCACAGGAGAGAGGTGCACAGGAGGGAGGTGCACAGGGGAGAGGTGCACAGGAGAGAGGTGCACAGGAGGGAGGTGCACATGGGAGAGGTGCACAGGAGAGAGGTGCACAGATTAGAGGTGCACAGGAGGGAGGTGCACAAAGGAGAGGTGCACAGGAGAGAGGTGCACAGATTAGAGGTGCACAGGAGGGAGGTGCACAGGGGAGAGGTGCACAGGAGAGAGGTGCACAGGAGAGAGGTGCACAGATTAGAGGTGCACAGGAGGGAGGTGCACAGGGGAGAAGTGTACGGGAGGGAAGTGCACAGGAGTGAGGTGGACATGAGTGAGGTGCACAGGAGTGAGGTGCACAGGAGGGAGGTGCACAGGAGTGAGGTGCACAGAAGAGAGGTGCACAGGAGGGAGGTGCACAAGGGAGAGGTGCACAGGAGGGAGGTGCACAGGAGAAAGGGGCACAGGAGTGATTTGCACAGAATAGAGGTGCACAGGAGGGAGCTGCACAAGATAGAAGTGCACAGGAGTGAGATGCACAGGAGTGAGGTGAACAGAAGTGAGGTGCACAGAATACAGGTGCACAGGAGGGAGGTGCACAGGAGTGAGGTGCACAGAAGTGAGGTGCACACAATAGAGGTGAGCAGGAGGGAGATGCACAGCGGAGAGGTGTACAGGAGGGAAGTGCACAGGAGTG
Organism: Heterodontus francisci; assembly: GCF_036365525.1. Classification (NCBI taxonomy): domain Eukaryota; kingdom Metazoa; phylum Chordata; class Chondrichthyes; order Heterodontiformes; family Heterodontidae; genus Heterodontus; species Heterodontus francisci. The sequence goes on from NC_090371.1 coordinate 232,882,077, forward strand.
AGGTGAACATGAGTGAGGTGCACAGGAGGGAGGTGCACAGGAGGGAAGTGCACAGGAGTGAGGTGCACAGAAGAGAGGTGCACAGGAGGGAAGTGCACAAAAGAGAGGTGCACAGGAGGGAGGTGCACAGGAGAAAGGTGCAGGAGGGAGCTGCACAGGAGTGAGATGCACAGGAGTGAGGTGCACAGAATAGAGGAGCACAGGAGGGAGGTGCACAGGGGAGAGGTGCACAGGGGATAAATTCACAGGAGGGATGGTGGGTCAAGGTTGCAGAAGGCATTACACCATCACAGGATCTACAGACAGAGACTCAGCTTCCTTGACCTCTCGGAAGAGCAATGCTTCCGCAGGCTGAGGTTGACATGTCAGGTGGCTGTAGACATCTGCAGCCTCCTAGAAGAAGACCTGCTGCCTGCTGGACCTGGTGGCCATTCGTTACCAGTCGCTGTGAAGGTCTGTCCCAGCCTCAATTTCTCTGTCCCTGGTTCCTTCCAGAACAGTGCCGGAGACATAGAGAGGGTCTTGCTGCTCATAAATACAAAAGGCAGGTGGTGGTGACATTTTTTGTAAAGGTTGTGATTATGTAAACTTCCCATGTGATGACAATAGTCTGAATGATTGAGCTCTCAGATTTGCCTCTCTGGCTAGATTCCCCACTGTCAAGGATACCATCGACTGCACCCGTGACAATCTGAGCATCGCCGTAGCAACCAGGAGTTTTTATAAACTGCATGGGATATTATTGATCAATGTGCAGCTGGTGTGAAACCATCAGAAGAGGTTCATACAGGTGTGCTCCAGGTTCCCTGGGAGCTGTCCTGATGCATTCATACTGAGGCAGTCGAACATCCCAGACCTTCTCATTCCAGGAAGCAGAATTAAAGGCTGGCTCATAATAAATAAATGGGAAGGTGAGGAAGTGCTTAGAAGGTGAAGGATGGGTGCTGCTAAAAGCTGAGTGAGTGGGAAGAGTGATGTATGGGAGAACACTTAGCAAGACAGAGGGCTAAATTTTACCAGCCCCCTGACGTTGGGGTTGTGGTGGGAGGCCTGTAATATGCCTGCGGGAGAGGCCCACCAGCCTCCTCGGTGCTGGGAAGGGCTCACCCCATATTCCCGGCGGCGGTGAGGCCTCGTGGCAGCCCCCTACCACTCGGCAATGGGAGCCCAGTTTCAATATTCAAAGCGCTACTTACCTTGCCTCATTATGCATCCCGCTGCCTTTTTGTTGAAAGTTCCGCATATTCAGGTGAACGAACGTCTCTCGCTTGCTGTCCTGTTCCCGATTAATAAAAGCCAGCAGGACAGAGGTTGCAGTGCTCAGAGCCTGTGAAGGCTTGTCTTGCGAGACTCGTCTCAACTCTGCATGTGTGTGAACGGAGGTGGAAGGGGCGATGGCATTACCAGGAGCACAACTCTGCAGGCATGAAGAGAGGTGGGAGGGAGGATCGTATTTTTTAAAAATTTATTTAGAGATACAGCACTGAAACAGGCCCTTCGGCCCACCGAGTCTGTGCCAACCAACAACCACCCATTTATACTAACCCTACAGTAATCCCATATTCCCTACTACCTACCTATACTAGGGGAAATTTACAATGGCCAATTTACCTATCACCTGCAAGTCTTTGGCTGTGGGAGGAAACCGGAGCACCTGGCGAAAACCCATGCGGTCACAGGGAGAAACTCCGCACAGGCAGTACCCAGAATTGAACCCGGGTCCCAGGAGCTGTGAGGCTGCAGCACCACTGTGCCACCCACTGGGGGCATAACTCTGCATACGTGTAGGAAGGTGGGAGGGGGATGGTATTACTGGGGACACAACTCTGCATATGTGTAGGGAGCTGGGAGGGGCAGTGCATTAAAGAGGGCATGACTCTGCAGGCATAAAGGGAGCAACTGTGTACCCTCCTCCATGAAAGGGGGCACTCTGCGCCATTGAATGTTTGTGAGAGTGAAGGAGCAATGGCATCCAGGAACCCTGTGTGTGGGGAGGATTCCATAAATGGTAGGTGATTTAAAGGTAATCTGGTTGGTGGGCCAATTGATGCAACTGCTACAATCTGAATGTGGTCATACTGTGCCACACTTAGTGGGAGCTAAGACAGATAATGCCATGCTACGCCACATAGTTGATGCCTGAAAGTACCTGATGTACCAGTCAACATCAATCTCTGGCTCTGTTAGGTACCTTAGAAGAAGTGAGGGAACCGAGTTTAATTGCAACGTGGAGATAGATTTGGTACACCCGATATTCATTGATCCACTTGTCGTGTGGAGACATTTGCACCACAGGTAAAATCAAGAGGCAGGTGCAGCCCATGGAGAAGCCCCCAGTTGTAAGCAGCAGCAGCCCCCAAGGCCAACCCGGCACGATAGATCACTGTGCAGCTACAGGAAGTCCCACATGACATACCTGCAGATTTCAAAGCGCTGGTGTCAGAGGAGACTGCGGATGTTGAGAGAGGTGGTGAGACATCTCTGTGCTCTGTTCAATGATGAACTGCAACCGATGTGCTTCGGTGGACATCCTATGCCTGTGACCCTCAAAGTGACAGCAGCTCTTAACTTCTATGCCTCTGCCTCATTTCAGGGACCCACCGGCGACCTATGTTGGGTCATGCAGTCAGCAGTGCACCACTGGATTAGGGAGGCCACTGATGCCCTTTACTGGAGAGCAGGTGACTATGTCTGCTTCCGGACGGACTCTGAGAGCCAGGCCCAGAGGGCCATTGGTTTTGGCTCCATTGTCGATTCCCACTGGTGCAAGGGGTCATGGATTGCACCCATGAGACCATCAAGGCTCCAGCCAGGCAACCAGCTGCATATGTAAACTGAAAGGACTTCCACTCGCTTAACGTGCAGCTAGTCTGTGATCACCGTAAGTGCTTTATGCAAATCTGTTCCTGCTTTCCAGGCAGCTGCCATGCCGCTTTCATCCTACGCCAGTCCCAGTGCCCTTGCTGTTCACTGAATTGGCTCGGATTGAGGGGTGGCTTCTTGGAGACAAGGGCTACCCCTTATAGACATGGCTCCTGACCCCAGTGAGGAGCTCCACCACTGATGCAGAGGAGAGATACAACGCCAGCCACAGAGCTACAAGAGCCACCATTGAGCAGGCAATCGGCATGCTGAAAATGTGCTTCCGCCACCTGGTAGATTAGGTGGTGCCCTGCAATGCGAACTGGAAAGGGTAGTTCATAGTGTTGCTGTTTGCTGTGCTCTACACAACTACATAGAAACATAGAAAATAGGAGCAGGAGTAGGCCATTCAGCCCTTTGGGCCTCCTCCGCCATTCAAAAAAGATGGCTGATTGTCTAATTCAATACCCTGTTCCCGCTTTCTCTCCATATCCCTTGATCCCTTTGGCATTAAGTAATATATCTACCTCCTTCTTGAATATATTTAATGACTTGGCCTCCACTGCCTTCTACGGTAGAGAATTTCACAGCTTCACCACTCACTGAGTGAAGAAATTTCTCCTCATCTCGGTTCTAATTGGGATACCCTGTATCCTGATAATGTGACCCCTGGCTCTGGACTCCCCAGCCATCAGGAACATCCTTACTGCATCTAGTCTGTCTAGTCCTGTTAGAATTTTATAGGTTTCTATGAGATCCCCTCTCATGCTTCTAAACTCTAGTGAATATAGGCCTGGTCGACCCAATTTTTCCTTATATGTCAATCCTGCCATCCTAGGAATCAGCCTAGTAAATCTTCTTTGCAGTCCCTCCATGGCAAGAACATCCTTCCTCAGATAAGGAACCAAAACTGCACACAATACTCCAGATGCTGTCTCACCAAGGTCCTGTATAACTGCAGTAGGATATCCTTGCTCCTGTACTCAAAACTAAGCAGTCTATACAGGGGAGGTCTTACAGGATAAGGAGAAACGTGAGCAGGACTCATCCTCGGACGATGAAGATGCTGAGAACTTTTTTTTAGATTAGATTAGATTAGAGATACAGCACTGAAACAGGCCCTTCGGCCCACCGAGTCTGTGCCGAACATCAACCACCCATTTATACTAATCCTACACGAATCCCATATTCCCAACAAACATCCCCACCTGTCCCTATATTTCCCTACCACCTACCTATACTGGTGACAATTTATAATGGCCAATTTACCTATCAACCTGCAAGTCTTTTTGGCTTGTGGGAGGAAACCGGAGCACCCGGAGAAAACCCACGCAGACACAGGGAGAACTTGCAAACTCCACACAGGCAGTACCCGGAATCGAACCCGGGTCCCTGGAGCTGTGAGGCTGCGGTGCTAACCACTGCGCCACTGTGCCGCCTTACATCAGGAAATGTGGATGGGAGGACTGAGAGCATCCAGGCACCGCATACTGGGTGAGCAGCGAGCAAGGGATGCATGGCAATGACTTACTGATCAATGGTTCTCAAGAACAAAGAACAAAGAAAATTACAGCACAGGAACAGGCCCTTCGGCCCTCCAAGCCTGCGCCAATCCAGATCCTCTATCTAAACATGTTGCCTATTTTCTAAGGGTCTGTATCTCTTTGCTTCCTGCCCATTCATGTATCTGTCTAAATACAATTAGACTAATAGGGCGGCACAGTGGCGCAGTGGTTAGCACCGCAGCCTCACAGCCTTCGTGGTGCCCCCTCTGCGCTAGCAGCCTGACTGGAGGAACCTAAGAACATAAAAAATAGGAGCAGGAGTAGGCTCTTCAGCCCCTCAAGCCTGCCCCACCATTCAATAAGATCATGGCTGATCTGTCCCAGTCCTCAACTTCTCTTTCGGGCCTGCTCTGCCTAACCCTCGACTCCCCGAGATTTCAAAAATCTATCTACCTCCCCTTTAAATACATTTAGTGACCTCGCCTCCAAATCTCTCTGAGGCAGAGAACTCCAGAGACTCACCACCCTCTGAGAGAAGCAATTCCTTCGCATCTCAGTTTTAAATGTGTGACCCCTTATTTTGTAATTATGTCGCCTAGTTCGAGATTCCCCCACTAGTGGAATCATCTTCTCAACATCTACCCTGTCGAGCCTTATTTGTTCCTCAAAATCTTATTTGTTTCAATAGGATCACCTCTCATTCTTCTAAACTCCAATGAATAAAGGCCTAACCTGTTAGCCGTTCTTGATAAGACAGCCCCTTCATCCCAGGAATCAGCCTAGTGAACCTTTTCTGAACTGCCTCCAATGCTATAAAGGGCAATTCTAGAGTGACAGACTCTTCCACAAGCTCTGCAGATAACATTGGTGATTTCCTTGTCTGTCTGTGTTAGCTCTGTCTGTGTAACCAAACTAATAGCTTATTAACCCTCAGTGGCCTGGTCCTGCATGATATTTTAAAGTTTTGATAGTTGTATAAAATGGATGAGAAGCTGTTAAAGTACATACTTTGTTTTGGCAAGGGGAGAGAGAGAGAAGAATTCCTTTAAGGGATAACGATAGGTAAAGATACTCAGCATTGTCAGATTGTTCCTGTGGGTGAAAACCGCAAAGACGGCCCTTTCCTTCCCCCATGCCCGTGAGACGCCACTGCTTGAAGTTTGGCAGATTTAAATGAAAGACCGAGACTACTGATGCACTTTATTTCCTTTGTTTTCTTTCTTTCATCTTAAGTTGTTAAGTTGAATGAGTGTGGATAATGTATGTGTGTAAGTTTTAATATGCTTTTTTCACGCAAAAAAGATTTCACAATGAGGAATACGAGTTAGATCAAAAGGAAGGTGTAAACAAACTAAATGTTTAAGTTCTTAGATTCAAAATGAGATTTCTAGCCACGAATCACAACCCGATTGTATTTTGATAAACGGTAGGAATGTTACTCCAGATATAAATTCGCGCATGTGAGATCAGGGTAATTTTTAATGTTGGATGCTGCTAATTTGGAAATTTTTTGTTTGTCTGCACAGTATGTGCTTAGACTATTCCATAGCTCATGGATTATTCCGTCTTCGTAGGTAAAGAGGTGGTGACATTATCACTAGTCCATCCGAGAACATTCGCCCCACCCCCTTCCAGAACAGCAGAAAGTTAACCCATTCCGCTAGCAGTTTAAGCTAACTGTACAACTTTCAAAATTTATTGCAACAAGATTGCCGACAGCTTCAGGAATTTGAATTTGAGTTGGTACTCGAACCTGAAAGTTAAAGAGATTTTAGGAAAACAATAAAATCACACACACTGTCTCGCTGGTTTCTGCTTGGACAACAGTAAATATTGGACTAAATATAAAAACATCACTGTGTGTCAGCTCAGAGGTTTGGTACAGCTGTATCCAGAACAGATTGAAAAGGAAAAATCTTAAAGTGATAGAACATAGAACATTACAGCGCAGTACAGGCCCTTCAGCCCTCGATGTTGCGCCGACCTGTGAAACCATCTGACCTACACTATTCCATTTTCATCCATATGTCTATCCAATGACCACTTAAATGCCCTATTGGTATTTTATTTTCCAGGAATGCCGCACGGGATGACACCACTCCCAATGGTTTCAAGCCAAACTACATGACTCACATTCTGTTTCTGTCAACAGGAGGGCCAGCAACAAATCTCTGAATTATTTTGTTTCAGGCTGTGAAACTACGAGAGCAATGGCAGCCCAGTGGGTAGCAGCAACAGTGATCACCCTCCGGGTAACTATGGCAACATGGGAGGCGCCCACCGTAAATATCAACAGAAGCACTTGCTGGATCAAGGACAGCATGCACAACTACCGAAAGGAGGGAGCACCTTGAGGATGTCCAACACCAGACTGAACATCACAGTGGGATGGACTAATCTGCCTCCATTTGTTTGAGAACTCAAAGGGAAGGGCCTGTGACATGTTGGCTCAGGACTTGGTAGATAACGTTGTTTCAGATATTGAAGATATAAGATTTGGTATGGCCCCCCGACACATACAGCAGGCTGTGAAAAGATTAGATCGTATTAATTTGCAGGAGGAAAGACAGGAGCTGGTAGTCACCCTGCCTGTAATGGGCAGAGTGGGGAGTACAATGAAATTTCTAATGATTACACCTCAAGAACATGCCAATGGAACTTATTCAGGGGGATACAAATTCATCATCCTGGGAGTGCTGAGAGTTAATGTATAAAGTAGGATCCCGGGGGTGTATAACTCCAGGTTTAAACGGTACCCTTTTGATGACAACATGAGAATGTCGTACTGAGTCGCAGCATTACATCATCTGATCTTGTAATACTCTAAGACTCATCAGTAATGATTCTGTCAGAGTGGTATCGATCAGCCCTCTTGAGAAAGTCTTTAAGGCAGTGCAAACCTCCCCCACACAATGGTGCTTTGACAGACAGGACAAGGTTCTTATATGGAGGATTCTTTCTTTTGGGCCTCCTTATCTCGAGAGACAATGGATACGCGCCTGGAGGTGGTCAGTGGTTTGTGAAGCAGCGCCTGGAGTGGCTATAAAGGCCAATTCTGGAGTGACAGGCTCTTCCACAGGTGCTGCAGAGAAATTTGTTTGTTGGGGCTGTTGCACAGTTGGCTCTCCCCTTGCGCCTCTGTCTTTTTTCCTGCCAACTACTAAGTCTCTTCGACTCGCCACAATTTAGCCCTGTCTTTATGGCTGCCCGCCAGCTCTGGCGAATGCTGGCAACTGACTCCCACGACTTGTGATCAATGTCACACGATTTCATGTCGCGTTTGCATACGTCTTTATAACGGAGACATGGACGGCCGGTGGGTCTGATACCAGTGGCGAGCTCGCTGTACAATGTGTCTTTGGGGATCCTGCCATCTTCCATGCGGCTCACATGGCCAAGCCATGGAGGATTTAAATATGATAATAACCACACCTTCCGCCTACAGATCACTGACTCCTTTACGATGGGGGATTTTCACCTTGCAGGCAAGGCCCTTGCATGGATGTATTCAGTCGATGTTGGGATGGTTCGTTAAGTATTGATAATGTTCTGGAAAGAATAGCTGAGGCTACATTCATGGAGAAGACTCGGAGGGCGGAGTTCCAGACCTGTAAGTATAAAAAACTTACCTCGGGGATTCGCGGCCTACATTCACGGAGAAGACTCGGAGGGTGGAGTTCCAGACCTGTAAGTATAAAAAACTTACCTCTGGTAAAAAAAACTGAAAAGTGACATCATAGGAAAGCTGTGACCTATGTGGCTGGTAGGGAATTTGTACTGAATTTGAAAGTAAAACATTGTTAAAAATTGATTAAAACCCTAATTAATAAGTAGAGTAACTAAACCAGAGGGAGGAGATTACTGTATTTAGTCAGCATTAAAATTTATAGTCGGAATCTAGCACTAGGTACCATATCGTTAATTATAACAATTTAGTAAGGATTTAATAAGTATTTATTTATTTTAAATTAATTTATTAATTAGTGCTAGAAATGTCAGTTAGGGGGGGTGAAGTGCTTCACCTGTGAGATGTGGGAGGTCCGTGACGCTTCCAGCGTTCCGGATGACTACATCTGCAGGAAGTGTACCCAGTTGCAGCTCCTCACAGACCGCTTGGATCATTTGGAGCGGCAACTGGATGCACTTAGGAGCATGCAAGTGGCGGAAAGCGTCATAGACAGGAGTTTTAGAGAAGTGGTTACACCCAAGGTGCAGGCAGATAGATGGGTAACCGCTAGAAGGGGCAGGCAGTCAGTGCAGGAATCCCCTGTGGCTATTCCCCTCTCTAACAAGTATACCATTTTGGATACTGTTGGGGGGATGGCCGATCAGGGGAAAACAGCAGCAGCCAGAGCAGTGGCACCACGGCTGGCACTGTTGTTCAGCAGGGAGGGACAAAGCGCAGAAGAGCAATAGTTATAGGCGACTCGATAGTCAGGGGCATATATAGGCGGTTCTGTGGACGTGAAAGAAACTCCAGGATGGTATGTTGCCTCCCTTGTGCCAGGGTCAAGGATGTCTCTGAATGGACAGGGGGCATTCTGAAGGGGGAGGGTGAACAGCCAGAGGTTGTGGTACACATCGGTACCAACGACATAGGCAGGAAGAGTGACGAGGTCGTGCAGGGGGAGTTTAGGGAGTTAGGTAGAAAGTCAAAAGACAGGACCTCTAGCGTTGCAATCTCGGGATTACTCCCTGTGCCACGTGCCAGTGAGGCTAGAAATAGGAAGATAGTGCAACTAAACACGTGGCTGAACAGCTGGTGTAGAAGGGAGGGTTTCAGATATCTGGATCATTGGGATCTCTTCAGGGACAGATGGGACCTGCATAAGAAGGACGGGTTGCATCTAAACTGGAAGGGCACAAATATCCTGGCTGCGAGGTTTGCTAGCGTCACACGGGAGGGTTTAAACTAGTGTGGCAGGGGGGTGGGAAGCAGAGCAGTAGGACAGCAAGTGAAATAAATGAGGGGGAACTAGCAAATAAGGCCAGTAAGACTAAGAGGAAGAGCAGGCAGGGAAATGTTGCTGAGCACAGCAGGACTGGTGGTCTGAAGTGCATTTGTTTCAATGCAAGAAGTATTACAGGTAAGGCAGATGAACCTAGAGCTTGGATTAGTACTTGGAACTATGATGTTGTTGCTATTACAGAGACTTGGTTGAGGGAAGGACAGGATTGGCAGCAAAATGTTTCAGGATTTATAAGCCTGGGGCGGGATAGAGGGGGATGTAAAAGGGGTGGGGGAGTTGCATTACAGGTTAAGGAGAATATCACAGCTGTACTACGGGAGGACACCTCGGAGGGGTCATGTAGCGAGGCAATATGGGTGGAGCTCAGGAATAGGAAAGGTGCAGTCACGATGTTGGGGGTGTACTACAGGCCTCCCAACAGCCAGCAGGAGGTAGAGGAGCAGATATGTAGACAGATTTTGGAAAGATGTAAAGGTAACAGGGTTGTAGTGGTGGGTGATTTTAACTTTCCCTATATTGACTGGGACTCACTTAGTGCTCGGGGCTTGGATGGGGCAGAATTTGTAAGGAGCATCCAGGAGGGCTTCTTGAAACAATACGTAGATAGTCCAACTAGGAATGGGGCCGTACTGGACCTGGTATTGGGGAATGAGCCCGGCAAGGTGGTCGAAGTTTCAATAGGGGAGCATTTCGGGAACTGTGACCATAATTCCATAAGTTTTAAGGTACTTGTGGATAAGGATAAGAGTAGTCCTCGGGTGAAGATGCTAAATTGGGGGAAGGCTAATTGTAACAATATTAGGCAGGAACTGAAGAATTTAGATTGGGGGCGGCTATTTGAGGGTAAATCAACATCTGACATGTGGGAGTCTTTCAAACGTCAGTTGATTAGAATCCAGGACCAGCATGTTCCTGTGAGGAAGAAGGATAAGTTTGGCAAGTTTCGGGAACCTTGGATAACGCGGGATATTATGAGCCACGTCAAAAAGAAAAAGGAAGGATTCGTAAGGGCTGGAAGGCTAGGAACAGACAAATCCCTTGAGGAATATAAAAACAGTAGGAAGGAACTTAAGCAAGGAGTCAGGAGGGCTAAAAGGGGTTATGAGAAGTCATTGGCAAACAGGATTAAGGAAACTCTCAAGGCTTTTTATACGTATATAAAGAGCAGGAGGGTAACCAGGGAAAGTGTTGGGACACTCAAGGACAGAGTAGGGAATCTATGTGTGGAGCCAGAGGAAATGGGCGAGGTACTAAATGAGTACTTTGCATCAGTATTCACCAAGGAGAAGGACTTGGTGGATGATGAGCATAGGGAAGGGAGTGTAGATAGTCTCAGTCATCTCATTATCAAAAAGGAGGAGGTGTTGGGTGTCTTGCAAAGCATTAAAGTAGATAAGTCCACAGGGCCTGATGGGATCCAGCCCAGAATACTGAGGGAGGCAAGGGAAGAAATTGCTGGGGTCTTGACAGAAATATTTGCATCCTCATTGGCTACAGGTGAGGTCCCAGAGGACTGGAGAATAGCCAATGTTGTTCCTTTGTTTAAGAAGGGTAGCAAGGATAATCCAGGAAATTATAGGCCAGTGAGCCTTACGTCAGTGGTAGGGAAATTATTAGAGAGGATTCTTTGGGACAGGATTTACTCCCATTTGGAAACAAATGAACTTATTAGCGAGAGGCAGCATGGTTTTGTGAAGGGGAGGTCGTGTCTCACTAATTTGATTGAGTTTTTTGAGGAAGTGACGAAGATGATTGATGAAGGAAAGGCAGTGGATGTTATCTATATGGACTTCAGTAAAGCCTTTGACTTCAAGGTCCCTCATGGCAGACTGGTACAAAAGGTGAAGTCACACGCGATCAGAGGGGAGCTGGCAAGATGGATACAGAACTGGCTCGGTCATAGAAGACAGAGGGTAGCAGTGGAAGGGTGCTTTTCTGAATGGAGGGATGTGACTAGTGGTGTTCCGCAGGGATCAGTGCTGGGACCTTTGTTGTTTGTAGTATATATAAATTATTTGGAGGAAAATGTAGCTGCTCTGATTAGTAAGTTTGCGGATGACACAAAGGTTGGTGGAGTTGCGGACAGTGATGAGGATTGTCAGAGGACACAGCAGGATATAGATCGGTTGGAGACTTGGGTGGAGAAATGGCAGATGGAGTTTAATCCGGACAAATGTGAGGTAATGCATTTTGGAAGGTCTAATGCAGGTGGGAAGTATACAGTAAATGGCAGAACCCTTAGGAGTTGACAGGCAGAGAGATCTGGGCGTCCAGGTCCACAGGTCACTGAAAGTGGCAATGCAGGTGGATAAGGTAGTCAAGAAGGCAAACGGCATGCTTGCCTTCATCGGTCGGGGCATAGAGCATAGAAATAGGCAAGTCATGCTGCAGCTGTCCAGAACTTTAGTTCGACCACACTTAGAATATTGCATGCAATTCTGGTCGCCACACTACCAGAAGGACGTGGAGGCTTTGGAGAGGGTACAGAAGAGGTTTACCAGTATGTTGCCTGATCTGGATGGCATTAGCTATGAGGAGAGGTTGGATAAACTCGGATTGTTTTCACTGGAACGACGGAGGTGGAGGGGCGACATGATAGAGGTTTACAAAGTTATAAGCGGCATGGACAGAGTGGATAGTCAGAAGCTTTTTCCCAGGGTGGAAGAGTCAGCTATTAGGGGAAATAGGTTTAAGGTGAGAGGGGCAGAGTTTCGAGGGGGTGTGCGAGGCAAGTTCTTTACACAGAGGGTGGTGAGTGCCTGGAACTTGTTGCCAGGGGAGGTGGTGAAAGCAAGTACGATGGCGACATTTAAGAGGCATCTTGACAAATACATGAATAGGATGGGAATAGAGGGATATGGTCCCCGGAAGTGCAGAAGGTTTTAGTTTAGGCAGGCATCAAGATCGGCGCAGGTTTGGAGAGCCGAATGGCCTGTTCCTGTGCTGTACTGTTCTTTGTTCTTTGAAGTGGAGCACTGTGGAGCAAAGCTGTCAAGCAATCACATACGGTAGGGTACAGGTGAACATAGCCAAAGGAGTGGCTCGGAGATTGGAGGACCTGGCCAGCAATAGAGCCAAGGTGGTAAGAATGCAATATAACTGGTGAAAAGTGGGAAGGATCGTTGCAGCTATTGCATCCATTATAGTCCTGGTAGTCCATCTCTGTATTTGCTGCTACCAAAGACGGATGATATTCCAAGCGCTGCAGATGGTATTGCTGGCCAACAAAGGGTACACCCCGGTATCCCCTGTGGTTGGAGCCCTCTCCCAGGGAATATGAAACAAAGAACAAAAAAGAACAAAGAACAGTACAGCACAGGAACAGGCCATTCGGCCCTCCAAGCCTTGATGGCTTGATGCCTGCCTAAAAAAAAAAAATGGGTTTTTACAAGAATCGACAATGGCTTCATGGCCATCATTAGATTAGCTTTTAATTCCAGATTTATTAATTGAATTCAAATTCCACCTTCTGCTATGGTGGGATTCGAACCGATGTCCCCAGACCAATACCCTGGGTCTCTAGGTTACACGTCCAGTGACAATACCACTACGCAACTGCCTCCCCCTTGACTTGAAACGCGTGAATATGTATGAAGATTAGACTGTGTAATGGGATAGAGTTCCAGGCCTAGCCCAGGTCACTAGGACTTTGGTGAAGCCGTAAGAGAATGGTAGACTAGGAGATCCCAAGCCCAGTGAACTCCAGTAGGATCCCTGGAGCAACTGGTGAATGGAGGATTTCGGGAATGTTCCGCCTGGGTCAGGTGGTGTGCCTGACCAGGGGTCCAAAAGGAGGGACTGAAGTGGGATCAGTAGGGTAACATTCATAGATTATTTAGCATTAGGATATGTTAACAGTGTTAGAAGGAAGGTGAAAGCACTGTAGTTGTGGGGAACCAGGCCATGATGGGATGCATGCAATGGTTATGGGAAGCTGTACATCAGTGTAAACATGTTGTCCTTGAGATAAGACTGCGACTGGGGAGGAGACAACAGGGGGGATGATTAGTGAGACAATACACTTCAGTTTATTAATCAAGCTGCAGCTGTGGAATGTGTCGGGGGTTCGGGGGGTTAGTGTGGACAAATGAGTAATGGTTATTGTATTTTATAAATTTGTACTGCAGTCTCTGTTTCATTGAGAAGCCTCTGGATGTTTCGCCAGACACTTCTCCCTTGCACCAGTGTTTGAACAAACCTTTGCTTAAACTTTAATCCCGTGGACTCGAGACCAGTTATTTTCCCCACAACATCGATGCCTGGAGAAGACTTTGGGATTTCCTTTTTTGTTAGCTGCCAATTTCTTTTCATACTCTCTCCTTGTTTATCTTATTTGCTTTTTCACTGCCCCCTGAAACTTCTATATTCAACCTGGTTCTCCATTGTATTATTGACCTGATGTCTGTGATAAGCACACTTTTTCTTCATCTTCATCTTTATATCTTTTTTCATCCATCGAGCTCTGGATTTGTTTGCCCTAGCTTTCCCCTTCAAGGGAATAT